>NC_134572.1:87846508-88185258 GCF_050947875.1 Dermacentor variabilis | reverse complement strand
CAATGAGGGGTACAGAAACACAATTTAGAAACTTCATAAGAGGTACACACAAACAGAAGTTATAGCAAGCATGATACAAAGCCTAATGTGCAACTAAGCATCAGAAATAATCGTGTTAAACCACCGTCCGCGCCAAAATTTCCCTTGGTTAGCTTATCACATGCAGTGACAGTTAGCGGAGAGAAATGATATTTAAAAAGCTTATTTTCTTTTTTGCACCAGAAGTGTTATAACTAATTAATACAAAAATATTACGCTGAGTACCACATACTGTTAGCGCGATAGTTTTTAGCCTGTTCTCTGCAAGTAGCATAAAATATAGTACAAACACGTAAGTTTTATTACTTAGTTTCTCCTGCATACATAAAGGTTACAATGGCCGAGGTATATACAATACATACGTTTACTGGTCTCCGCGATGCGACAGGCCTTGTGATGTTCTCATAGTAGCCTCTAATGAACGCTGTAATTTGTACTGTTGAGGATCAGACAGTTCCTGTTTTGAAGGGCGATTGTGCACAAAAAAAAAACCAAGTAATTAACATGCAATGGTGCTGTAAAAAAAGGAAACTAAAAAAACGAGGACATGCCAACCGTGATGATTGCCTACGCGCAAGCTGCCGACGCGTGCAACGGGGCTCGACAACAGCCTGTAAGTGCTGTTTCGGGCATTTATCGTTCAAGTTACACTTCTGCGCCCAACTCGCGGACGACAGCCAAATGGCCTTTACGTGTAATGGTTGTTATCGCCACGGCAAGGTAAATGCCCGACGCAGGTCATTTGAGTACATGTACATGCTTTTTACCCTAATGCTGGAACTAAGTGCCGCCCATCAAAAGACAGCCATGAAAACGCCTCGCCTGCGCGTGTGCGTTCGCGCTTTCGGTCTTCATTGTTATCTTCCTCCTACATCGACCTTTCAATCAGCACGTTGCTCTTGCGTTTAAGTTTTCTTGGTGATAAGGGCCCCCCTTTTTGGCTAGCCTATCGGATTTCTCTGATAATGTGTATTATCTGTTAGTTGATATGACGCAATATGTTGCAAGGCCTTACGAGCCTAACGTATCGCGAGGACCTTTCACATGTGAGCGAGCGAGCGAGCTGGTAAGCACGGCCGATCAGTGAGCTAGCTAATCAATCACTCACTATATAAGTCAATCAATAGAGCAGCTCACAATGACAATGCCGATGATGATGATATGTAGTGTTTATTGGCGCAAGGGCCAAGTGTGGCCAAAGAGCGCCAATTTGACAATGCCGACATATAGACTACTATATAGACAGTGTGCTTTGGGCACGAACCGAAGCGCGACATCTATGGTGTGCTCGTGTATCGTGGTGAGGGGAATAGCGCTGTGGTTACTAATAACTAGTACAAGTCTACTAAGTCCAACACCAAACTGCTCGAATTGCGTCAATTTTGATGACAATGCCGACATATAGACTACTATCAAAATTGACGCAATTCGAGCAGTTTGGTGTTGGACTTAGTAAACTTGTACTAGTTATTAGTAACCACAGCGCTATTCCCCTCACCACGATACACGAGCACACCATAGATGTCGCGCTTCGGTTCGTGCCCAAAGCACACACTTGGCGAGTCAAAGAAAAGGTTGAAGATGACAGTTTCGAATTTCATTGCGGTGTTTCTCGCACTGTTTTCTTCCGCGCAATTCGATAAGGCGAAGAGATAAAAAAAAAAACACACACTGCCTTAGCGCTATTTCCTTCTCGCGTCTTCAGAGTCGCGCCCGCGCCTGTCTGTCTGCCCGTCTCCGCGCCGAAGTTATCGCGGCCTTCCATCGCCATCTGGCGGGGAACCGCCCCATTCCGGAGTGCGGCGGCCTTTTTGAAAGGCGCCACTTTTTGAAGCCATCGGAAGACGCGGGACGGATGCCGGCTTTCTTGTTTTTCTTCTCTCTTCGTAATCGCGCCCTCGTTGGTGTGACGGAAGGCAGCAGCCGTGAGCAAAGGTCGCAGTGATGAAGAAAGGCTCAAAGAAAACAATGAGAGAGGACGTTTCTTATCGCCAAAGGCCAGAGAAAATACGAGAAAGCCACGGGGGCGCCTCTTCTCCGCTGAAAAAGAAAATAAACGCTAACGCGGCACGCGATACGGCGGAGAGGGATGGAGGTGTACTGTAGTATATACGGGGACGGGCGAAGCGAAATGGAAAGGTAAGGAAGGCTATAGGTAAAATTCTGCCCCTCCTCACCTCCCCGTTCTCCTGAACGATTCCCCAACGCCCCTCCATCGCGCCCGCTAGGCGTTCTTGGTCTGGCGTGCCAAGCGAGCCGCAAAAACAGATCGGCATCTCGCCCACCGCACGGAAAAGACGTCAATTTTCACGTCATCGCATCGTCGACGCGCTCATCTCTTCCCTCTGCGGTGCCCGGACGAGCGGTTCAAAAAGTCGGGTCCCATTGTGTGCGCGATGGGCGTGCGACTCACTCTCGCTTATCGCGCCTTGCCCCGCTGCGCCTACAACGCACGCGGCCACCGCCACTGCAGCCTATAACGGGGAGTGTATATGCCGCCGCTTGGTTGGTTGGTGTGAAGGGCTCATTTCTCGCCGGAGGCGTGAAACGACCCGACCGACGACGCATTGTCTGTGTTGTTGTACACCCCTTCCCCCTGCCACCTAGCCACCAAGAGGAAGGGATGAGAGAGAGAGATGACGCGCACTATTTTTTTTTTTTTTTTGTCTAGTGCGCTCTAAGAAGACGCTGGAATGTTTAAGCAGGCGCGCGACGTTCACTTGCACTCGATGGATTCGCCTTCTGCGATGCTGCTGCTGACTCTGCCCGGCCTTTAGCAGCCATGCTGCGGTGTTGGGTGGTGCCGTATGGAATGACCCGAGCCATCTCCTTTCCACTTCGAGGCTGCCACTCAAGCTGCTTGCTTTTGATCGCCGCACAGACAGCGAAAAGACTGCCGCGTTCACGCGTTCCATAACGTCTTCGATAGTCGCAGAAGAGCCGCACAATTCCGCAGTCGACGTGGTTGGTGTATGTTTCATTACCAACGATATCTCACTTTTTCATGTATGTTTGCCTGCGTGTGTGCGGGAACGTGTACCTTGCAGGGGACGAAGGAATCCGCTCTAAAGGCGTGACATTCACACGTGGATGTGTAAGAAGTCCGCTGAAACAAACGCACGCAACGGGAAATGAAAATGTGCGTGCGGACGAATGCTCTGGAAAGCGAGGCGCCTCCGAAACAGCTTTGTCTTTGCAATCGAAATCTAGCGTTAAAACACTCGCACTTTTACACAACTCTTCCTCTTACAGACCGACACGTTACGTAGCTTGCAAAGCCGTTCTCGAGGTTCAGAGTTGCCTTTCACTTGTTAATCTTGATTATTTGAACCGTGTTTCACACTTGCTACGTCACCACTAACCATGTACATACGAAATGCCGCGTTTCCTGCGCTGCTCGAGTATAAGACTTTAGACGAGAGAGAGAGAGAGAGATAAAAGAAAGCAAAGGCCGGGAGGCTAACTAGACTCACGTCCGGTTTACTTCTTCAGACGATAATGAGTACCGCTTTCTTTGAAATTCAGTTAGTAATCACGCAGGTTCAAGTAGCCATCTCCTTGTTGTCATCGACCTGACAACACAGTTCACGTTCACATTAAAATTTTGGAGAGGAGTTGTTTGCATACGTTTGTTCTTGCCTTTCTGGGTGAATTCTCTTTCGAGTGCAGTGCTTTCCATGCGAATGGGTGCTTGACGTTCTAGCTTTGTCTTGCTATCCGGACAGAAGAGCGCCAATAACTCGTTCTGTGTGCTTCACGTCGCTCACCTGTGTTCGTGCTGTAAAGCTGCCGCCTTAACAATGCTTACAGCTTCTGCGTCTAACAGAGTGGCTTGCATGTCTTTCTGTGCATATCCTTTCCCCTTCCCCATAGGCCGACCAGTCAGGGCCGTTGGAAGCCATAGTGCCCGCTCCATGAACAGAGACCCGCATGGTAAGCACGCTGGTCACATGCTCCCTGCTTGATTTTTGTTTAACATGTTAAACCCAGTCTCCTGCGTACCGCTCATTTCACCAAATCTATTACGATTGCTCAATTCCTGGATGATCAACAGTGCGGCCCCAACAATAAAAGCCGCCTCCGCCCTGAGTCGCTGTTTCGACATGGAGATTTCGAAATAATGCCGTCAAGTCTCCATATTCATATAAGTATCGTTGTGTTGCTTCAATTCACGGGTGTGCTGCAAACGAGAACACGATACTGTTCTCTTGCCACTTTACAAATTACTAATACGTAGTAGCTTCGTATTACTAGCATAACGACTTCCATATATTGGCGTCCCTTATTAACACTGAAAACACGTTAATTGACATTCTAATTTATTCTAATATAAAAATAACATAAGCGATATATATGTAACTGCGAAGCCTTGCGCCACAGTTACCTATTTCAAACAGCCATGTAAATTTTGCTACGACCAGTATTTAACCAGTATTTAAGCAATATTTAAGCCAGTACAGCTATATAACCTTAAGAAGGGGAAATTTGTACGTTTATATGTGTCACTGTCGCAAAGCAGTTGCGGCTGCTGAGTAGACCTTCGCCCTTGCTCGATTCAATTCGATTGGGATTGGGTATTGGCATCGAGTGCTACATTCACGCAGGCTGGTTGGGTGTATGGGCATACCGTTTATTGGCAACATTTTTGCTCCATCGTGGCTTCGACATATGGACACGATCCGCTCTGCAACAAGCGGTACCACACCACGCCACCCAGTAAGTAGCTCTGCTTACCCCACACACTTGAGGACCACTGACTCAACATTAGCTAATGTGGGCGCGTTAACGGAGCTTACCCCCACATCATGGCCTTTGGGCTCACCGTATAACAGAAGTGGCCTATAACCATTACATCAAGAGCCGAAGCCATCGACGTCGCTACCTGACCCTCTTTCCTGTCGCCTCTCGCCATCGCCCTAAGACCCAGCAGCCCCGACGAGGGTCCGGGTCTTAAAAAAAATGTTTTGTCCCTCTTTCTCTCTCTCCCTCTGCTTGATGACACAGCGTGAAAATTGTTGAGCTTTCGTATGGTCAAGCTCCCTTATCAAAACACCAACTGCAGACAATGAGCTTTCTCACCACACAAGCACGACTCGCAGTACCAGGGCTGTAAAAGCATGCACAGCGTGTTGTCTGGCTTTAAAATTAAATGCTGAGGTTTCACGCGCCGACACCGCGATCTGGTTATGAGGCCCGCCGTAGTGGGTACTCCGGGTTAATTTGACCACCAGGGGTTCTTTAACGTGCCCCCAATGCATGGGACACGGGCGTTGTTGCGCCCCACTCGAAATGCGGTCACCACGGCCGGGATTTGATCCCACGGCGAAGATTTGATTCCGCGACCTCGTCCTTAGAAGCGCAACATCATAGCCGCTAAGCCACCGCGGCGGGTTGTGTCTGCATTTGTCTTACCTTCAGGAGCAAGCGTGTCAAACGATTGGTGACGACACTGAAGAGAATACATATACACACCCTTCGTCCTTCACCATCGCCCACCAGAATTTTTAATAATGCATTCGTAAGTACGTATTTTGTTGAACAGGCAAGCGTTTAGAAAAGGTTGATTCACCAAACGACTATTTCAGCGACACTGTATAGCAGGTCGGCTTCAGAATTGAGGAACCTTTAGCTTCCTTAATCAGCTCCCTGTTCCTTTTGCACAGTCATGTGAAGGCCGCCTTGCACAACCGCATAGTCTGGCAGCGAACTGCGAAGAAGTTTTTAAGACGTTAGGAGAACTTCTAACTTAGCGTAACGCACTTCGAAAGTTTGGTCGAGAGAGATCGAGAGAAGTCGCATCGTGAGAAGGCGGCGAAATTGATTTGCCGAGCGACGCAGCCACATTGATAGAATCGCGGGTTCGACGAAGGCGCGAGGAGCGCGGCCGCGCGCGCACACTCATCGGTGTTCCAGCCACACGGGAAAGTCGGCACTAAAAGCGCGGGCGCCTTCGTGTTGCCAAGAAAAATGAATTAGAGGCGAAAAAAGGCAGCTGGGAAGAAAAATGATGAGGGACACCGAAAAAAAAAAGGAAAGAAGGGAAACGCCGGAACGAAGGGAGAAAGACGGAAAACAAGGAGTCAGAGAGAGAGAAAGGGAGAGAGATAATATAACGGGATAAGATAGAGGCGGCGCATTCCGATGCCGAGGAAGCGGAATCCGGTTTCGTCTGGAGAGGAGGCGTCAATCGGATTCCGGTAAATCGCGTTGGCCAGCCAGATCAGCAGAAAATATCAAAGGCGCCGCTTCAGCACGCACTGCGGACACACACACGCACGCAGCGCGCCTGTCTCGAGAAGGGAGGGCAAGACGACGTGGCGGCCACGACTTTGCCCCGGTTGACGTGCAGCCGTGCCAGCAGGTTGCCGGAAGCAGAGACACTCGCTGAGCCAAGCAAAGAAACGAATGCCCGCAGAAAAGAGGGGGGGGGGGTGATTCGCAAGTATCGAAGCAAGGAGAAGGGGGTGAAAACGTGGCAGGAGTTTGGGGGCTAGACTGATAGTACACGACAAGAGCTTTGCCAGACGTCGAGAGAGATATAGACAGGCAGCTGTAGGCTGTAGTCCAGCCGGAGGTCTAAAAGCCCACGTGTTCCCTGCGACAGCAGCAGTGTGCGAGAGCCGGCGATACTGCGCGTCCAGTGTTTGCTGTTGCGCGACACCGGCTTGCCTTTTCCCGCTGAAAACATCCGCGTTAATACCCGCACCTTGCCGACAATGCCGGTACCTTCTCACTGGCGCTCACTGACATAAAAGGATGAGCTTCTTTTACGTGACGCATCTTTCTAACCCGCGCCCTCTTCTCTAGCTCCTCCTACTTCCTGACTACGAGGGCTCCAAAACGCAACCGTGACTAACCTTTGCTTTCTTTAGTTTAATTACACAGCAGCGATGTCAGGGCCGGATTGCTCGAAAGCTAGCGGTGCGCTTAGCACGGACAAAAGGAGTTTCGACGTGATGCCCAATATTAGAGGCATTACACTCCCACGCCGCTACCCGCTTACACGCGTACAAGCGTCTACTCTGGTATATCTTCATTTAGGAGCGTCGCATTTTACCGCCTTAAGCACAAACAGCGCGGATTCGCGTCTGCGCCGACGGGCTTGCTTGCCGTCGCATGTCGTTGCAGGCATTGAGCCGTGCGATCGACAGAGAGCTCAGCTTCGCTGCGTATCATTTAGCGCCCGTTTGAACGCTGTTGAAATAACTTCAGCGATCGCACAGCCCACCGTCAGCGCGTCAACTTCTGCTTCCTGAATGCGGCAAAGCTGTAGCGGATTTGAAAGTCGGATTTTCCGCACTGCGCCGCCTGTTTTGAGCGACCAACGCCAGCGCTTCACTAAACGGGATCTGTTTTGTAAAGTGCGTTCGTCTCTAATTCGGGTGAACGTCTGACTGAGTCGAAATTACAAAATCGTTTCATTCGAAAACTGAATGGTAATTCTGTTGCAAAAGGCACCATCTATATTTGCTTCAAGCAGGCACGGTTTTCGTCAGGCTTATTTACAACACTGCGTACGCGTCGCAGCTCCTAGCACTGCATCTATATATTTCCCAATGTGCTACAGCTACTGAGTGCAGATGCGAGTTGAGAGTCGAGCACGTCGATTTAAATACAATACGGTGGAGAGTTTGGCAAGTTTGTTGGTGATCAAACAAATAAAAACGAAGCGGAGTATGCTTCGTCTTTTTTGCCGAGTTTATAGGCCTAGTTTAGACGTTGCATCATGTTTCGAAAATTCAGCAATCGGAATTAACTATCAAGATGCAACGTCTCTTAGCAAAAATAGACCACTACTCCTAGCGCAAGTGTAGCGTTCTTGGGAAACATCTGTCTTTTGTAAGTTATTGAGTAGATTGTTGAATTTATGATTTTTTAATGTCGCACTAGGCTGTTTGTACACGGAACAAATTCAGTGTACATTTTCATAACAATGAAGGCAACTCAAAGTGCCTAAATGTGAAGCTGATCAAGCGGGTAATTCATCATGTTGATAAAGCTTTCGTGGTGAACATAAGCATCACTAAACATCTGAAAAGTTGTTTCTGAGCTATTCACGATAATATTTACGTTTAACAATATGTCTGTCACTCTACAAACTGAGTATGTGGTGTTCTTTTTTATGCCTGAATGTGTGATATTTGCCTTTTTAGTGCTTTGTCTTTTTTTAAACATGGTCTTCTCCTTTCTGTCACGCAGGTGCGCCTGCTGAAACAGATGAAAGTAAGTAACAAAACTTGCACCAGTTTTAAACTTCAACTTAGAATTAGCTTGCGATTTACAGAGCCGTGATACTTCTTTTCATAGCGGAGTTACAGACATGGGGCTTCGGTTTCTTTACGTTTTCTAGACTTCATCAATTACGTATAAAAACATGTAAGAGCTGAAAAAGAAATCCGCTCCTAAAAGCCCAGTAGTAACCCCCTTATTTTCTTTCAAACACTACAAATATTGTTTCATTCATCCCCAACATAGCTTAATAAGAGGATTTCGGCTTCCCATGCCTAAAGCTTTGTACCGCTAGAAACAGGATTTGTTAAATGGAGCTTTTCGATCTGTTACTTGCTTTACTTAGAGTGTACGCGAACTGTCTTCTGCTAATTAAGCGGAGCAAATACAGAAACAATCTGGAAAAAGAAGAAAACTAATTGATTTATTGACCTTTTCTTGGTTTCTTACAGACATCACAAACTCTGCAAGGTGCTTGAAGCCACTTCTGCTGACTTTGCTACTGAGTCTGATTCTCGGCCTCTCCTAGCCGAGTGCTGCCTTGTTATCAAGGTACAGTTGTGGGACCAAACAATCTATTGGGTTAGAGATTGGGTTTAACCACTGGCGCAACGGGGGAGGGGGGAGAGAATTCGGGGTTTTACGTGACAGCGTGTCGAACTCATTGCGAGGCGCGCCTTAGTGGGCCACTTCCGGTTATTTTTGAATACGTGGATTTCTTCAACGTGCATCCGACTCATGGCACACAAGCATTCATTTGCATTTCACCCTATCGGAATGCGGCCGCCGTGATCGAGATCGAACCCGCGACCTCGTATTCAGCAGCGTAGCACCGTAGCCACGGAGATGTATGCCACGGCGGGCACTGGCACAACAGAAGTAGTGACATCGAATTCGCTCTATGATGTAGCTCCACAACTCGCCTCCTAATAAACTCAGCGATGGCCGTAACTTTTTTGAGCTGCCCAGAGCTTGTTCTTGAATCATTACGTGAAGTGGGCTATCTTCTGTTTGATAGGCGTTCTACACTTTGGGTCTTTTCTTTCTTTTTTGTTCCACACCTTGCATATATCAGAGGATTAAAGCCGTTTCTTGTTATTTCTACCAAAAAGAAAAGAACAATGGTTTCTATTGATAAATTAAAAGGGAAGTGAAACTCAGGCGCAAGACCACCAGCTGCCCCCTGAACACACGTTGTCGAATCAGTTAAGCACAAACAGCGCGTGACCTTACCAGACGCAATACAAGTAATTGCACTTGCGAAACTCGGATCTATGTCACAGACAAGGTGGAAGAATATCAGAGGTGTATGTACTGCGTGCCTCTCCTTTTCGTTCTCTCCTTCTGCCTTCTTATTCTTTTTCACCCTTTTTCCTTCCCCACGCCTAGGGTAGCCAACCGGGGAACACCTCGGTTAACTTCCTTGTCTTTTCTTTTTGTCCTTTGCCCTCTCGCGTTGACAATCCTAATATTGAGACTGTGTTCTGAAGAGCTGTCAGGGCACCTATATGGTGAATGCATTTGTTGGTGCGGAGTGCTTGCGGAAAGCCCTGGCAGTTGAAGGGAAAACAGATTCAAGTACGGTTAGAGGGCTGGATATCAACGACTACAAGCACCCTCGTGTCGGCTTTAAAGCAAGCTGTCAGCACGCGCTCCTAATGCACTTTTTTAAACACCCGTTAAGAGAGATACGATCGTAAATACTTCAAAAAATGAATGCGATTGGTTGCCTACTTTGCAAGCTTCAGAGAAAACGCACGTACACTAGAGGGGCTTCAGCGCTAAAAGATCGCGAAAAAAAAAATGCGACTATGGAGGCTGTCGTATTGCACGTCCCAGAAATTTAGAATTATCTGTACGTGCCGTTGGCAAGGAATATAGAGGCTGTACTTGATCAAGTGGTACACGCATCAAAGCTATGAGTTCTGCTTGCTGTCACGGACAAAGCAGCCCAAGTGGCAAGACTCTCGCTGCTACAGTGGTATTCATTCATTCATTCATTCATTCATTCATTCATTCATTCATTCATTCATTCATTCATTCATTCATTCATTCATTCATTCATCGATCGTATTGCGGCTTTTCGATCTCTCGCAGGCAGCCTAATGGTTAAATGCGGTCGCGAGAGGCCGAAAGTAGTGTCTCTTAGCTGAACTAATGTCCCTTACCTTACCAATGTCTTTTAGCAGGAAGGTAATGTACCTTAGCAAATCGGACGTTCTACGTGATTTGTGAGACAACGAAAAACAAGAAAATGTATCGTAAAAAGAGGAGGATAAAGAAAGGAAGAGAGCCCCAGTGCAGCTGCGGCTTTCCTAGGTCCATGTTCATAAGCCGATGTAAGCATTAATATGTTCAAGCTATAGCTTAAAAGTATCATGTTCTTGTTGTAAAGCAAGCACGTCATGGAGTAATAGATGCGATAGCATTTACGTGGCACATACGTTTGGTTTAAAGTCGTCAAATGCCCTACCTGCAAAGCACTCATCGCCACCACTTAAGCACGAGCCTTGTCATAAACATTGTCATAAGCACAAGTCAGTACTGAGAGCAGCAATATTTCCGTCAGGCGGAAGGCAACGAAGAGGAGAAACAATGCAAGTGAATGAAGTTCACACGCATACTATCTTGCCTGACAGCCTTAACCAATGTTTCTGCTCTGCTAATATACGTATCGGTGCTAATCTGGTTGTTTAAGGCAATTTGTGTGCAACGAAGTGAGCGCCGCCTTTTAGAGATTGATGAAACTAATTATGCACTGTATTCTACTCCCTCAACGTTTACACCTCGCTTTTGTTTTCTTTCCACTGACAGACGGCGCAAACCCTACTTTCGTCCTGTCTAGCCCATCCTGAGCCGACTTGAGCAGAAGGGAGCCTTCAACATCGAACCCTTCTCACTCGACCCGAAAAGGACGTCAAGCGACATACTCAAGACGTGCCTTCCTTCTTTCGATTCGTACAGATCGCAGCACCTCGTGTGACGCGTGTCACCGTTTTAAATGAGGTTCCAGAAACCATCGTCCCTTGATGACAGAATGTGAAAGGGAGCGCATGACAAGGCGTCCTTTCTTCTTTTTTTTTATTTTTTAAGCGAAAACCAAAGAGGCTTCCCATGCCAGACTTGTACAGTGTGTAACCAAGAATTAAGGCTTACATTGTGTGTCCTGCAAGACGTTTTTCTTCATTTTTTTAACTAGCCCTTTAGAAAGAATTTGTTGCGCATAAATGTGTGATGAACGATACGAAACGATATTCAGTAACCGCCATCGCAACAACGGCAAGGTTGAGCAATGCGTTATTATTGTCTCATAAACCGTGCAGCTTCGAGATCGAAGTTATCGTATTCGAGAAGCTGCAGTTTAAATGTGACGCTACAGCATAGGCACTGTAAAGAATATTTATTGCACTCGAATACTTTATCGCGCTATCTACGGCATGCGATATGCTTTGTTTTTTTTTTTAGTTTTCTATCAAGGTCGACAAGTTCGAGTTGAGTAGGCTTGGTGTCTCAGCTGCAGCCTCCCAGAAGGCGGTATCCTTTCTTCGTGCCCATTCGCGTATAACTTAGGCAGCTTTCAACTAACGCACTGAAATATCGTACCGCAACTATGCACGCTTTTTAATTAAAGAAGACGCACTGCGCCCGCGGCACTCAGCGCAGTTCATCACTCCGCTTCAGTTCACGACGACTACGTGGCGAAAATAGAGCGTAAGAATGAAATGATCATTCAGGGGTCACGTCGAGGCTTGTACACAAGTGCTGGTGCTCTCAAACACGAAAGATCCCTCGTAAGGCAGCGTTTGAAGGTTCAACGTAGTCGTGTACAGTAAATGTTTGTCCCTTTTGTTTTGTCCCGAAATATGCTAGTCCTTGCCGAAGCCGTCCCCTTCGTGTATATTAGTAATATATTTTGGTCTGCCAGACACTGTCCTCACACCATCTCCTAACATAAATGTAGATCAATGTCCTTGAATCTCAATCACTTCGCTATATATTCGTTTCTACCAACGCAAGAAAGAAGTGAGCTCGCTTTAACACATACATCAACTCGGGCAGATTTAAACAGTCCACTCTCTGTACCATGAAATAATATTCCTCGTTATCTTTCCATGTATTAATCAGACTCGCAAAGGTACCGTATTTGCACTGTTCTAAGGAGCACTTTTCTTTAAATTAAAAGGTGCGTCAAAATTTGCATGCACGCCTACAATCGTAACTAATTTTACTTAACATCGAAAATGAAACAGGTTCTTACTAAAAAAAAAGGAAAGCTCTATGCGAGGTAGCTAGCCATACTGCAATCGAACGGGTAGTCTGAAGATAGCGACACTCGGCGATATTGCAAGGTAGGCCCATGGTGCATGGAACCTCCTATACCGCAGTTTAGTATAGTAGTTTGCTGGGCCAGTTGGTGCATGGTGAACGTATAATGGCTCCCAGCAAGTACGGACGCGAGCACAAGTAAGTAGAAACGAACAGGACAACGCTGGACTTACAACTGAAACTTCAGTTGTAAGTCCAGCGTTTTCCTGTCCGTTTCTACTTACTTCTGCTCGCGTCCGTACTTGCTGGAAACCGTTATACGTTTTCCTATACCGCAGACGATGGTTGCCCGAGTCTCCAAAAGTGTGGCACTTCTAATGCATTAAATTGAACTGAATATGACTTTTTGTGGTCGATAAACAGCGAAAAGGAGGTGTTGTCGGATTCCGATAGCCACTAGCCGCTAAGATTCAGCTGTGTGCGTGTCTGTGTGTCTCTGTATGTTCCATAATATCGCTTCAACACAGTATGCGTCGACTCAGGTTCCGTTTTTTTAGATATTCTTTAGATATTTGGGCGGTGATTTAACTGCGTGTTACAATCGGTGGCGCGGTAGAATCGTGCAAATACGGTATGCCGGCAGAGACGTTTAGGATCTTTTTCTTTGTACAAGCCAATCACATTTTCTCGGACGCAGTCGCGTTATCTGACTCGCTGAGGCAGACACCACAGAGGCGTCGGTTCCCAAAGCCTGACAAGCACTTTTATCTGGAGTGCATCTAAAAGAAAAGCCGAACGCTTTGGTTGCTGCTGACAAACACGATGTTATTGACAATTTGCACTTACAAGTACATTTTCCCAATCACCCTACGACGCGTTCAGCACAACACAAGTTGTCCACTGTATTATATGCCCCATGTGCGCGTATATAAAACGGCTGCACGCGTTTTAAAACGTGTTCACGGTTCTGTAGAACGAACGTAACGAGCAAGAAACATCAGGTGCATGCTTACAGAGTGCACACAATTCTGGGCACAGTGTTCAAAAGACAAAATGTTAGAGAAGTTCAAAAGAAGTAACAGAATAGCGAATGTAGCAGGCCTGTGACGGACATCCTTACAAGCATCGATTCAGACTTAAGATATTTATTGCACACTTGTAGCATATACTATAGGCTCTTGACTAAAGTTCGTAACTGTCAGAACAGCCGTGCGCTGCGCGCCGTATCACATTGCAGGTGAACTCAGCTCTAAAGACATGCCACAAATGGAAGCAAATTTTCGTAACTCAGTCGCATTACATGCCTAGAATGACGGCTCCCAAGTTCTTTTTTTTTTCACGCGTCGCAAGGCCAGTCCGTTGAATCAGTGCTGTATCGCAAAGCAACCTCTTTTAACCCTGGCATGAAACTTTGTGAACGTCTTAAACGTGGCAGGCAACAAAAATACACTAATGATATAGTGTTTGCTTGGATATAAACACGAGAGGAACGTGTCGCACACACCACAATTCTCCCCCTAGAAGCAAATGACTTAAGCTTTAGCCTTTGATGAAAGTAAGCGCGAGCTAACAATGTGATGCCACGAGCCGCTTGCACTTACCTAAAACTAGTCACATCATCAAAAATGAAAAATGGCCGAGTGTAACAAGAAAATATTTATACAAAATTCTTCTATTTGGGTACTCTTGGTGTGTAGAGAACTTGTGCATTTTCCCTTATCGTATAGTAGAAGTAAAAGTTGTAAATAATACATCTCGATGACGCTCTTGTTTGAACCGCTTTGAATGCGCATATTTGTTATTGTTCACTGTCGCTGAAACAAAACTATAAAGCACAGTGAGAAATGTTCTGTTTCCTCAAGCACAAAAGAACTATAATTCGCCACTCAGCATCTGTGGCCTACGATTTCATAAAAAAAATTGTAAATTAAAAGCTTGCGCCAAATTTCACAATGCGCACTAAGCATTCTGCGTCTTATAGATTGCGCACATGACAATATCATAGTAAAAGCATTTTTTATGTACTGTGAAATGATTATTCCGCAATATAGCATTACATGTGTTTGATTGTTCATTATGGGTATACTTCTTTTTCTGTTATCTATATTGATTCTTCATGTGCTGATGCTTCCCTATGCTTGTTCATTTGCGAAAGGACTACTTAATGACACAACTGCACTTTGCTATCAAGCTATGCAAATGGGCTACTTTGTACACAAAAGCTTTTGGCATGTGTTTTTCCAGTTCACACAATGAAGCTTTTAGTTATAAGGCACAGTATTTTTATAGTGCGAGTGTATACCTGTTGCAATTTGTCATGTACAGCGTTTGAAGTAATAAACGTGATCATCGCTTGCAAGTTTTGTTTCTGGAGTGTTTTCTCAAGGATAGCTTCACATTTGGGTTGTGCTGACAAACATTGTTAATACAAGTTGCTTTTATCGGTAGAACTCGCTGTTAACCGTATGCAACAAATCTGTGACAGCCGATATCGTATGCCTATGTGTAGTCTAGCTTATTTAGTTAAAACCAGTTATTGTCATATTAAAACCTGTAGCACTCCTTCTTGTCTTCTTAAAGCTTTGTCTGCTGTTCTGCTGAGTAAATGCGCATTGGAAGATAAAACGAAACGAATAGTAAGACAGATTTCCTGGCACCGCAAGTGTAAGTTTGTGTAAAACAGTACAATTTGATTCATTTTCCCCTCCGTTTTAGTGTGACTTTCACCACCAGGAGACTCAGAAGAGAGCTAGGACACGCTGCGGGCGACCTAATCTTAAGCCGTCGCTTCTCCTCTATCCCTGTTTTGTTTAGTCTTCCACATGACTTTTGTAAATAAGGGAAGATAGTTATATCTTCAGGCTTCTGGCCAATAGAAAGATTGTTGCTCACTCTCGGGGTGCCTTTGCTGCCACTGGAACCATAGGAGCTTTGTATTTATGTCCATCATGACGTTCCAGAGCATCGAGCACTACGCAGCTGGCCACAAAAGCGCGGTCGACCGCTGAACTTCGGTAAGTATACTTCCCGTGATAGAGTGCGACTAAGATTATAGCAAATAATTGTCAACAGTGCGGTAAAGAGGACTCGGTTGCTGTTAGTTCATCTCTCTGCTTGCATAGAACACGGAAACAGGAAAGACTCGGAGAGACCGAACGGAGCGTAAACTGCCAACTTATTAAACCAACAGGAATATACGGACCTTCGTCACCATCAATGAATTCATTTTCTTTCTTTTTCTTTGATCATGTTGGTTGCCCTTACTTTTGCATTAGTACGAGCACCCATTCCAAAAATAACTCGATCGCAAGTTTGCACTTAATTATTCAGTGCGTGTATTTCGTGTTTCCGTGGTGCACTACATCGCGCAAGAAAATAAGCTCTTGTAGATGCAGTAGAAGCGAGTTATACTGCATCAATGTCGGCATGAACTCGACGAATTCAATTTTGGTGTCGTATAAGTAGATGTGGTTGTCTGGTGCTGGTAACGTAGGCAACATTACTGGTTTTGCTGCTACATTCATTGCGGGTTGTTCTAATAGCTACAGTTCTGGTCGAGGGTTGCGATAACTAGCTCTTTGTTTTCTTTACGTTCCGACATTGGCAACGCCGATTTCGGACAGCAACGATGCTAATGCTTGTACAAAATTGTTATAACTGCAGGATAATGCTGACTTTCTTTATGAATATTACACGACTTATACTTCGACATATAGTGTACCCAGCCCAATATGGAGCATAGAACCGTCTACGGGAAGTACTTCTGCCGATTTAGCCCCGTTGCGTCCCGACTGGGGTCGTGAATCAAGTGAGGAATTGATGTCATATTCTTTACGTGCATTATTTTAACTCTGTAGAATTTCTCATTTGTTTACATGCTCATCACAGTCTACGTCGCGCTCGCTGTGGGTGTTTACGACTTTGTTTACGAGCGTATTATGGTGTGACATGCCTTTGCCTTTTATATGTTCCTGGGTGTACAGGACTGTGTGCTGTAGATTTCTGGCCCTACGACGTTTCTTTTTATTTTCTTACTGCATAAATATTTCTTATATTGTTTCTGCTATGCGAAAAGAGAAAATGATAAACGAAAGCCAGGGAGGTTAACCAGGACTGAGCCAGGTTGGCTACCGTACACCGGGGGAAGTGGAAAGGGGAGGTAAAGATTAAGAAAACAAGAGAACGTCCACTGTGGATATCCTCACATGGTAAAGTTTTCCGCTTTATATCCACTTATGCTCACGCAATCAGGATCACAGACGGTCGCTCAATCCAATAGCTTTCAAATATCGGAGCAGCATGTGTGGCCTTTTGTAGCTGTGATATACGAGGCCACGGTCCCAAGACCTTGTTCAAGGTGATCGGTTTTCTAACTGATTTAGAGCTGCGCAGAGATCATGTCTCGTTTTCAAAAGATGGACAGAAGCACAGCAGATGTTCTATAGTCTCCTCGACACCGCAGGCATTGCACTCGGCGCTATCAGCCATTCCAGTCAAACACGTATATGAAATGGTGAATGCGACGCCCAAGCGTAAGCAGCACAGCATTGTTTCCTAATTTCGCAAAAGTCCAGGTAACAGCCGCAGTTCCATAGATGGGTGGAGGAAATGCAAGTGATGCTGGGTGAATTTAGGTGTGTGTCACTTCTCCAATGTCATACAGTGCACTAGCTTGCTTAAGTATTGGGCTGCGTCAGTCTTCGATAAAGGTACAGAAACAAGGCGTGCTCCTTCGCGTGTTTTCCTAGCAGCTTCGTCGACGAGGTAATTGTCCGAGATACCGCAGTGACGAGGCAGCCACTGAAACAGGACGTCGTGTCCTTTCGCTATCATATGACGGTGCGTATCTTGTATCTGCGACACAAGCTGTTCACAAAACCCGCGACAAAGAGCTGTCAAAAGACATGGTAGGGCCGCCTTCGAGTCGCAGAATATCGCCCACCGACTAGCCAGTTGTTTGCTAATATAATCAACGGCACCTGGGAGGGCAACAAACTTCGAACCCGTCGATGTTGTGGCGTGAGAAATCTTGTATCTGATGCCTATCGATCGTGACAGTGTAACCACTGCACCGGTGCAGCTAGTCTGAGTGGAAGAGCCATCCGTATATATGTGGACTCAGTCAAAGTAGAAAGTGTGCAAGCAATCCAGAGCTGCTTGCTTCAAGGCCAAGCTAGGCAGGTCAGTTTTCTTTCTTATCCCTGGAACCGTTAGACGCACTTGAGGTTGATTTAAACACCACAGAGCTCAGGTTGAACGTACCGAGGTTGTGAAGCCCTATGTTAGTGAGGCTTGATGAATGCTGACCACTTTGGAGAATGACGCCTGTGGTCCTCGTTCTGGAAGGCAGGCAAGAGAGCTTGATTGCATCCATGAAACATGACGAATATGGGCCCTAAGCGTGCCGATGGTATAATGTAAGTGGTGATTGGATGGTCTTGAGCCATTATAATAGTTCTTGCTGTGGAGGTACTCCGCGGAAGACCGAGACAAATGCGTAATGCCTGTGTTTGCACTGTCTGAAGTTCCAGAAGACTTGACTTTCATGTTTTAGCAAGCACGGGGGAGCTATAGCTGAAGTGACTAGCGCAAGAATCGACACGGGGCACAAAAGGGCGACAATTACAAGCGATAAAATTCAATAAAATCCGATAAAAAGTGCTCGTTACACTGAAGTATGGAGCCCACTGATGATCTCTTTGTTTCGCCGGCGATGACTTTGAAAACGTCAACAATAGATGTGAGCTTCTTTTTCAAGTGGGCAACCTGAGGGCTCCAATGACACCCAAAAACCGAACATTTCTTTTGTAGGAGAAAGGCTGGCCATTGGTGTATACTGCATAACGAGACATCGCTTTTGGCGTAAAAGCGACTAATGCCCATTTTTCTGTCGAGATGGTTAGGCCTTGTGTCCAAAGATAGCTAGATGCTTGTGTTGCTGCTTGCACGCACCTGCAGGCGAGTGACCGCTGATGCCCAGATAAAGATGTCGTCGCCGTTGATTGAGACAATAACTGTTTTCGGTAGTGATTCGTCTAGCCCAAGAAGCACGAGGTTGAAAAGAATAGGGCTAAAAACACCGCCTTGGGGAGAGCTTTGACATGTGTAGTGGTCGGTAGTCGGACCATGTTCCGTACGTACAAACAAGGACCTTTGTGTCAAGCGGTTTCGGATCCATCGAGATACTCGCCCTCCTAGTTCAACCGTCTAAACTGCGTCTAGGATGGCTTGATGGGAAATGTCGTGCGTGCATTTGACGTCAAGAAAGAGTGCTACTGATAATCATTCCCAATATTAACGCGATAGCGTTAAGGAGCTCGTGTCGCAGAAAAGCCGGTGTCGTCGGCGTCGGTGTCGGTGTCGGCGTCGGTGTCCGCGGCGTTGGCCGTGAGCGATAAATCACGGCAGGCACTTCATAAATAAAAATTGGAGGACGCTTAAGCTTCGCCTTCAAGAGTGGAACGCGACAGCGTTCCCGTCGACCCGCCAAGGGGTGTAAGACAATGGGCTACGGCGCAGCGACTACGCGCCCCGCATCGGACGCGGTGAGCGTCGAGCAACGCAGCGTTCGGCGCGACAACGAAATGTGCGCCTGAGCAAGCGACGCACGCCTGAGCCTTAGAAACAGCTCGTTTCTAAGGCAACACCGCGTTCACTAGAGGCGCTTTTGTACCGCTTTGAAGCATCGAACTCGTGGCTCAGTGGTAACGTCTCCGTCTCACACTCCGGAGACCCTGGTTCGATTCCCACCCAGCCCATCTTGGAAGTTGCTTTTTATTTATGAAGTGCCTGCCTTGATTTATCGCTCACGGCCAACGACGCGGACGCCGACGACACCGGCTTTTCTGCGACACGAGCTCCTTAACGCTATCGCGTTAAAAAGCAACTTCCAAGATGGGCTGGGTGGGAATCGAACCAGGGTCTCCGGAGTGTGAGCCGGAGACGTTACCACTGAGCCACGAGTTCGATGCTTCAAAGCGGTACAAAAGCGCCTCTAGTTGCCTTAGGAACGAGCTGTTTCTAAGGCTCAGGCGTGCGTCGCTTGCTCAGGCGCTCATTTCGTTGTCGCGCCGAACGCTGCGTTGCTCGACGCTCACCGCGTCCGATGCGGGGCGCGTAGTCGCTGCGCCGTAGCCCAATACCCCTTGGCGGGTCGACGGGAACGCTGCCGCGTTCCACTCTTGAAGGCGAAGCTTAAGCGTCCTCCAATTTTTTTTGCTGCTCTACAAATTACACTAGATCGATGACATTGCCAATCGATGAACGGTCTCGTCCAAATGACGCCATAGAGTCAGGGTAAATTTTGCGGTGTTCAATGTACCATTCTAGACGCGTGAGAATCATACGTTCCATGCGCTTCCCGACGCAGCTGGAGGAGTGCTATCGGCCAATATGATGCCAGTTCCAGCGGTGACTTTCCTGCTTTTAACAGCGGTATCAGGCGACTGTGTTTCCATTTCTGTGTTACGATGCCATCTTGCCATGAACTATTTTCTCGACCTAGGTAGCGCAAAGCAGTATATGTTATTCCATCGGGCCCTGGTGAAGATGAACACATGCAGAGCGCTATAGCATTTTCTAACACTTCTATAAGAATGGAGCGTCCATACTTGTATCTCGAGGACCGGGAATGTCACCTAAAACTAGGACTCAACTAGTCACTAAAACTAAAACTAAAACTAGTCAGGGACTAAAACTGTCCTGCCGGCGACTTTCGCACAAAATTCCTTTGCAACGCCTATCTTACGGCGGTTCTGATAGAGAGAAAAGGCGTTAAAAGGGTGTCGTTTCTGGGGACGTGAGCAAAAACCATATAGTGTAAGCTACACACGAGACAGTGGCTTGCGGGGGTCCAGTGACTCGCAAAAGCATTTCCATGTTTGATCCGCTAGCTTATCCACTCGCCGCTGTGTCTTCTTTCGCATGCGCCGAGCTACTCTGAGGTAAAAAATTGACTTCGTGCGCCTGTACCTCCTTTCAAATCGGCGACGTAGTGCATGAAGCCTTTCCAATTCAATGTCATACTTCGCTTCGATGAATGTGTGAAACAACGCGTATAATCTTGCAATTGCGTCTGCAATTATGGCTTCTAACCTACGTGCGGTATGTTTCTTGCATGAGTTTTCTACAAGATCTTGAAAGACCGACCAGTCGATTTGGCGAGATACAACCGATAATTAGGCTTCTAGTCCATTGATTTTCACATAGGTCGGAGTATGGTCACTTCCATGAGTTTCAATATCAGTGAACCACTGCATGCTCGAAGTTTGGCGCCGTGACACCAGTGTCAAGTCAAAGCAGCTGCTGTACGTTGTTACTCGCAGAAATGTTCGGCTTCCGTCATTTAGAAGACAAAGTTTGTGGCCTGATGCAAATGATATGAGTAATCTGACCTTTGAATTTATCCTGGAGCTTCCCCATAACTGGTCTGAAGTTTGAAATTTATTATAATTTTGACAATACAAGATTGTCATGGCGCCGGAGCAAAAGGCGAGACTATACACGCCTGACTAGGCCCCTGGCGCCACGAGCACAGCAGACAACAGTGCAAAAAAATATGTATACATGTATACACAAAATACATACATATACATACTTATATATACGAATGACACAATTATACATACAATAAATCAATGCAACACAATAAGTATAAATAATGCAAATGAAGAAATAAAGTACGTACAGAAAGATACAGGAAGGCCAAAAGCCAAATGGGAACAAAAAGTCTTGCGACGTATGAAATTACATATAAGTCGAAAAACAGAAAATAAATTACAAAAAACAGGTGTCAATTGTTGGAAAAATACAGTTTTGATTTCTTTCTGAATATTGAAATCGTTTAGGAATCTTGCATGATATCAAATAAAGCATGCTCATCATTAAGTAAATTAGGAATCTGCCACTGTAAAAGCTGATTGCCGTAGTTTGTTCTAGTTCTTACCTTAATAATGTTCCCAGCTCTTAAGGTGTAATTAGTTGCGGTATTAGTATATATAGAAAAAAAGTTCTCACGATTACTTATTCATTCATTCATTCAGAATTTATTTAAGACAACGAAAAGGTTGTCCAGGGTGACGTGGCAAAAGGCATACTTTGCCTGACGAGGCCACGCCACCCGGATGACAGGCGGCACCACAGGCTACAAAAATCAAGAAAGAGCATTACATAATAGAACACACATTCAATATTTTTTGCACAATACATAAGACATCCTTACAAAACATATGAATTCTAAAAATGCTTTTTCGGATAACTTTTGATTATATAGACTAGTGACACTCAAGATACTGTCCTGGTGAAAGTACTCAGAGGTATGTTCGTACATCAATAGGTTAGGAATAATACGAACACACTTTTTCTGCATTCGGAATAGAGTTTCCAAGTTAGCCTTAGAAGTGACGCTCCAGATAAGTAGACAATATTGGAATCTAGAATGAATAGTAGAAAAGTATAACTGACGTTTAAGTTTTAAAGGTAACAGCGTGCGATGCTTATTGAGAATACCAATGGTGGTGAATGTTGCAGTCCCCTGTTATTATCCAAAGACCGGGAGTAGCAGCCATAATATCTTCTAGTTTTTTGCTATCAAACCGACTTGTTGGGGAAAAATAGACGCCAATAAGAGTAAAAGGTCCTTGCGAATGTAAACCAAAACCTTACTTCCGGCACACGTATTTGAAACGAAAGGCTCCTATCCCGAAAGTCTTATGGTGGCTGATAAGTTCCTGCTGTACTTACTGAGTGAGATCAGACTTCTGATAAACTGACGGACCAAGATCACCAAATCGTTGTCGTGATCAGCTCTCTGGTAAGTGCTATTTGTGTTCTTCTGGACAAGGTAGAGAGGCCAACAGTTCGAAGTGCGTTGCCAGTGCTGGATGCGATCAATCCGGTTCTAGCGAGCCTTCAGAAGTACAGTGCTTGAGAACTTCTACAGCAGAACCATGGCTCATTGACACCAACAACGATCGCTCCGCGATGCTGTCAGACGCGCCTCCCTATTCCAGTGAAATGCGAGAGGCCGGAGGTCATGTATTTCGGATTTCCGGCAGTTCGTGTTGAAAATCGCTTTCCTATACTGGTCATAAATTTCGTCTCCTTGTGACAGAAACAACATATATTTACAGTTATTTAAAAGGTAATATGAACCAGCAGTAGAATTAGGTATAGCCTCAGGTCACTTCATCGATGGTGTCGGCCAACTGAAAGCATCTCTCTACTGTACCCGGGCAATATGACCGCTGAATGCATCAAGAAAAGGCGAATGGTAAATTGCTCGGCTAGTTGGTGCGATATTTATGCGAAGGGGAGCGCTAAAGTTGTACGAAAAAAAAAGAGGAACAAGAAGTACGCTCACTTAAAATTGAGGTTTATTGAAGAAACATTTACCCGCGCGTTTGGCTGTGCACGCACTGAGATCGTTCTCTTTATTTTTTTGACAAAATCAAAATGATGAAAAGAAGGGGGGCTGGGGGGCGTGAAGGTATCGAGACTACAGATGCTATAGGTTTCTTCTATCGTACAGCTAGTTGGCAACACTGATAGCAGGGTCGGCACGAGCGAAAAAGAAAACGCCAGGAAAGAAGTAGGCGCAATAAAACTTCAGCCTGTATTCAGAAACCGTGTTTCCTTGTCCATCAGATGCACAGACGGTAGACAAAGGGCAAACTGCAAAAGGAATTCCTGGAGGCTGGCCAGATTAGCGCACATGCAGATTTATTTACAAGTGTAACGTTTGTGCGTTTGCGCACAGTCTGCGCAGCCGGTAGATCTCGCTTTCTGCTATAACATACGTCATTAACTCAGGCAGGCTAGGTGACTATTTGTCACTGCCCCGTTTCAACAGAAATGCCAATAAATAATAATAATAATAATAATAATAATAATAATAATAATAATAATAATAATAATAATAATAATAATCACCAAAGAATCCAGCATATGGAGCCACGGTATGTCCTCGAGGCCAGTATAGCTCGAGCCAAGCCAGATCACTTGGCAATGCATAGAGTCAGCATACTTGGCAATGTTCTGTAAAAGCTGACGGGCTCGATTCAGCAACTTGCAGCCAGCGTAAAATAAAAGCAGAAAAACAGCCAGGTGATGTGTTCACGCATTCTCTTCTGTCGCCTCGACGCAGGCTTCCGCTTCTATGTCGCCTTGCCGGAGCGAGTTCATGCGAACGCTGTCGTGTCGGGATGTCTCATCTCGACTTTGACTCGACCCCCTCTCATTGAGTTCGTATGTGTCAAGGCAGTGTTTCGCTCGTTTCGACGGGCAGTGTTGACTTTCCAAGCCGCTAACCAAGTCTGGCTAACCTGATAGCATAACGCGAAAGGCGTGACAGAGCCGACGTATCGGAAATCGTGCCTCCTAACTCAGCGTGCGTAGTGCTCCTGCACTCGCGATGTCGTATTCTCGTTCCTTCTCGCTGTTTCTTCCCACTTCTTGCTTCTCCCTTTTCCACTCCCGCACCACAACTGCGCACCGACGTTCGGGCTCAGTTGTACTCTACACACGTTAGTGGTTCGACCGGGGGGCTTTTCCTTTCGTACTCAACGAAGATGACATGTATTGAAGGACGGCTCGTCAGTTTCAATTTATTACTCGTTCATACATTTTGTTACAATAAATAATATATAGACAAGGGTCCCAGAGTCAAGGATTGCAACGCAACCCTTGATCAATTGTTACAATAATAAAAGCAGAATACAGAGCAGAAATATGAAAATAGAGTAAGCAATAAAATCTAGTGAGAACCCAAAGCATCGCAACGGGTAAAAGAAAGTTACATATACAGCCAAAGTTACATACACAAATGAAGTTAGCAAAATAACATTCAAAGAAAGTTAATCAGAGTGAGTGAGTGAGTGAAGAAACTTTGTTATGAATGCCTGCAGAACGGTTAGCCTTCCCGTGTTAGGGAGGCGTTACCGCGACGCGGCCATGACGTCTTCGCGGCGTGTGGCGCCTCTACTTCGGCCGCGGCCGCACTACTCTCTTTGGTCGACCACGCCTGCCCTCTTTCGGGGCGGCAGCCTCCCTCCGGTTTCGCTCCGTCGCTGCCTTTCGAGGGCCACCAAGATCTGCTGGACGGTCTGGGCTTGGACATCTTGGTCATAGCACCTCGTTGCGGCCTCGAGCCGCGGCGGGATCGTTGTTATCGTTGCAGCTTCGTGCGGATTCTTAGCACAGTCCCAAAGGATGTGAGCTGCAGTGGCTCTTTCCTTTCGCCACACACAACACAGATCACTTTCATAAACACTTGGACACACGTGCCTCATGAGCACCGGGGTGAATAACGACTCCGTTTGAAGTTGTCGATATAAAACCGCCTCCCTACGGGTCAAGGCCGGATGAGGTGGCGGCATAGTCCTTCGCTCTAGTCTGTACCATTTCACAATTCCGTTGTAGGAAGTACTTTTGTCCTTGGTTTCCCACCACCACGACGGGTCGACCGTAGTAGCAGCGGCACGGTTGGTTAGTCCTCGCGCCGCCGCGTTCGCCGTCTCGTTGTGCTTTGCGTTGCCGCGATCCGACACATTACTGCCCATGTGGGCCGGAAACCACTTTATCACCACACACCGACTTTCACTCGTGAGATCGACCACACGCAACACACGCGCGGCTTCACCACACACCCTTGCTCTGGCGTAATTTTTCACTGCCGCCCTTAAATCACAGAGCACAGTCGTGCACTCGGGGTCGGCGAGCGATAGCCAGGGCAATGGCCCCCTCCTCGGCTGGATGCGCCCCTCGAGTCCGCACACTCGCCGCTGTTCTCGTTGCACCGGTTGATGCCCCGACGACTGCAGCGGCGAATGCCTTTCTGTCATGTAGATACTCTGCCGCGTCCACAAAATATTTTTTAGTCGATACTGGAATGAACAGATGGTGGATGCTAATTTAACGGCATATTGTAGATTGTTCGAAAGCAAAGTGCAGCATAAGAAGGTGCCATTTTTCAGTATTTAGTATGACATAAAGATAACAGAAAAGTACCACGCGATGCAATACAGCTTATGAAGTCGTAAGAAACTTGCTTTGCTAGCAATTGGAAGAGTATGCTTGCTAAATGATAGTTGAACAAATCTGTGACTTCTAGAGCCCCGTTTGTATGCAATTATGAGAAGGCATTACAGGAAATATGGTTTGAGGTCATAATGCGAGTGGACTGATTTTGTATAAGCCGAGTAGAGCACTCATCGATAATAGCATAATGGAGTTGTAGAAACAGGAGATGTCGGTTGTGAGAGTTCTCGAGGAATGCTCCCCTCCACGATTACACCATGCGGAGGATAACCATTTCCGCAGCAGTAAATTTGTCTATATTCGCGCCTTGACAACCCTGTCTCCAATTGAAGGGTGTGGGGTTGAAATCGTCTAATATAGGTGTCACACGGGCACTTTAGATTGTGACAGAGCCCGATCCGATCGCGATTGGCTGGATGGCGAATGAAAGTTGCCCGTATTAGCGGGGTATTATCGGAAGACTTCAGTTTCGGTGCGTGAGTGAATGCAGCCACTTTTGGCTGCAAACCGAGCGCTTTCCAACTTTTGTTCATCGTAAAGCAGAGTCACGGCAGCGCTCTAGTTGTTGTTCGGTGCTTGTGCAGCACCGATAATGCGTCTGTATCACATCATTGTGATCTCTAACACAGCCGCACTGCTCTGCACTGGCTGCAGGATATATTTTAGACAGGAAACATCGATGTTCACCACCCATGATGGCGCCATGATTCAAACGCAACATGAAATGACTCCTGCATGTCTTCGTAGTTGAGTGCAGCAGCCTCTCGTTTTGTTTCTTGTTTTGTTTCAAAACTAAAAAAAAAGATCGCAGTTTCGCCCCAATGGCGAAGCAGTGATTGCAAAAGCAAATTATTAGGCAGCTATACGCAGTGAGGTTAGTAATTTTATCAGCTAGCTGTATGACTGCGGTAAACATTCGCTTACTAAATAAATTAACAAGCGAGGTGTCACGCGCGCACAGGCAAATATGAATGCATCTCACCCGATGGCAGCAGACACTCGATGTCAGAACACTGGCATGATTAGAGCGGCAGCAGCGGCAAGTGAATCCCCCCACCCCAATTTCGCGCATCCTCTCACTTCAACGCAAAGCAGGCGCGCGAGAACACACCCCACACTAAGTCACCAGCTATCTCGAGTCGGTTAGCCTTCGAACCTATCGCAGATTACCTCCAAGATAGGACGCTCGCGATCGTGCTCAGCCGCGCCATGCGTAGTCACGGCCGGAATAGAATATCCTGCCCCTCTCTTGAACACCCACTGCGCAGTCCGCCTGTTCGTTACACCGCAGGCCTTCGGTCCCGGGGCACCAGACGAATCCTGGGCCGCTGACTAAAATGGACCCACGTTATCGTCTGTACTCTTGGGAGGCTAACTAAAAGATTGGCTAAATATAATCAGGCAGCAAGAAATACGTCGGAGTTGGAAGGGGGAAAAGCCAATCTGGCTCCTAAGCATTTAAAAGGATAGCTTGAAACAGGAATACCTTGAGAACTCCTGTTTGCTTGGTATACACTGCACCATATTTTAGAACGTTCTTCTTCATTACAGATGCATTTGGTGACTGTCGGGCGCAGGTTTTATATAGTGGAGCTTTCTAGCTGAACCCTCTTGAATTTGGCTGACCGTACCTCCTGGGTTCTCATGCCTTGCTGAGTATATAAGTCCCAGACAGGACAGCACCTATTAACAGATCGGCTTATATGTAGCCCCATGTGTACTTCCACTAGAAATGTGCCGGTGGCCGGCTTTGTTCTATCTGCGCAGAATTACGCAGCGGATAAAGCCATACCTAAATATTTTCACTGCGGCATATAAAAGCCATCAGGCGAGTAGAAAGCAAAGCTTTCTATAAACCCTTTTTCTAAGAGTTTCGGGCGTCTGCTCAGTCGATCCTGGAGATAGTGCAGTTTACTATTTCACTGTGTACAGGATCGGTTTCACTACGCCCGGCGGGTTGACTCGGGAGACAGTGTTGTAACAAGTTGGCCGATCCCGAAGACAGTGTAATGCTCTGTCGTGGGGATCGCGCGGATCTCCACGTCTCGAGTGGCAGGTACGGAATCACTATGGTGCAAAACGCTGTGTAGGTGATAATCAGCTGTAAAACATGTAATTATTCGCTTCACAGAAGCATTCCTTCAGGGAAGCATCGCTTCGCGTAGATTCGAATATGTGATCTGGACCTGCATATTTTCTTCTTTGAAATTGTTCTTACATTTTTTTTTTGTTCTCTCTTATAGGTGTATTTGGAGTCAAGCGTCCAAAACTTGCAGCAGGGCCGTTAGAACGCGCTGTGGATTCGGTCGTCCCGCGTCATCGTAGAGACAACGTGAAGGACTTCGATCGTTTCAACATGCACACGACGGTTTACGCGGTGCAAGTGGAGCGGAGCCCGCTCCACATCCGCAACATCGTGGTGGCCTGCTTCGCTATAGCGTTCCTCACGGCGCTCGTGATCGCGCTCCTGTTCACGGACCTCCGGCTGGAATACGCCATGATCGGAGGCATGGTCGTGCTGGTACTCTGGGCCCTGGTGGCCGCCTGCGACGAGAGGTACCGGAAAGAGAGGCGCCACTACGAGGTCATCCAGAGCGGTGAAGCCACACAGCGCAAGTGCGAGTCGCGCTGGACAAACCAAGGAATCGCTTGAGTGTGTAACGGCTGAATATGTTGTAGTATACCTACCACACAGGCGAGCCAGCCTCTGTGGCGGTCGAGGCGGATGTCCAGCCGCGGGATGCCCAATAGATTGTACAGTCGCCTGCGACGACATCGCCATAAAATCGCTACAAGTTCACTACCTGCGTCCTATCAGGCGTTCACAGCGCTATATTTCATGTCACAAAGGATGATCATCTACCACGGCAACGTGCATTATCTTATTATACATTTGTTTATCCTCTCAAAACAACGTCGTCCTATGAAAGCGTACAGGAGGACGAGTACCTAAGAAATAAATGATACGCGGACCAGACACCTGTGTCACTTGTTTTCGTAGCGTAGTTACATAACATAGCATGACGACATAAATGTATCACTAATCGCCCTTAAAGTCAAAATAAAATGAGAGAACTGAATTGTCTCCTGATTTTGCTTTACCCGCAGTGGTTGCTTAGTGGCTATG
Source organism: Dermacentor variabilis (assembly GCF_050947875.1). Taxonomy (NCBI): domain Eukaryota; kingdom Metazoa; phylum Arthropoda; class Arachnida; order Ixodida; family Ixodidae; genus Dermacentor; species Dermacentor variabilis. The sequence continues at coordinate 88,156,562 of NC_134572.1, read as the reverse complement.
GTGTTGGGCTGGTAAGCACGAGGCAGCGGGATCATATCCCGGCCACGGCGGCTGCACTTCGATGGAAGCGAAATGCGAAAACACCCATGTACTTAGATTTAGGCACACGTTAAAAAACTTCAGGTGGTTCAAAATATTCCGGAGTCCCTCACTACGGCGTGCTTCATAATAATATCTTGGTTTTGGCACGTGAAAACCCCTCAATTAATTTTGCTTTCTAATGGGATAATAATAAATGGCTGGCTGATTACATTGGCTGTTACATGTGCAGATGACTGTCTATAGATGATGATGATGATGATGATGATATGCGGTGTTTTATGGGGCAAGGGCCACTCATGACCAAAGAGCGCCAAGCAATGTTTTAATGCAATCAGTGATGCAAATAATGATCAATGGCGTCGTGGCTGGCTATAAAAATGGAACCTGGCTGTATAGGGGCCTAAAAACAGTGGTAAAATAAATATATACCTATTAAAATTGTTACAATTACTTTTCAGATGTTCTATGAATTTAAAAGATATGCTCTGATGGAATAAGGGAATAAAATATGTAAAAGCCAATAGCACTATTGCCTCAATGATGCCCTTAAATGCAAGGGCCTGTAGGCACGTGCTATACAAAATGCTACTCTCGCAGCAGCAGCGTCTGGTAAGATGCTGTGCTACAAATCTCTTCGGCCTATAACTTGCAACAAATTAACATCTTGCAGAAAGTTAAAAACTGATTTGCTGTGAGAAAATGGGTCAGCACCAAGCAACATTGCCGGATGAAAAGGAATGTTCTGTCGGTAGACCAGAGGGAAGTGTTTTTTTCCTTTTAGTTTACATTTCTCTACACTCCAGCAAGAAATGGAGGACGGTTAGTATATCGCCACATCTACAGCATATGGAAGGTTCATTACCAGTCAAGTGATAAGAGCGCGTGCCATACGTATGACCTATCCTAAGGCGGCAGAAAATGACCTCGATTCGCCGTATTTTTGTTACCGGTGGTAAATTTCCTAAGTGTGGCTCGATCAAATGGAGTTTATTAGAGGTTTCGGTGTCCCACTTCTGTTGCCAATGCCGTCTAAGTTTTTTGCGCAACAATGGCTTTAAGTCTGAGGCAGGGATTCCCTACGGAACAGTTACCAGCTTTCGTTGCAATGGATGTGGCAATTTCATCTGCAAGCATGTTGCCCTTAATGCCTCTGTGCCCAGCTACCCAACATACTATGACGTGCTGATCAGATGTATATGCTGTGCACAGGAGCGAATATAGTTCATTAAGAACAGGATTGTTGCGTTTCTGGAGTGACATTAGAGATTTTACGACACTAAGAGAGTCTGAATGTAATGGCCTTTTGCAACTTTGTTTTCTTGATATGTCTAACAGCTGTCAGTACAGCATATGCCTCAGCAGTGAATATGCTTGTTTCCGGGTGCAGGACGTCAGATTCTGAAACGCCGGCATGCGACTTTGAGGCATCTGTGTAAAATTCTTGGCAAGAGTACTTCGACTGAACTTCAAGAAAGTGCATTTCAATGTGTACCTGGGGAGCGTTCTTCGTTATTTCAACGAACGAAGTATCGCACTCAACGAGCTGCCATTGCCACGGCGGACATAGCATGACAGCAGCCATTAGAGAATTTTCAAAAAGTGGAACATCCATTTCTTGACTGAGTTTCCGTACACGCAGTGAGAAGGGTTCTCTAACTGCCAGTCGACTATTAAATAAAGTTGCAGATGTCATGTTGTTTACACTTGGATAAGAGGGATGTTCACGGTTAACATTTACCTTCAGAAAATACATAAAACTTGAGTACGACCTCTGAAGGTGAAGCGACCGCTTATTAGCTTCAACGTAAAGACTCTTCACAGGGCTTGTCCTGAAGGCACCGGTCTTCAGGCGGATACTATAGGTGATGGATAGGATCCAGCATCTTAAATGCACTAGGGCTAGCCGATTGATAAACTATTGCCGCATAATCTAAGCGTGTTCGAATGAAGTTCTTGTAAAGGTTTCAATTCAATTCAATTTCAATTAAACTTTATTTGCATCTATACATGTACAGATGACAGGAGTACAGACAAAAAGCCAAATTAATTCGGCTTGACGGGGTCTGTACCGCCTACAGAAATGGCACTGTGCACAATAAAGAGAACACAAACATACAATAATGGATAAACGAGAAAAAAAGGTGAACATTAGTGAACACTGTATAACAGAAATGCATACGGCTAAAAAAATCAACAGAATGCTGCAAGAAATTATATTACAGAAAGCGGATAGTATAAAATGATACAAATAATACAGCCTTGAAATTCACCTCTATAAATAATAAGTTATTGATAAACAGAGAAAATTCGTTAAGCATTCATGGCGTCAGTGTACACCAGAGCAAAACAAAAAGAAAAGAAAAAAGGAATCCACATTGAGCCCATTAAAAGGAGAGATAGGTGTCTATTGAGTTTCTAATGAGTTTAACAAAGATGGCAGTGCGTGGTGTAACATTTGTTGACCGCAGATAGTGCGCGCTTTAGGAGCGTACCATGTTTCTCTTTGACGTGTGTTGTAAATGTTAGAATTCATTTTCAATAGAGATAAATGCTCGAAAAATTTCGTGTTGTTTTTTCGCAGTAGTGAAACGCTTGAGTAAAATACTACGATATATGGAGGTGACCGGTTGTAAATTAAGGGCGCTGAAAACAGGCTGCGTATGAGCGTCATATAAAGAATTGGCGATAGCGCGCACTGCTTTCTTCTAGAAGAAGTTTCTAGAAGAATAGAAGAAGTTTTGTGATGTTAGACATCGTGGCGTTTCCCCAGACTAAAGGACAGTAATTCAGATGGGACAGGAAGAGAGAGTTATGAAGCAGTTTTTTGACGCTCAAGGGAAGAAAAAATCTAAGTTTCGTTAGTATTCCCACAAGACGAGCGATTTTGCTAGCGACTGAGTCTTTATAGAGATTCCAAAGTAAGTTTTCTTGAAATACGACGCCGAGGCATTTAATGGATGGCACAAAGTTGATAATCGAGGAACCCATTTCCAAATGGCCGTCAATGTGGACATATTTGTTTTTGGGTTAAAAAAGTACAGCTTTTGTTTTGTTTTTATTTATAGACAGTGAATTCAATGAACACCATCGATTAAGTTTACTTACAGCAGCGTTCGCAAGAGCCAACAGGTCCCTTGCACAACCAGATGTAAAGAACAGACTAGCGTCATCAGCGTATATGATGAATCGGGCAGTGGTGTCAATATTCATTATGTCGTTTACGTAAATATTAAATAACAAAGGTCCAAGAATGCTTCCTTGAGGCACACCAGAATGAACGGGTAAGTTATCGGAAATACAGTTATTTATTGAAATCCTCTGACACCTGAACTGCAGATAGCTTTTGATAAAGCCAAGGAAGGGCCCCTGAAACAGTAAATTTCAAGTTTTGTTAGCAGAGTGGTGTGGTTAATTGTGTCAAAGGCTTTTGAAAATTGATGAAAACGCCTAGTGTCACTAAATTTTGCTAAAACGCTTGTAATATTAGTTCATTTTGTGTTAGTAGAGCTAACTCTGTCGAGCGACCCTTTCGGAAACCGAACTGACAGTCAGTAATAATATTGTGTTTTTAGCAGAAAGCGGTCATTCTCAGTGTTATTAATTTTTCTAGGCATTTTGAAAATACAGGCAAAATGGATATTGGTCTGTAGTTAGACAGGTTCTTTTTATCATCGGCTTTGAAGAGCAATGTAACCTTTGCGAGCTGAATGCGCTTGGGAAATATACCGTTTACAAAGCACAGATTATACACATGGTCAAGAACTGGGCATATCAGATCTAAAACGTGTTTTACGGGGCGTATTTGCAGGTCATCAATATCGCAGCTTTTATTATTTCGCAGAGCGGAAAACGTGAGATTTCACAAATTCTGGAACTGAGGTACTCTGCGGAGCGTGGATCGTGCAAACTATTTACAAGGGACACAAGATAATAATTAAAAGCGTTTGCTAAATGCGCGCCTGATGAACGTTCCCCATTAATTATCAATTCTCGTACGCCCTTTGAATGCTAACGTCCAATGTTAAGCACTCTGCTAAGGTTTCCACAAGTGATATCCGTTCGCTTTATAGCTTCAGGATTAAACAACCTATGAAGGTAATCTTTCTTGGCTTGCTGAAGAGTAGCAGTTAACTTATTTCGAAATTTTTTAAGTTGGGATAGAGGGCATGTGTCTCTTGTGTCCAAAAAACGTTTGAATAAAGCATCTTTTTGTTTGATTAGTTTCAGAAGTGTGTTGGTTATCTAAGGTTTTCTAGATTTTCTAGGCTTCAGTGTTTTAGGATGAAAAGATTCCGAGTAAGCCTTCTTGAAAAGACGCAGAAATGACTCGTACGCGGCATCTACGTCAGACTGATTGTACACCTCGCGCCAATTTATTTTTGATATTTTTGTGTAGAACTCCTCAAGAGTAGACGGAATAATATCTTGAATAGTCAATTGGGGACACTGCTCCGGTTCTTTAGCCGAGACTTACGATTCCAAGAGAAGAAATACTGGCAAATGATCGCTACTATGAGCGCTGATTACTCCGGAGTTAATAGTTCGAGATTCAATGTTTGTAATAAAAACAGCAAGCAAACTTTCACAGTCGTTGCTAATGCGAGTTGGAGCAGTAATTGTGTTAAAACATGCATTAGCTTCTAATAGTCGAGTGAAATCAGTACGTAGCTGTGTTTCGTTCAACATGTTAATATTTATATCACCGCCCAGGACGAGTTCATAACTGTTGTCATTTATCCAGGATAAGAAGCTTTCCATATATGTAAAAAACTTTGCCATGTTCCCGCCTGGAGGGCGATATAAAACAAAAAATATGCTTTTGTTATGAATGACGGTCAAAATTTCAAAGTCCGGTGTAACCGCCGTAAAGTCGTCGATTTTATCACACTGAAAACTTTCTCTGGCCATGAAAAGTACTCCTCCACCGTACTTGACTGAGCGATTTATGTCGTGTCTTGTGTAACCCGGGATCTGTATTACTTCGTGTTCGTGTCGGTACCATGTTTCATAGTGCATAATAACATCAAATGGAAAGCCAAAACATAAAAGCAAGGCACACAGCTCATCAGACTTATTGCGCGCTGACTGAGTGTTTAACAGGAAGAAAGATGTGCACGGCTTCTTACGATACATTTTAGTCACATCTGCAGGGTTCAGCGATTTACTAGCCATCGATGTGAATGGCGGTTGAAAAAATGCTCGGATTCCAGGATCCTCATTTCATATTATCGATGTCCGCAACGCTAGATATGCGCAGTACATTCGAAGTGTCTGTTTTGCGCGCGAAAATTTTGCCGTCCTTTGTCCACGCGTACTTCCATGCTTTTTCCTTCTTCGCTCAACAACTTGTCCAAGAAGTTTCTTCAAGGCGGGGCAAAGGTGTTCATTAATAAATACCGGGGAAGAACTGGAACCATCAGCACTCTGGTAACCAAAATCAGAGGTTAAAAATTGATTCTTCCTGGCCTTTTCAATCAGCGCTTCCCGTTTCGCACAAGAGCGGAACTGCACCGCAATGTTAGGACATCCATTGTCTTTCCTTGGCACACGATGGCATATGTCTACATCGGGATCAGAAATGGGTTCACTTATGACGTCGCCTAGTTTGCTCAAGATTGAAGGCAGGTTCTCGTCGTTGCTTACCGGAACACCTTTAATCTCAATGTTCCGGTTCCTCGACTACTGTTCTTGGTTTGTCACCCGTTCTTCAAGGTCAGATAGTTGTTGTTTCAGTCCTTTGCATTCCTGTGATAGTGCGGCACTTTCTTTCTTTAGCGCTGAGTTTTCCTTTTTCAATACATGATGCATTTCTTATCACCACCCCACGTTGTGTGTGACAAAATTTTAAGAATGTTTATGGTTTTTAGGCATTTGTTTCTGAGGTACTTCAGGTGTGAAATAAAGGTTAATTTCGTGCCTAAAATTACGCCTAAAAATTTGTGTTCTGTGCTCACAGGTATGTGCTGTCCCTGAAGTTCAACTTCAGGATTTGCTGAGACCTCTTTTTTGTGTGAAGAGAAGACAGGTACTCTTGCTGACATTGAGCGTAAAGCCACTTTCATCGTCCCACTTAGACACCTTGTTTAGACAAAGCTGTACTTGTCGCTCGCAGATAGCGAGACTATATGACTTAAATCCAATCTGAACGTCATCAAAATATACCGAATAAAATATACTACGCGGTATTGATGAGCGCAAGGAATTCATATTTATGATAAAAAGTGTGCAGCTAAGCACGCCACCCTGCGATACCCCAGTTTCCTGTAGAAATGGCCTCGATAGAACATTACCAATTCTAACACGGAATATGCGATTTGATAAATAGCTTTCGATTACATTAAGCATTTTGCCGCGGATGCCCATTTCTGATAAGTCACGTAGAATTCCATACCGCTACGTGGTATCGTAAGCCTTTTACATGTCTAAGAATACAGAAAGAAAGAACTGTGTGTGTGAAGGCGTCGCGAATATATGCTTCGATGCGAACGAGGTGGTCTGTCGTCGATCGGCATTCCCTAAAACCACACTGATATGGGTCAAGGAGCTTGTTTGATTCAAGGGAATGTAAGAGCCGGCAATTTATCATTCTTTCAAAGAGTTTACATAGACAACTTGCGAGTGCTAAGGTCCGGTACCTTGCCACAGAGGACGGATCTTTACCTTGTTTCAAGACAGGGACTACAATCGCGTCTTTCCATGCCAATGGAATGTCTCCTGTTTTCCAGATAGTGTTGAAGATAGACAACAGAGCCATCTGCGTGTCAGGGTGAAGATGTTTTATCATTATGTACATGACACTGTCGGCTCCTGGTGCCGATTTCGTGCAGCCGTTCAAGGAAGCTCTGAACTCAGCAATGCTAAAAGAATGGTTGTACGGTTCACTTCCGCTACCTTTACGGTTCAGTGCCTTACTTTCCGTTATCTATGTTTCTGGAATGACTGCGAGTAGTTCGCAGAGCTAGAAACTCGCTCGAAGTGTTCTCCCAGAGTGTTTGCCTGGTCTTGAAGGCTGTGGCCTTCATCATCAACCAAAGGCATGTCTTAGGTTTGTCGACTAATTAATATTCTTACCCTGTTCCAGATTTTTGCGTCTCGTGTATAGGAATTTATGCTTGTGACGTATTTTTCCCAGCTTTCTCTTTTAGCGATACGACGCGTTCGTCTGCCTTTGTATTTGACATGCTTAAAGTTGATGAGATTTTCTGCCGTTGGAGATTGATGTAGTAAACGCCAGGCTTTGTTTTGCTACTATCGCGCATTATTGCATTGCTCATTCCACCACGGAACGTGCCTCTTTTTTGTAGTCCCCTTCGTTTGTCGAATGCACTCTATCGCAGCGTCAATTATAAAAGCAGTAAAATAAGCAATGACATCGTTCACACTAAAATCTTTAAAAGCGTTTCGCTGCATCTAGGTGATTTCCTGAAATTTTTTTCCAGTCTGCTGATGCAACTTTCCATTGAGGGGGGTGTGGTAGGAATTCATTTTGTTCTAAAGTTTTGAGGCAGATGGGAAAATGATCACTCCCGTATGGGTTTTTAACCACCTCCCATTCTAGGCATGGTACAAGTGTAGCCGAGCAGATAGCTAAAGCTATCGCAGAGTACGTGTCATGTGCTGTGCTATAGAATGTCGGCTCCTTTTTATTTAATAAGCATGCGCCTGAAGAAACAAGAAAGTTTTTTATTAGGCGGCCTTTGACATCGCATCGAGAGTATACCAAAGAGTATGGTGGGCGTTGAAATCCTCAACGAGTACGTAAGGCTCAGGCAGCTCATCGATTAGACTAAGAAATTATGTTCTTTGGAGTCAATAGTGGGGTGGTATGTATACAGAAGAGATTGTAATGAGTTTTCCTAACAGTAAGGCTCGAACCGCAACTGCCTCAAGAGGCGTTCGGAGTTCCAAAGCCTGACATGCAACACGTTTATAAACTATAATCGCGACGCCACCGGACGAAGCAAAAGCATCGTTACAGTATTTGCGGAAAAGGTTAAATTGCGGTAGAAAGCCTGTCTGTGTAAGTTTTAAATGGATCTCTTGGACACACAGCACCTTTGGATTATATTTACGCAGGAGTTCCTTGACATTATCGAGGTTATGTAGGAGACCCTTGACGTTCCATTGCAATATTTGTGTCTCCATAGTTAACCGTGTGTGTATGCTGTGTGTTCAGAGAGGGAAGTTGATTTAGATTACAGGGCCTTCCATGGCCCCCGTAATAGGGTGTTTGTCTTTCTTGCCGCAGTCCTGAGACTGGCGGCGGTCCTTCGGCACTTGCTGTACCGTCTGGCTTGAAGTAGTGTCCATTGCCTCTTGAGAGGCACTGGACGTCCGTTCTTGTGAGCGACGCGTTTGTCGTGAAGGCTTCACCTGAACAGATGAGACCTCCATACCAACCCTGGGGTCGATGAGCCCTCTTTCTGTGACGGCGAGGCAGCGCTGGCTATATCGTCGAGGGGGCTGGTGGCGCAACTGCGGCCACACTCTTTGTGGGCCGGGCAGATGCCGGAGTCGGCTGCGGCGTTTCCCCATTACGCGCCGCACCAACATAGCCTGCGGTATGAATGAATGAAACACGTTCCCGCGCTTCTTGAAACGATATGTTCTCTTTAACTTTTAGTGTAATGATATCCTTTTCTTTTTTTTCCACGTCGGACATGGTCGGGAATATGTGGCGTGATCACCGTCGCAGTTCACACAGTGGAGTGCGCCAGTGCAGTAGTCGGGAGCGTGCTCTTGACCACATTTTGCGCAAGTGAGATGGCCTCGGCAGCTTTGTGAGCCATGGCCAAATCTTTGACATTTGAAATGTCTACGTGGATTTGGAATGTATGGTCTTAATCGTGTTTTTGTGCATCGTGGCAGAACACTTGTAGCAAAGGTGAGGATGAGATGTTTTGTAGGAATTTCTTTGTTGTCGCGCTTGATCGTTATTCTTTGTACTTTGACAACATCATGTTCCTTCCATCCTTCGAGTAGTTCCTCTTCACTCAGATTCAAAAGATCGGCATCTGATACCACACATCTGGATGTGTTCATAGAGCGATGTGGCGTCACAGTGACTTCGACATCAGCAAAAGCCAGAATATTTGAAATCTTTTCATGTTGGAGCTGGTCACGTACTTCAAGCAGTAGGTCGCCGCTAGCCATTTTAGTGATTTTGTATCCAGGACCTAGAACGTCGGTGAGAACTTTCACAACGGTGAATGGTGAAAGTGTTCTTATTGTCTTATCGGGGCACTGACTATGTATGACGTGGTAGCGCGGGAAGGATTCCTTGCGTTGGGCAAAAAATTGAAGTTTCTTTGGTGCGCCCTCTTTTCGAAAGAGGGCGATCAGGAAGTCGGGGAAAGGTGCTTAAAGCCATCAATAACTTATTACATTTCGGCAGCCATGCCAGCCACCCACCACCGAGCCCAACAAGAGGACGCTGCGAGACCCGAAGCAAACGCAGACGCCAGCTGTACATAGCTACTATAACCTAATATAACAGATCCAAGGTTGGATGAACTACACCAGGTTAACCCTTGCTGCCTAGAGAATTGGAAGTAAATGAAGTTTGAAGACAGGACAGGTGGAAAGAGAGAGAAAGACAGGAAAAAGGCAACTCCCGTTTTCCCCCGGGTGGGTCAGTCCGAGGGTGCCGTCTACGTGAAGCCGAGGCGAAAGAGGTGTGTTGCCTCCACCGAGGGGCCGTAAAGGTCCAAATGCCCGGCATGGGCTCAACCCCCAGGATCCCCTTTTCCCCGGACACGGCTAAGCCGCGCACGGTTAGACGCAAGAGGGGCCGACCCTCGTGTGCTCGGGTACGTGGCGTCGCAACACACCAAACGCCTGCTGACGCAGACGCCCCTGCGGGGCTTTCTATAGACAAAAGCCATGGACGAGAGCTGCGAATCGGCGGTGTTGCCAGCAAATATGTAATCCACGCAAAGCCCAGCTCGAGCGCCACCATGGAGTGCGCATTGAGCTCCCTGTCTCCAAGAAGGAAGTTTCAAAGCTGTACATTTACTTGAGCCAGTGTTGAGATTCAATTACAATAAATTTATTTGTCCCTTAGGAAATTGGCAAAGGGCACACGAAGATGTATGCAGTGAAACATAAGCAGGGTAATATCACAAGCAATCTCGAAGATATAGTAAAAGCGGTGGAAGAATTCTATACTGACATGTACAATACTCAAAGCAGCCCCGATACGTCCATTCTAAGTAGTAATCAACAGGTTAAAGAGGCTGTTTATATAACTAGCGATGAAGTTAGAAAGGCCTTGCAAGACATGAAACGGGGAAAAGCGGCAGGAGAAGTTGGAGTAACAGTCGATTTAACCAAAGACGGAAGAGACATAATACTTGAAAATCTGGCGGCCCTTAATACGAACTGTATCGACTTCAAGGGTCCCAGAGAACTGGAAGAATGCCAACATTATACTAATCCACAAAAAAGGAGACGTTAAAGAATTCAAAAATTATAGGCCCATTAGCTTACTTAGAGTATTATATAAAATATTCACCAAGATAATTTCCAGTAGAATAAGGGCAACATTGGACTTAAGTCAACCAAGGGAACAGGCTCGCTTCAGGAAGGGATACTCTACAATGGATCACATCCATGTCATCAATCAGGTAGTTGATAAATCCGCAGAGTACCATCAGCCTCTCTATATGGCTTTCAGATATTACGAAAAGGCATTTGATTCAGCAGAGATACCAGCAGTCATGGAGACATTGTGTAAACAAGAAGTACAGACCGCTTACGTAAATACCTTGGAAAACATCTACAGAGATTCCACAGCTAACTTAATTCACGACAAGAAAAGTAGGAAGGTACCTATAAAGAGAGGGGTCAGACAAGGAGACTCAATCTCTCTAATGCTATGTATTGCGTGCTTGGAAGAAATATTCAAGCTATTAAATTGGAAAGGCTTAGGAGTGACAATCAACGGCGAATATCTCAGCAACCTTCGGTTTGCAGATGACATTGTCCTGTTCAGCAACACTAGGGACGAGTTACAACAAATGATTGCGGACCTTAACAGAAAGAATGTATGAGTGGGGTTGAAGAATAATATGCAGAAAACAAAAATAATGACCCATAGCCTGGCAAGGAAACAGGGGTTGAGGATCGCCAGTAAACCTCTAGAGTCTATGAAGTAGTACGTTTACCTAGGTCAATTATTAACAGGGGACTGATCATGAGAAGGAAATTTACAGAAGAATAAAAATGGGTTGGAGCGCATCCGGCGGACTTTGTCAGATCCTGACTGGAAGCTTACCATTATCAATGAAATGAAAGGTGTACAATAAGTGCATTTTACCGGTGTTAACATATAGGGCAGAAACTTGGAGATTGACAAAGAAGCTCTAGAACGAGTTGAGGACCGCGCAGAAAGCGATGGAACGAAGAATTCTGGCCGTAACGTTAAAAGACAGAAAGACAGCGGTGTGGATCAGAGAGCAAACGGAGATATATAGCCGATATTCTCATTCACATTAAAAGAAAAAGAAAATAGAGCTGGGCACGTCATGCAATGCGCAGGTTAGATAACGGGTGGGCCATTAGGGTTCCAGAATGGGTGCCAAGGTCAGTCGAGGACGGCAGAAGACTAGGAGGAGCGATGAAATTAGGAAATTTGCAGGCGCTAGTTGAAATCGGTTGGCGCTGGACAGGGGTAATTGGAGATCGCATGGAGAGGCCTTCGTCCTGCAGTGGACATAAAATAGGATGATGATTATGATATTGATTATTATTAAATATGCGGCGTACGCACATGGCGCCATTGTTCCGCCATGCATGACGCAACCGGAGCGTAATTTAACCTCTCGCTCGGCGTTAAGGGTGGCATATCTCGGCAGTACGCTTGTCGAACAGAGCGGAAGTGGTCGCCTTTGGGAGATCTTACTCTGCCATAGTAGATGTAATCCAGCAAACTCAAATCCACGCGCATCAGGAGTTATGAGGCTTACAAGTGTGCAACAAGTGTGCAACTAAAGATTGTAGAATCTTACCATTGTTATTCTTTTTAATCTAAATAGTCCTTTCGCCTTTCAATAGCACACTCGATTGCAGTCCTGAAATTTTTTTCCCTGATTTCCCTGATTTTCGCTGAACAATCCACCGATTACTTATTCAATCCCCATGATGAGTACGGGCAGCATTTTCACGTGGACTACAATAACAGCCTAATGAACGTAACGCGAACCCTTATCGCCATTGGCAGCACGCGTGAGCTCGTGGCGCCTGCCGTGGTGTCGAAAGAAGAACGCTCTCCAGCCTGTTCGCCATGATGCCAAAGCGCTACCGGGCCGCCGTCACTTTTGGCGTCATCGGAGTCCTGTCATGCATGGGCGTGGTAATCTTGTCGCTCACCATTGCCCGCGAACGGCCGCACCCTTGGAGCCCCGGCTGCAACTCGACCACCTGCCAGGACAGCCAACCCGATGCAGCAGGTCACCATAGCCGAGACGACGTGAGAGTCGAGTGCCACAGCTTCTACGACTTCGTGTGCGGGAGGCATCGCCATGCCCAGCCGCTGCTGCACCAGCAGGCCGCCCTGTCGCTAGCGTTGCGACTCAACGCGTCGCTATCCACCTTCCCGCCGATCTCGGATGTCTTCCTTCGCGGATCCTGTCCGGGGCACTACGTCCTCCTGGCACTCGACTTCTACCGCGCCTGTATGGCCCAGACGGCTTTAACGGACTGGGAGCAGGTGGCTCTGCTCCTACGACGCGTAGGGCTCGCCGGTTGGCCCCTTGTGCGAGCTCGACCTCTTGACCTGTCTCCTTGGGACTTGGGCGGCATCATCGACCTTCGGCTGGGCGTCTTCCCGCTGGCACGCCTCTCGCTGCGACGCCACTACGGCCGCATCACAATGCAGCTCGACCGCACCCCTCTGCCGCTGCGTCTGCACCAGCTCGCGTTGCCGCAGCGCGAAGTAAGCAGTTACGAGCACGCCGTCGAGCAGGCGCTGAGCCTCCTTCACAGCAGCGGCATGGCGGCTGGCAACGGCAGTGACGGCGGTAAGCACTGGAACGCCGCGGCGGCCGCCATCGTGCACCTGGAACATGCGCTGGAAAGGGCGCAGCCACGCGAGGCTTTCGTCTACGGCGCGAGGTTGATCAAGCTCGGCGACCTGCCCCGATCGCGCCACTGGAACTGGGCCGAATACGTAGCAATAGTGCGCAACGAGACAGCAGTGCTGACGCAAGCCAACCTCACGCTGCTGGTGCACGAGCCCGAGCAGCTGGCCCTTGCCACCGAGACTCTGGGCAACACGAGCGCCGCGGTCATCTTCAATTATCTCGGCTACAGGGCGCTGCTTCACCTGGCACCACTACTGCCGACCGAGGCGCACTTCCTGCTTCCGCTGGCGCCTTGGGCAGACGTGGGGCCGCCGCGCCTGGCCGGCTGTTTGCGGCTTCTGGCACACCTGCACCCGTTTGCGTTGGGCTTCTTCGCCGGCCTGCAGCCTGGCCAGGCGCAGGCCTCCCTGTCCACACACGGAGGCTACGCCGACGCGCTCTTCGCAGCCACACAGCGCGCCACCGCGGCGGTAGTCGAGGCTCTGCCTTGGCGCGAGAAGGGCGTCGGATTGCGGCAGGCAAGCGTGCTGCTCCAAGCACGTCTGGTACTCGGCTGGGCCGCGAGATCACAGCGGCAACTACACTGCCTCCAGAGCCCCGTTGCGCAGAGCACCAAGGGAGGTATCCTGGAAATGCTGTTACAAGTGCAGTCGGCGAGACCCAACGCCTTCTGGCTGGCGGCAAGCCCCGATGACGATCTCGACTCTCGCCACCAAGTCGAGCCTTTCTCGATGCGCGCCGATTACTTCCGCGAGCCCAATGTAGTGTACGCGTCGCCTGCGCTGTCAGTGGCGCTCGACGAACGGCCCCTGGGCGACGCTCAGGCGGCTGCGCCCCTGGTCGAGGCTCTCCTCCGCGCCGCGTTGCCAGGCGAACCGCAAGAGCTTCTGCGCACCTCGCCGGCACAACTACGCTGTCTGGCGCGTCGACTGGGCATCTCGCAATACAACGTCCACATGCCCGACCACTTGCGCGAGCTCCTTCAGCCATCTGCGCTGCTTGGGTTGTCCACGCGCGTTCCTCCTCTGCCCTCCGTTCAATTTGAGGGCCAGAATGGGTATTCCGAGCGGCAGCTGTTCTTCATGCACTGGGCCATGACGCTGTGCGACTCGCCCCAGCTACAGAAGCGACTGCGCCGCTACAAACTTGTGCCCACGCGACATCGGGTTGACGTCACGCTTTCCAACCACGCCGCGTTTCACGACGCTTGGCACTGTCCCGCCGGCACGGCCATGCACCGGTCCAAAGCGTGCATGCCTCTCACAATTTGAGCGTTGCGAAAGAAAACCGCGCATCTGTTTGTTCACCTTTTTTTTCTTTTTTGCTCCCTAATACGCGCACACAACAAGCATGGTAGAAAAACGGCCGCCACAACGAGGCGAAATCTGGAGCGATAGTTTACCAAATGCCCTAAGAAACAAACTAGCAATTCTTTATTTATTTATTTACACGATAACCGCGCTCGTAAGTGGAGCCGGCGGAATTATTTGTTCTTTTAAATAAATTGGTACACGTGAATAATTTTGTATGCAATTGAGCTTTCCGCGCACTATTCCAATGGTATGAGAGCTAGGCGCACAATACCAAGCTAAGGCTAGCTGGGTCTCGAAAGGGTTGCTATAAGAGTCAACAGTTGAAGACTGCATGCTACCATGGCGTGAACGTCATGCTATCGTGTCGTTAGATTTCCTAGCATCGCTGTCAATGCTTCTGCGCACCTCGTTTTTGCCGATGGTGGTGTACGCTGCCATATATCTAGGCCCTATAGCTGCATGTAGGTGATGGCCATAGTTTCAGGTCATTTTTAAATCCGGATCTTTAGATATGTATCTACAGATGTTTTTAAACGTCTGTATACGTAGTGAAGAAATAAAACTGGTGGTGTATCGAACAGTTGGAATGTATCCCCTTTGATATTCCACGTCAACGTATAGGAGAGCTGGACGCCTACATTGAACTTGTGGACTGTTTACAGCCCCATACCCATGGACGCCGCTATATTTGGTCAGGTGACAACACGACAGCGTTTGCTCGCTTATGTGCAATGACCACCGCGGCCGCAGGCACGGCTCAGACAGCCTCTATTTGCAGATGCAATGTATACCTTTCACTTATCCGTTATTAGATCTTGCCGTTGAGTGCGGGTGTTGGCTGACGTTGAGGAGGATTTTGAGAACTGAAGGTTTATTTACATTATTTACAGGAATAACACAAAGTAATGAGCAGCCATAAAGTCATCGACAGCCGGCAGCAAATCGGACGCTGCGGCCCGTGGCAAGAAGAATGAAAAAGAAAACAACTCTTCTCCCTGTCTCTCGCTTTTAACCCCTTCGGTCTCTCGTGATCCCGTCATTTTCGGCCAATCGTCGAGCCCGCTCATGTGTCGTCATTTTCCTCCAATGGTAGGCGCCCATGCAAGTGCCGTCACATTCGGCCAATGGGGACGCTCCAAGGGCTCCATTGTCCGAGTGAAGACTTGCCTCCGGCGTCGCCTCCTCGCCTGGAAGCGCTCAGCTAGAGGAGACGGGTTGTTTTTGAACGACCTTCCAGAGCCGTAAAACAGCTTTGCTCGGGACCAAGATCACCTACCTGGAACCGTGCCAGCCTCCCGTTGCATTTTCGGGAAGAGTCAAGCAGGGGGGGGAGGGGAGAGACAATAGCTCGACGTGCGGCGCATGAGGTCCGGGTCGCCGAACTGTCTGACGGGTCCGGTAACGTGGTAGACGCGCCTCGGCGCACCATAAGTGGAATGCGACGGCGATTGGATGTGGTCGGGGAACTTGAGTGATGCCAGGAAAAGGGTCCGTATCCAACACCGCTCTGTCTACACTGCAAACTTACTATATCTGCAAGCTTACTCGGCTGAAGACGACGAGTAGTTGCCCGATGTTTGCTTTTACCCTTTATTTTCTAGTCTTTCAAGCGGCAGGTTTGTAGGGCTGTCGTGGCCATGCGTTTTGTCGTCCTTAACTGCATGTGCATCAACTTAGTTCGGAAATGAGCGCGGCGTAGAAGATCCTCTTTGCGACCTGCTCCAACAACGTTGGTTAGTTGGTTACTACCGCGTCGTTCTTGTTGTCATGGCTCCACCAGATGTATTTCTTTTTCTGATTACTTACAGCGCAGATTAAGATGTATTCGCGTACATGTGGACAACAACGTTGCAAGTGGCCAAGCGATCGCTCACCTGTTTGATTCCCGGTGCAGAAAGAAAACTCGCGGCGCCCGCCTCTTCTTTGAGTTCTTCGTTTGAGTTCGCTGCTATGGAAAGTTGCTCGACTGTGTCAGTCACACTTGCGTGGGGACCTGCATGCCTTGCATGACTCGCGTGCTTATCGAAGTTCAACAATCCGTGATAGTTTGTGCCAGGCGGGGTGGCGATAAGGATGTGTTGTTGCTGGAGGCGGTCCTGGCCTGGCAATCAATCATTGCTGGCAATCGGTGACCAGTCATTACCAGCGATTCGTTTTCTAGCGCTGGCAACAGAGCTTGTTGTGCTCGCCTTACGAAAAGGTGATCACACTGACGAACGGTCGTAAGCGCGAAGTCTGCCGAAGTTATTCTTGTTCACAACCAGAGCACGTCTTCCCTCTGCTCTCCGTCATTTTCAAAAAATTCGCAGTTCCGCCCGAAAGGCAAAGCTCCCATTGCGATAGCAAATTGGTAGATAGCTGCACGAAGTAAGGATAGTAGTGTTATCGGCGGTATAAACTTGTAAACATTCGCTTACTAACTAAATTAACAATGAAAAAATGTGTAAGCGTGACTCAACTAGGACGTAGAAAGAAAGAGACACACAGAGACAGCATCTGTCTTTGTGTGTGCTTCTTTCTGCGTCCTTGTTCAGTCGCGCTTACACATTCTATCATGGATTCAAACCAACTAGCCCGCCAACGTGTTTTAACTAAATTAACCAGCACGGTGTCACGCGCGCACAGGTAAACATGAACACAACTCGCTAGATGAGCGCAGGAACTCGCTGTCAAAATTCTGGAAGGAGGAATCGCGGCAGCAGCAAGAGAATTGACCTTCATGCAGCTCTCGATTCAACGCGAACGAAACGTCGACATCACAGCGCTACGAAGCTACCCGTGCCACGCACACTCTGCAAACATCGCAGATTGCTCTGAAGATGAGGCCCGCTCGGGCGCGCACTTTGGCCACGTCGCAGGCCGCTTTCAAGACACACGAGCGCCGGCAACACATTCTTTGGACGTGCGCATATGTGATGTACTTCCTATTCCCGACAGAGCTGTTACCACGGATATTCAATTCGATGACATTTTTCCTAATGCAAAATTACTACCACATAGTATTCTAGACGGTACATTACAAGATCATCTGAAGAACCTTCAAACAACATTGTAATTGCGACAGATGATTCACAATGTGAAGAAAAGTCAGGTGCAGGAATATTTTCCACGATTATTGATTGGACATTTTCTCTTCGGGTGCCAGATTTCATACCGATCTCTTTAGCCGAATTCATGGCAGTGGTGCTGGCATTACGAAAATTAGGGCCATCAATTACGTCAACCGTGATAACCACTAATTCGTTATCATTATGTTCATACCTTACTGCTTCTCGTGATTATGGCGTAATGAGAACGTTTCATTCATTGGTACCTGGGTACTTGAGAAGCGTGCGTTTCAGTCAGGTGCCTGGCCATGAAAGACTAATTATAAATTAAATTGCAGATTCTCTAGCCAAGGCATCGTTAAGTGGCTCGATTCTCCCTTATTGCCATTTGACTGCTCATATTACTGCTGCTAGATTTCGCAGGAGTGTCCTTATGCAGGCAGTATCAGGCTCCGCAAATACCAACTCTGTGGATTACCGGCATCTTTTATACCCCTGGAACAGAGATTCTTGCCAAACAAGAAAAATTGAAATGCATATCAGGAGGCTGCGTTTCCGCATACCTACGTTGAACTTCTATCTACACCGGTCTGGTCTGGTCCTCTCATCATTATGCTGGTTCTGTGGCGAAGCGGAAACAACAAACCATTTCTTGTTGTCTTGTAGGCATTTTTCTGTTATAAGAAAACGAATACTGGAAATCCCGGTTCGCAATATTGGCCTAAATTTATCAGTGACTATGATCCTATCTTTCGGAGCCTCCAGTATTGGGTCGTACAGAAATGTTTGCTTGGCAATCCAAAAGTGCCTAACTGAAACCAATCGATTACCATGTTAGACTGATTGTCCTCCCTCCCCACCATAGCTTTCTTTTTTTATTATCTATTATGTTCTTTTTTAAAACGGTTTTCTTGTGATTGTTTTTTTCCCAGACACAAAAAGTTGACTTTTTAAGCTCCGACGGTCAAATTGTAACTCCCTTGTCTTTATACACCTAATTTACCCACCCGATTCATGGCGAATCCCCCACTGTGGGCATGTGCCACAGCCACTCAGGACAACAACAACAACAAAAACAACAACATTTCCCTCGATGAGCGCGGAGACGAGCTGTCAAAATTCTGGAGGGAGGAATCGCGGCAGCAGTAAACGAATTGACCTTCAGGCATCTCTCGATTCAACGCGAACGAAACGTCGAAAGCACAGAACTACGAAGCTACCCGCAGTCTATACACGCACACACTGCAAACATCGCAGATTGCTTTGAAGATGAGGCCCGCGCGGGTGCGCACTTTGGCCACGTCGCAGATCGCTTTCAAGACACACGAGCGCAGGCAACGCGTCCCTACGGCGTCCGCCAAAGGCGTCTACTACGGCGTCCGCGATTCGCGTAGCCAACGCCATAGTAGACGCCGCTGTTGTCCCCACTCTGTACGGAAGGTGGCTTTGGTACGGAGCGATGGGCTAGGAGGACATCGAGGCACCCTAGCAGACGCCGCAGAGGAACGCCCCTCCTCCCTCGACTAACCACCCTCTCCCCCCCCCTTGCCTCGCGCGTGACTGGAGAGGGCACACATCCGGGCCATGTCCCTCGCTCGCGCACGCGAGATTGTACCGCGTTCACCGGCTCACCCTCACATGCTTTCACTCATGCGGAACCTCACGGCAACGCCGACAGTAGAAATCATAGAGTTTCCGACAAAAATTACTAGAGGGAACTCTGGCGCTAGTGTCTACGGGAGCTGCAATGGGAGCGGTTGTCCCAGCATGGGAATTATGGGAAGTACATGGATTTGCTTAAACTTGAGTCCTTTTGGCTTCAAACGGCTTTGTGACTTTGTAAACTCGTCATTTTCAACAGTGTATTGCGCTATAAATAATTAAATAAACATCATTAAAATTGCCCGACGGCAGGTTTTGAACACAGGGACTCTAGCACAGAAGCCTGATATTGAAACTATTAAGCCACGGACGCATGTATCGACAAGCGAATGAAACGCCCCTATGAACTTATCGCGGGCATGCCAGTGCCTTGAGACGCTTGGCGCGTTTCAATTTGGCCACCTGGATGAGCTCAATCGTTGCAATTAATTGCAATCGTACGCGTTCCTGGCGTCTTCTGCACTTCGAAGAATATAGATAGCGCTGAAATATACAATAAGATTTATATAGCGTAATATACAAAGCCACAAAAACGTTTGAATCCACAAGCACGAAGATTAGGCAAATCCATGTACTTCCCATCATTGCCATGGTAGGACAACGACTACAGCGCCAGAGTTCCCTCTAGTAATTTTTTTAGGAAACTCTATGGTAGAAATGCGCCTGGAGTGTCCATGTAATTGATATCGCAATAATAAATAGTAGCAAGCGATCCCCGGCCTCTCGGCTGACCGTTTCTGAAGCAGTTAGCAGCAGACGATGCCTGCTTGCTACCAGTTCAGAAGGTGTTCAATGGCGGCCATCCTGTGGTGACCCCTTGTACGCGGTGGCAGACTATTCGCGATTAAAGGCCCATACTTGCCTCGACATAGATAACAAGGCCCTCACAGATTCGCCTCCCAGCCACGGCGGCCGCATTCTGGTGGGGGCAAAATGCAAAACGCCCGCGTACTTAAATAGGCACACGTTGAAGAACCATAACTGGCTAAAACTAATCAGGAGCCATCCACTACGGCGCTCCTCATAAGTTATGCAGTTTTGGGCCGTTAAACTCCACAATTTATTTTTAGATGCGTAGCATTTCATTTCCCAGTCGAAGCCACCACCAGAGCAAGGTCACGCGCAAGGACGTGCCATTTTCGGGCCCGAAAAATCTGAACTGATCCCATGCAGTGAAAGTGCAGCTCGAAAAGCCGCCAGGCATTGTGCAAACCAACACCGGATATAGGGCGAATTAGGGCGACCCGATTAGCCATGTAGCAGACACAGCGCTTACAAACACCGGATATCGTAGGAATTAAGGCAGCCCGATTGCCCAGCGCCGAACATAATGCGAACAAATTTGGATATAGTGCGAATTAGGGCGGCCAGTGGTGACATGTGATACATGCGAGGGCATACGCGAGCTCCAAGACCAACATGCCGTCGTTGTCACGCCATCGTCGCCATTCATTTTAACGTCATTTAACGTCATTTTAACGTCGTCATAGCATCAGAATCACTACAGCATCAGTTTCACGTTGTCGTCACTCAGGCGTCGTGACTCAGCCGTCGTCATCGCATATTCGTGATGCATTCGCCGTCACAACATCGTCGTCACTCCAGCTTCGTGATCCCGTGGTCATTATGTATACTCGCCATAACACCAACGTCGTCATGCAATCGTCCCTACTCTATGCATACATTTAATTTTCTTAATGCGCAGCACAGGCGGCCTCCGAGGTGCACTTTTCCTTAGCACATTCGTTGCATTGCTAATTGTCTAGAAACTTTCAAAGTTGCTACATAACATTCAGGCGTATCAATATGACGACTAATTAGAGTGAGAGACAGTGCACTGGTCGAATCCAATTTTGTGCGAAGTGCAGCATGAAGCCCCGCGAACCCGTATTCACCGGAGCACGTTGCAGTCCTTTCGTAATCCGACTGTTTTATTGCGATAGCAATTATATGGACACTCCAGGTGCATTTCTGCCGTCGGCGTCAACGTAAGGTTTCGTATGAGGGAAAGCGTGTGAGGCTGAGCCGGCGAACACGGTTCAATCTGCGTGCGCGAACTTGGAACGCGGCCCGGATGCGTGCCCTCTCCTGTTGCGCGCGAGGCAGGGCAAAGCTACCTTTGGGCAGGGAGGGTTCAGGCGAGGGAGCAGGGGCTTTCTTCTCCGGCGGTGTCATCCTCGCCCGCCGCTCCGTAACCACGGCGTTTACTGCGGCGATGGCCACGCGGACGCCGTAGTAGACGCCTTTGGCGCACGCCGTAGCGAATGTTCAGAAGGTCATACGGCCGATAAAGCTACTATCCTTACTTCGTACAGCAATCTACAATTTGCTATCGCAATCGGTGCTTCGCCTTTCGGGCGAAACTGCGAATTTATTTAAATGCAACGTGAATGATAAGTGGTCAAAGTTATTTCGTACCTGCAGTTTGGTTGTAGGGGTGCAGACGGGATCTTGTATGGCAGAAGTTGTCGGTACTTGTCCCGCCCGAAGAACATGGCGCAGATGGCATGGCGCCGTGTAAAGTCCAACTGCAAAAGTCTAGCTGCAAATATCCGACGGATCGGGCTTCTTTCATCCGGGTGCCTGAGGCGATGATCACTTCAGACACACGCGATGGTGGCCAGTTACCACTTCACCGGGAATCATCGTGCACGCGTCATTTAGATCGAGCGACAGGCTTTGCACTGCAGATTTTGAAGAACAGCTGGCGTCTGAGTCCATCTAGTGCGCATGCTATCTAGTGCACAAGCCTCAGCTCTCGAAAGACCGTCCTACTGACAGGTGTGCTTAATTCTTTATCTTTTGCCAGTGACTGCTGTTCACTGGCTAACAAACGTTAAACGTTATCGCTCAGCGCAGGAGGCGCCTGCTAGTATCGGAAGTTTCTCTAATGTTATCTGGTTCTGTCCGTTGTCTGTTGTCGCTGCACCTTCCCTAATTTGATTGTATGCGCGACGAGAATTCTGTAGTACTTTCTGGAAGACCCATGGACACCAGCGATTATTCTGGTACCTTCGATGACTCATGTATAAAAGCCGACGCGCTTGTCCCGCAGATCAAATTTCGACGATTGCCGACTGTGCTCGCCGTTGTCGTTGTGCTTTGAGTGTAGCCTGTTTCTGTGGGCACAGCGCACAGGTTCGCCCAGCAAAACTTAGTTTCGTCATTCACAGTTTTAATACTCCGTTCTTTACCGTCACTACTAGGTGACACTATCGTGACACCTGAACGCACGTGCTAAAAGTGCATTCGCTGTTTTTATTATTATTATTCGAAAGTTTACCCTGCAGCGTAAAACGTCACGTATGCCTCGTACGTGTATCTATAGACGACACCGCGAGGACTATAATCGAAGGTTTATTTATTTATTTATTTATTTATTTATTTATTTATTTATTTATTTATTTGTGATACCCTCAAGGTACATAGTTGTACATTGCAGAGGGTAGGGGCGAGAATGCATTCCAAGAGTAAAAAATGCAGGATTAGTTCTAGGAATTCACAGTGCAGGGAACAAAAGAGCTATGAAAAAATGTATTCATAACAACCGAAAAAGAGACTTAAATAATATGAAAATACAGAGAGAGTACACTTTACCAAGCAGACAATGTTCACGAATAAGTACATAATTATGCCAATTGCCACCATACATTATTTTATGTTGATTAGGGCATTCTTAAAAAGAGTGCGATCACTGATGCTTACTAGTGATGTAGGTAGATTATTTCAGTTGATTGAAGTCCTAGGAAGGAATGATTGTTAGCACGCGACGGTGTTATGACAGGGTACGTTAACTTTATGTACGTGATCACGACGAGCCGAATGATAAGGCGCAGGGTGGATCCAAAGAGGGCGAAGAGATGCGTTGTGGTAGTAGATTTTATGAAAAAGGGAAATGCGTGATCCCCTTCTGCGAAGAGATAATAATGGGATTTGAAGAGTGCTCTTCAATAATGTAACACTAACAGTGCGATGGTCGTTATCTAAGATGAAACGAACAGAGCGATTTTGCACTGATTCGATTTTGTTAATTAGTGTGATCTGATGAGGCTCCCAAACGGATGAGGTATATTCTAATTGGGGTAGGACGTATGTTGTGTACAACAGCCGCTTTAGTAAAACAGGCGCAAGCCAAAAATTTCTTTTCAACTATCCTAAGGAACGGTTAGCTTTAGATATTAGATGTTGTACATGCTGCTTCTGAGAAAGATCGCTAGTTATATGAATGCCAAGATAATGGTAGCATGTAACGGACTGAAGGGGGCAGTCATTGAGGGCGTAGGTAGGGCAAGTTGTGTTAGAAGGAGAAATCCGTATAGGTTAAGTTCCATGCACCAAGTGACACACCAATTACATGTGATATTTAAATCAGATTGAAGGGTAGTTATCTCAGAGGTATTAGTTATTTTTCGATCTATAACACAGTCGTCAGCGAATAAACAAATTTGCGAGAAAATGTTATCAGATAAATCGTTAATATATATTAACAATAAAAGAGGACTAAGGACAGACCCTTGTCGAACACGGGATTCCACTGGAGCCGCGTTTGATGTGGAGTCATTAGTTTCAACAAATCGGGAACGATACGAAAGGAATGATTGGACCCAGCTAAGTACTCCCGGGTCAATTTTGAGTGCGCTTAGTTTGTGCAGTAGCAATACATGTTTGACCTTGTCAAAAGCTTTCGAAAAATCCAAAAATATGCAATCAGTCAAAAAACCGCTATCAAGATATACATGTAAGTCATTAGTGAAAGTTAAGACGCACAAGAAAAGAATTTGCGAAAGCCATGTTGTGGTTGCCGAAACAATCCGACCCTCGGGCAAGGCGATCAGCTAGCCGCGTTGCCGCTAAGTCCAAAATCGGACTATATTCCATTTGGCAGCAGAGCATTTGGTAAGCAGGAATTTCGCAAGGAGTTAACTTGTCGTTGAGAAAGCCGCGCGGCAGGCGTCGCATTTCTGAGTGACCATTCGTGAGCATAATCTGTAACACCGCCTTAGGAATTCCCATGTGACAAGATGTCTTTCATCAGTAAACCAGCGAAGCACAAAAGAACACGAGACGAGAAGACGACACCACAAACAGCAGGATGCAAAACCAACAAGCCCAAGCTGCTATTGGGGGCGAGGACTTACGGAGTCGCCATCTGTCGGAAGCGCCGCCCTTGCGTATAGGATGAGGGAAAACGCGGCGCGCTCCTCATAGGTTCGGTTTACGGCGCTCAATAAAAACACCCCGCGGCAGCCCTCCTGGACATTTCTGTAAGTACTCTCAAAACGAGGGAAGTGTTTTACTGTCAAAATAATAATTTTGGTCAAACTGAAAGCACAGAATCGTTGACAGACGCTATCTCTTTACCGAATACGTACAGTGAACGCCACTGCGCGCGTTCGCCGCGATGCAGTCTCCCAAACCGGCTTCTTGCGTGAAAGGTAGGCAAACGCTGAGAGTAAACTACGTGAAATATGTTCTTATAGTGGGCTGTCTGTATAACCAAATGGGGCATAGCAGGATGAAGCCTTAATGCAGCGATCGGACGGGTTCGCAGCGACCGACTGCGCGTATGCAAGTATGTCCGCGCACAATGTTTTGCTTTAGCTGTAAGCGCGTTTTCCCATCGTGCCGTGAGCTTTAGGCCACAGCATATGAGCATTTGACAGTGCAGTAGCAACCACTGTTGCGTGCACGCCATCAAAACTGTTCAAAAATAATCTCGTTTTAGACTTCGACGCTTACGGCGACTGTGATGTGCTGTCGCGCCGATTCAATCTTTTTTTGTCCTCTAAATTCTTGCACATTTCAATATTATTTCTCAAGTTGCGTCGCAATGTATGTTTATCGGTCTTCTCAGTGTGCGATTTCCCTCTGCTTCTTTTTCGTAATCCCGTGCATTAATTCATAACACAAACATGATCATATGGCATGCCTTTCTTTAATGTGCGTCTTACCACTCCCTTTCCGTTCCAGTGAACTTGCCAGTAACTTGCATCAACAAGTTCATAGACCAGACCGTCATGACATTAACGAGCAGCGGGCGCGCGCGAGCGCCTCAGTGCGCGTTTTCTGCTACTCACCGAACATCGCGCAGTCCCGGCGCCGTAGCAGGAATCTTCCTCGCATCTGTGCTTGCTGCATACCCGAGCTGTAGCCGATGGCTGTATGCCGGTTCTAAGTTTCACCAGCCAAGCTTCACGCAGCTCCTTGCCCTGCGGCTACGTGTGAATAAGGCTGACACCGGGCTCCGTTGCGTACGCCCGGCACTGCGGCACCGAGCAGTAGCTTACCATGCTGCATGCCCCCAATGGCAGACACTACCTATTATAGTACTTTCAAATGTTGTCAAGCAGACACCCAAGGCGGTAGACCTCACCACTTAATCAGAACCGCGGCGCAGGTGGGACATTAAACTTTCGTTTTCAGCTCGCTTCGGCGCTTCCGGAGCAGCCGACGCGGCCGCTGTGCCCACTTGATTCCTAATCCAGCTTTTCCAGTGGTGGAGCTCGCCCCCTCACGTTGCACCTCACGTTGGCAGTGCAACCGCATCATTTGTTCGTGTCGTGTCATCGTGCCATGGTATTTGCAACACTGCGATCAGAAAACATTTTAATGGCACCTTCGGCTCGCTGTTTCGCAGCACTCTAGACGGCTCTCGCGAGCGGCGTTATCTTCGGCTAGTTGAAAGGAGGTGCGCGCCTTTCGTGCGCCTGTCTTTTCGATCGCTGTCCTCCATCTTCGAGCGCTCTCATTCGCTTCGAGCCTTGTCGTCGGAGCAGTCATCAAGACTGAAGCGTTTTCCGCAACGTCATCATAGCACAGCGTCGCCGTTGTCGGCGACGATCCACCGTAACCTAGGCAACCTAGGCCACTGCCTGCTGGCGTCTCGGCGAACGCTCGTCCCACCGGCGCAACGCATCCACCGGTTTTCCCGGCAGCGCCGGCGGCTTTGGATAGGCGAAACATCGGACGTTGGGAGTAGTCCCGTGGTTTCGTATCTGCCATTTCCTCCTCCGAGAGCGAGGCACACGTTCGGCTTGCGTGCTTGTCCTCTACTTCTGAGTTCGTGGAACGCCGGATCTGCCCGAATCTGCTTCGGGGGATAGAGGCGACCAGTTGAAGATACCATAAGCTAACTCGTGCTCGTGCATAGGAGTGCTCGGTACATCAATTTCTCTTCGTACCTCGGGACCGAACCCAAGTTTTCGACATGGTATTCGCATGACGCCTCTCTAAGTCGATGCATGTTCATTCTACGCTGTGCGATAGCCGTGCTTCAACACTATATATATACTCATATGTAATCGCCGATTAAGACAAGTGCTCCGTGGTACGAATTTCATTATTAATTGTACATTCGACTGGTCGCTTTCGAGCATTCTAGAACGCTCTCGTGAACGATTTACATTCGGCTGCCCGAAATCGAGTGCTCGGAACACGTTCGCCGGTTCCATTCACGGCACCGACCTCCTCCAGATCAGAGCGCTCGGAGGCGTTCTCGCCTTTGAGCTGGAAGGGCGACCGAGACTCGACAGAATCTCGATCACGTGGCTACTCCGATTGTTCCGGGAGCATCCAGCACGTTTGGCTGGTGCAGGATTTATCTGGCTCCAATCTCGAGAGGGCTACGCGTCGCTGTAAACCTATAGTTCGAGCAACCAGTAGGATGTATTATAAGAGTGCGAATGCACAGCGTTACCGCTACCACTGCCCCACCAACCACGCATGCGCGGCAAAACCCGCATACGCAGGCGCAGCAGGTGGTATCGGTAACGGTAGTGCTAAGCTAAAATTAAATTAAAATTAAAGTACCATACTAAAGCAAAGTTTGCTTACTTTACCCAATTTAGCGCGTCGTGTATATCTGCGCACGGAGGAACCAGCAAAGTATATAGTGCCATTGAGTGCACCGCGGTTCTGTTTTAAAGAATCAGCGCATCCCACGCTTACATGCGAAGCAGTGTTAAGCGAAACTTCCCTTGATGTTTCCGTGAATGTTAATTTACATCTTATGCAAACGTAACGCTACTGCCAGAAATATTTGTATAAAATGACAAATGAAATGTTATTTTACGCAAATACAATGCAAACAAAAATATGTTTATCGAAACGAATTGCGATCAGCCAAACATAACGAATCAATTGTTTCTCAAACACAGATTAACCTTGATTTTCTTCGCGTTAAGCCCAGTCGGGAATATCAGTGTTCGTAATCGCCCAATGCGCGTTCAAATAGCACCATTTTACTCGGTTGCACGGGCGTTCTGTCATGACTGCAGGGGAAGCACCGAACGAACACGTGGCTTGCGTCTCTTCTAGTCAGTCCTTGTTATTGGTGTTGTTGACCTTGCACAGAAAGTGAGAAGTGGCGCGTGCATCGAGAAATACTATGCATAGATGCACCAACAAACGTTCAAACTCTCGATTCCCATGGTTAACACGTTGTCAGACGTGCCACGCAAGGAGCAATGACTGGCTGAGGTGACAGCTGACGAGACGGACACCGAAGATGTCTTCCATGAAGGCAGATCATTACCGATTTTCCAGTTTTCATAGGTCACCATTAAAGCATCCCGTGAATACAAACGGAGGCGCGTCTCGTCGTGTTTGTTGCCGTAGCTGAGGATCACTGCCTTGGGCGCATACTTAACAAATCCAAGGCGAAGAAACTTTTGAGTTCCTTTTGCGTTGCCGATAGACTGACATAAAGGAAGGCCAACGCAATTTCCACATCCCCACACCTCGGCCGACGCAAGGCGCGGGCTGATTACTACGCCCAACGTTATCATAAACGCGACCACGTCCTCTGTGTCGACGCCGCTGTCGGTCAGCTCGAAGGAACGGTCACGGCTGCTGCCATGACGGAGGATGGACGCATTAACATCTCTGCCTCGATTAAAGCACAGTGCCCCCACGTGGCTGAGGGGGTCGCATTAGCCCTAGCAGTGGCGCATGCGGCTGCGGATTCTACCATTACAGAAATCTGCACCGATTCCCAAAGTGCATACTGTTACTTCCTTCAAGGCGCAGCACCTAAGACGGTCACACGTTTTTACAAAACCTCCCTTCGCTTCCCCACCCGGTGACCATCCCCTGGGTGCCTGGGCATGAATGTGTCCCCGTGAACGAGCGCGTTAATGCGCATGTTCGAGGTCTTTCCCTCCGGACCCTGGACGACCACTCACCCAGCCTCATGGAAAAACCAGGAGAGGGGATCTGCACCTTACACCAGATTACCACGTATTACAGGTAAGATAGACGAGATTTACCTCCCCCTCACCATTCCCTTACCGCCCATCAGAGTTCAATCTGGCGCCAGATCCAGACCAAAGCATTTATTTAATTCTCCCTATCTGGCACATTCATTTTACTCTGGTCTCCATAATCCACAATGTACCACCTGCCGAGCGCCCTGGGCAGATCTTTTCCACTATTTGTGGAGCTGCCCCAAGCCCACGGTGGTAGAGTCTATTCCCAATCTTTCCTTTTCCTCGTGGGAGGCCACTCTACGGGCCTCCCACGAGGAAAAGCCTCAAAAATGTTTAGCGGGGACCTCCTCCTAGAACTAAATGACAAAGATCAAGCGGAAAAGCTCTCAGAACTTACCAGTATTGGTGACGCTACAATGACAATTTCACCACACAGAACACTAAATACAAGCAGGGGTGTGATATTTGAGGAAGACTTTATTGGCTTAAGCGATGAGGAGCTGCTGGAAAGTTTCCAGGAACAAAATGTTACCAAAGTCCGAAGAATTTTCATCCGCAGGAACGACCAAGAAATACCAACAAAACATGTTATACTCACTTTCGGAACAAATGTAATGCCTACCTCGCTGGATGCTGGGTATGTAAATGTAAACGTGAGACCATATAACCCGAACCCCAGACAATGTTTCACGTGCCAAAGGTTTGGACATGCCTCACATGCATGCCGAGGCCAAACAACCTGTACGTGCTAAATGCAGCTCCAACGATCATCAATCTGACTACTGCACTTCTTCCCACATTGCATTAACTGCAAAGGAGATCACCCACCTTACTCGTGGTCTTGCCCTTGCTGGAAAAACGAAAAAGAGGTAATTGAATTAACTGTTAAAGAAAAAATCTCGTTCTTTGAAGCAAAAAAGCGATTGTCATACCTTTCGCGAAGAAGTTATGCCGATGTGACGCAGGCAGGGGCAGCGTCACAGAGGCCTCCGGAGTCCTCCGAGCCCAGGCGCAGTGGTGCCGCAGTGACCCGTCTCGCCCCCGTGGTGAAAGCAGCCAGTACTGCTCCACCCTGCATGACACCAGTCCCGCAGGGCCCTAAAATCAAATGAACCCCAAGGCCCGAGACACGTGCCCAACTCTCGGTCCTCCAGCGCATCAGACAGAGCGATGGAGGTCGACGCAAAAACCCCGGAGTCATCGACGCCGAAGGACAAGTGCTCTCTCGAGCGCGGAAAGAGGGACAAAGTCCCAATAACCACTTTAAATAAGAAAGCGATAACATAAAGGTTATCGCTCCTTCGTATCAACCTTCTTTAGATCTGTGTCACCTAACATCTTTCTTATTCTTATTCACTTTTAATGCCATTTTTTACCTTTCAATTTCATAATGGCTTTTATTATCCACTGGAATTGTAGAGGTCTCTTATATAACTTAGGTGACATCAAAGACCAGTTATTTAACCTCTCTCCTGTGGCCCTGTGCTTACAGGGAACAAACTTAGGCGAAAAGCACAAAACATTTTAAAAGGCTTCACTGTTGTACGGCGCGACCGCACTCAGGCGAATCGGCTCTCAGGTGGTGCAGCCATTGTTCTGCAGAGCGGTATAGCAGCTAGAGAAGTTGCCATTAATAGCACATAGAAGCCTTTGCTGTCACTGTTTTAGCACAAAAAACTATCAACATTCGCAATATACATTCCACCACATTCACATTTTACTGTAAGAGATCTGGAGGTAATTTTATACCAGCTACCTGAACTTTTCGTAATAGCAGGTGATGTTAAGGCACATAACACGTTATGGGGTAGCAGAACAATTGATACCAGGGGACAAACACTTGAAGATGTTATACTTACAAATGACATATGCCTTCTAAACACTGGTGCTGCAACATACTGCTCCCCAAGCACAGGAGCAATGAGCTGTCTAGATCTGGCGCTGTGCTCCCCATCTCTCCTTATCGATGTTAAATGGGGTGTTATCGAGAATCCATGTGGTAGCGACCATATGCCTGGTATTATTAAAAGATTATCTCCTTTCCAGACAATACCGTCGAGATCACCTCTTTGGAAATTTCATCCACCAGACTGACCTCTCTTCAGCGAAAAGGCCAGTCCGGATAATATATCTGCCGATCTAACAATAGATGAAATGAACGAAAAGATTACTGCCTCTATACTTGCTGCAGCAGAACAGACTATCCCGCAAACCTCCGCCTTCTTAGGAAAAAAATTAAAACCCTGGTTGACATATGAATGCGCGAACACTAAGAAATTTCAAAACAAAGCGTGGGGTATGTTTCGGCGATACCGCCAACGCAAGACAATCTACTGTCTTTCAAAAAAGTAAAAGCCAAAGCCAGGTACACACGCAGACAAGCCGAAAGACAGTCGTGGAAAAACTATGTATCGTCAATAAATAGCTCGATAACATCCAAAAGAATGTGGGGTCAGCGCCGTAAGTTTAGAGGTGACTACGGTTCTTACACTATCCCCATACTCTCACCTCCAGGCACACAAACAAACGTAGAAGAGCAAGCAGACATATAAGGGCAGCATTTTCATAACATATTAAACTCAGTAAACTATTCCGCTACATTCCTAAAATATAAGCAATCAGCAGAAGAACTAAAGCTTCCGACCACAGGAAGTTCAGAGAGATCGTACAATGCCCCGTTAACACTACCGGAAATGAATAGAGTACTCACCACTTAAAAAAACCGCACCTTGTCCGGACAGAGTACATTATGCAATGTTCGCTCATCTATCTCCTAATGCAGTTGAAACCTTGCTTCGCTTTTTTAATATAATCTGGCAAACGGGGTAAATGCCGAATGAGTGGAAGCAAGCCATCATAATCCCTTTCTTGAAAACTGGAAAAACTCCCACAACAGCAACCAACTACAGACCTATAGCACTGACAAGTTGTTTTGCAAAGTCTTATGAAGCCATTATAAATGTAAGATTGACACACGTCCTTCAAACGGAGAACCTGCTAGATAACCATCAGTGTGGGTACAAGAAAGGTTGCTCTACAACGGACCACATAGTCCGGCTAGAACACGAGATACGTGCGGCCTTTCTACACAAGCAATATTGTCTCACTGTTTTCTTTGATCTATAAAAGGCGTACTACACAACATGGAGGTTTGGCATTTTAGGGACTTAGCAGATTTAGGAATCCGTGGTAGAATGCTCAAATGTCTAGCCGATTTCATGTGCGACCGAACATCCCAATTGTTTAGGAACGACGCTGTCACGTGCATTCATTCAAGAAAATGGTGTGCCACGAGGATGCGTATTAAGCACAACACTGTTCGTGGTGAAAATGAACTCGGTCCGTAATGTAATTGCATCCTTTGTAATGCACTCATTATATGTGGATGACCTACAAATTGCGTGTCGGGCATCGAACCTGGCAACCTGCGAACGGCAAATTCAAATTATGTTAAATAAACTGACGCAGTGGGCATCTGAAAACGGTTTTCGCTTCTCAAGTGAAAAAAAAAAAACTATTATGGTTAGCTTTACACAAAAAAGAGGCCTACAACCAGATCCCGTCCTTTAGCTACAGGAAGCCATACTACCGGTAAAACAAACACACAAATTTCTGGGTGTTCTGTTTGATAAAAGTTGAACTTTCTCGCGCACATAAATAGCCTTAAAATTAAAGCGAACAATGCATTTAACATCCTCAAAGTCCTGTCCCGGAAGCGCTGGGGCTCTGACCGTAAATGTCTGCTACACATCTACCGCACTTTAGTACGTAGCATATCAGACTATGGCAGCATCATACATGATTCAGCCAGACATTCTTACCTCCGTCGACTTGATCCAGTTCATAACCTAGGACTACGACTGGCAAGTGATGCTTACTGAACATCACCTGTCCAGAGTTTATACGTCGATTGTAATGAGCCTCCTTTACAGCATCGCAAAACGCTGCTAACTTTTTCCTACATACTCAAAATCCAGTCCTCCCCACAACACGTATGCTACAACATCGTCACACAGTGCAATTCACGATTACACTACACAAATAAACTGAACATGATTGGACCTCTTCTTCTGCGATATGAGGGATACTGTCGTGATTACGACATTCCTGATGAGCTCCTACAGGTTGCTAAACGGCCACGACTACCTCGGTGGGGGGAATTCATGCAGTTATGCGACTGTGAATTCGTACCTTTAAAGAAAAATGACATCCCGCACGAACACATCATACAAGAATTCTGCGCTCTTCAAGAGAAATGCAAAAATTGCGTGGAATATTACACTAATGGCTCTAAAACAAAAGAACACGTGGGCGTGGGGGCCGTGACAAAAGACTGGGAAAGAAGTATTCATTTGCCACAGCACGCCTCTGTATACACAGCTGAAGTCTATGCAATATGGAATGTGGTTAAAAAGATCATCGCTGAAAAACACGAAAACTCAATCATATAGACTGGTTCACTAAGCACACTGAAGGCTCTTCACATGAAATCCGAATGTGAGCCCCTGATAGGGGATATTTTAAACGTGGTAACACTAAACAAATACGGCAGGTCAATTAGGTTTTTCTGGGTACCAAGCAATGTTGGTATACCGGGTAATGAAGCAGCGGATAGGTGTGCATCAATGGCAGCGCACAAATACAAACAAACACAACGCTTTGATATAAGGATAGTTTCACTGCGATTAGGAAGGCCTTGATGTCAAAATGGCAACA
Source organism: Dermacentor variabilis (assembly GCF_050947875.1). Classification (NCBI taxonomy): domain Eukaryota; kingdom Metazoa; phylum Arthropoda; class Arachnida; order Ixodida; family Ixodidae; genus Dermacentor; species Dermacentor variabilis. Next base: position 88,123,494 of record NC_134572.1, on the reverse strand, counting down.
AGAATGGGACCATTGTATAAGCAACAAGCTACATCTTACTAAACCCGTAATTGGTGAGTGGAAATCGTGCACTCATCAGCAGCGGTTCTATGAGGTGATCCTGTGTCGATTTCGGATTGGACACACACACATCTAACACACAACTTTCTCCTCCGAAAAGGAAACCCGCCGACTTGCGAAAAATGCAATGAACCTCTTACAGTAATACATATCCTTAAAACATGTCCACACTTTGAAATACAGTGACGGAAGCTTTCACACGACCTCCTATATAATTTACATATACCTTTACACCCTGCCCTATTACTGGCAGATGACCCGCTAGTGCCATTTACTAACCTGTTCCACCTTTTAGAGACAACTAGTTATTTACAAGCACTATAGTGCAATGCAGGTTTACCTGCTCTAACTTTGCGTTTCCTTTTGTCTTGTGACTGGCGCAGCATGGCCTTTGTGCCATTAAGCCCAAATTAACTAACACCTGGCGCAATCACGGTTCTAGTGACACACTCGCTGGAAATCAATCGACCCCTGATCCGCATTCCACGTATGCGACAGTGGACATCACATCCGTCTTGGACATCACATGATCAGCTTCGATGTCGGGAGCGTGAAGACTCCGGACGTTATAGAAGATGATGAATACGTGTCGGTTTCGAGCTAGATCCACAGTGTCGATGCACTGGCCGAAGCACATAATCAGTTTGCGTTGCTTTAGCACCCATGTCGTCTCCTAGGGCTCGGTCAGTGGCACCGTTAGTGTAGAACACAAAGTCGTCATTTGCGTTGCTGAGTTATGATCCTTCGAGAGAAGGTCTATGCGAGGGTGCGAAAGCTTAAGGGCCAAGCTCCTAGGCCACTCCCATTGATATATAATCTAGGCAACACACTGGAACAACCAGCTGGCACATTAGGTTAGCATTTTGAAAACATTTCTTGTTCACTTCACTATACGAAAGAGTTTTTAGCGCACAAGAGACAGGCTGAACGCAGACCACTTCTTTCCTGTAAATAAACAAGGGCTCTAACAGCGCTATAACAATACACCAACTAAACATCGCTCTAAACAGCTGCTGAAGTTCAGCTCCGGGTAAGGAACTGATCAGTTACGACGTACTAAAGAAACTGTGATGATGATGATGATGATGATGATGATGATGATGATGATGATGATGATGATGATGATGATGATGATGATGGAAAGAGGCAATCGTTATACCGATCCTCAAACAAGGCAAAGATCCCTCCATGGTTGCAAATTATTGGCCAATAGCTTTAACTAGTTGTTTATGCAAAGTGTTTGAAAAAATCATGAATCGCCGCATTACACACTCTTTAGAACACAATGGTATACTAGATCCGCTACAAGCCGGTTTTCGTGCAGGTAGAACAACAACTGACAACATGGTCCTCCTCGTATCGTACATACAAGATGCCTTTGTCCATAATCACTACTGTATTTCTGTATTCCATGACCTCGAAAAGTCATACGACGCAGCATGACGGTATGGCATAGTGCAAGACTTGACCGCATATGGGATAAGCGGAAACATGCCAAAATCATACGAAGCTACACCTCCGATCGAAATTTTCGAGTCAGGATAGGTAACAGACTATCTCGAATCTTTGTGCAGGAAAATGGTGTTGCCCAGGGAGGTGTACTTAGTTGTACGCTGTTCATTGTAAAAATGAATTCGATTCGAACTTTTTACCGCCAAAAATTGCCTATTCAGTCTACGTATACGATCTGCAAGTGGACTTTAAATCTTGCAATTTATGCATATGTGAGCGTCAAGCTCAGCTTAGTGTAAATAGACTATCGAAATGGGCAAATGAGAATGGTTTCCGCTTTAATACAGAAAGAACAACATTTGTACTATTTACAAGAAAGAAAGACATGCACACTGATCCATCCATTGAAACAAATGGACACAAATTGACAGTCAAAAGCGAACACAAATTTCTAGGCATCATTTTCGATAGCAAACTTACATTTACTCCACACAACAAGAATTTGATACTAAAGTGCCTAAAACCGATAAAAGTCATGAAGAACCTTGCTCATTATTCCTGGGGAACTGACACGCGATGTCTCCTATCACTCTTCAATAGCCTTGTGAGGTCCGAAATGGACTATGGCAGCGTAGTATTTCAGTCAGCGTTTAAAACAACGTTAAAGATGATTGACCCCATATACCACTTAGGCATTCGGCTAGCCACTGGTGCTTTTCGGACCAGCCCTGTTCAAAGCCTCTATGCAGAGTCCAATCAATGTATCTTGGAGTATCAGAGGACGTACTTAGGAATACTTTGTTAAGCGCAAAAAGACAGACACAAGAAAGACGACAGGACTTAGCGCCTTGTCCTGTCGTCTTTCTTGTGTCTGGTTTTTTGCGCTTAACAAAGTATTCATGGATTCGCACCAACTAGCCCGCCAACGCATTGTGCTGAACGTACTTAGGAATTGCATATGCCCTCAACACAACAGCTCAGAGGGAACACCCGTGCAGAACACTAATGGATGATCGAACATCGGAACATCTGTACGCGAATAGGCCATCACTAGCTCAGCCGTTTCCTTTGGCTGTCATAACTGTTGCCGAAAAACTTGGGCTTAGTTTCTCAGATCTCCACACAACTGGACCTAGTTCTCCTTGGTGCTCCATTGCTCCTTGGTGCCTCCACCCAGTTCTGCGTGACATGTCCTTAAAGCGCTTGACAAGAAAAATGTGCCAGGCGAGGCTATTATGCAACATTTCTTATCACTGGAATACAAGTACAATGCAACGTCCTTTTTTTTACGGACACTTCAAAGATGGTTAAGGCAGTCTCATGTGCTGCACATAGTCACTGCTATAATATTTGAAAAACTCTCAACAGAAACTGCGGAATAATTATTGCCGAAGTATATGGTATTCGACTGGCCGTAAATCATATACGACAATATAGCATACAAACACACACAGATGCACACAGATGCACTAATTGTCACAACTTCATTAGCCGTGGGAAAGCTCGGGCATAACTCTGTTTAAATCACCTGCTGAAATCCATTTTTGATGCTTACAATGAAGAACTTTCCCTCGTGGTGTGCTGGGTACCGGGGCATTGCGGCATAACAGAAAACGAGGTGGCAGACAGAATGCTAGAGAAGCTGGTCTACGTGATGACATTGAAGTTACTAAGGTCCCTAGTCGAGATATTGAACCTTACGTCCGTAACCGGCTACGTCAGCACTGGCAACACCAGTGGGATAAAAAAAACAGAAAACAAATCACATGAAATAAAACTACAACTAGGCACATTTTTCCAGCAATAAGTCACTAACAGAAACCACACTGTGCAGGCTACGTATAGGACGCACATACGTAACACACATTTACCTATTAAAAGGCACACAACCAGCCATATGCGCAAAATATGGAGAAGAACTCACAGTCCGGCACATCTTAATTCCATGTCCAAGACTTCCCCAAGCAAGAGTACATTTTCAAAAACTTTATATACATAATACACCATCTCACCTTGCATTATTTTTATCCCATGACCCTATGTTTAGTGCCAGAAAAGTTTTTAAATACCTCGCCAATGTCAATTTTTTCAACAGTGTATACTACAACCCAAACCGCCATGCTCCATCACAAACGTGAGGAGCCTGGGATATTGAATGCCTATGATATGCCTATATGATATTGAAGCATATGAGATACACAATGGACAGCATCATCCATAATTTTACATCATGGATTTCCAAAAACTCTTGGTAAATAAAACAATGATAAGTACAGTGATGATAACATTACTTAGTCGTTGCTGACAGTACTGTTTGGCCAGCAAGTTCAACAAATTTGTCAAGTGGGCTGTACGGCTACCGTCTGGGTTAAATCATTCCAGTCGCGAACAGCTCGCGCGAAGAACGAAAAACTAAATGTATTGTTAGCGCAAGAATATTCTTGGAGTGTAAGGTGATGCTTGTGACGGGTTTCTCTGGATGTGTTATAGGAAATATATGTGTTAGAATCCACATGAACCTTATTATGCAGGATGAGATACAAAAACTTCAGTCGGTACAGCATCGCACGACTGCTTAGTGTATGGAGGCCGATTTCGTATGGCATCTGAGTAGGCAAGTCGGTGCGCTTATATCTGTTACAGATAAAACGCGCGGCTTTTCGCTAGACAGCCTCAAGAGTAGCTACTTGATTTTGGGCAAAGGGAAACGACACCACGTTCGCATATTCTAACACACGACGTATGATTGTCACATAGGCCAAAAGCATGGCTGCCTTCGTAGAGTATCGCAGGGCCCGGTTTAAGAACATAAGCTTTCGCATCTCTTTGCTTGCTACGTGCGCCACATGAACCGACCATCCTAAGTCTTATGTGATAACGCCCAAGTACTTATACTGAGTGACAGTGTTAAGTATAGCGTTATCATAGCCGTATATAAAAGTAAGCTTGGATTTCTTTTTTGTTACTGACATTGAAATTGGTTTATCAAAGTTGATGGCCATTTGCCAGTTTTCACACCATTGGGCTATCAACTAAATATCCTTATTAAACTAATTTGATCTTGTCGGTTTAGTACTTGTCTATATGGGACGCAGTCGTCTGCAGATAACCTAATATTGGATTCAACCTGATTAGTTATGTCGTACGTTTATGAACAAAAGGAACAGGATAGGGGCCAAAACGGAACCCTGGGATACACCAGAAAGTACTGGCACATTTTCATAAGTGTGGGAGCCTAACTGAACAAACTGACGGCGGTCAGATAAGTTATTGCTAATCCAACGAAAAATTGGCCCATCTCCTAGTATATGTTTAAGCTTTAGAAGTAGTTTAGCATGGAAGACACGATCAAAGGCCTTTGAGAAGTCTAGGTAAATTACATATATTTGTTTCTGGTCGTTAACTGCTTTGGCGAAATCGTGTAGGATCTCAACAAGTTGGGTAACGCTAGACAGACCAGTCCTGAAGCCATGTTGGTAGGGATGCAGGACATTATTTACCTCAATGAACTCTGTAACGGATTTTAACATAATATGTTCCAAGACTCTACAGCCTGTACATGTGACAGATATAGGCCTATAATTTGACTGACAAGAGATATTACCCGATTTGTAGACGGGCACTATTTTAGCAATTTTCGATTCTGCTGGAAGGCATTCTTCGGTGATTTATTTATTGTACATAAGGCATAAATATTTGCTTACCAGGCTCGGCGTAACATTTCAGAAAACAGTTCGCGATTGATATCTTTGTCACTAGGAAATATTTGCCCCTTTATATAGCACACTTCAACATGCTGACCATTTTGGTCTCATTCTTGTATCTATATTATAAATCGTTGAATATATCCATTTCTATTGTATATTACTAATCACTGATGTTCAGTGCTCTTTTTATGCTTTTCCGTGTATTGTATTTTCCCACTGCTGCGATAGCCATTCGGGGCTGCAGAATGTTGAAATAAAAATAAATAAATAGATTTGGCGCTCTTTGGACAAAGATGCCCTTGCGCCACTAAAACCCATCAATTATTAGCGCGCGAGAGTACCATGCAAACGAGGCGCAGTGGGTACTTCTTGCCATTGTCATAAGACTGTATAACTGTGCGTATCAAGCGCCTCGCGACTTGTGTACAGTCACCAAACTGACCTGAAGACCGGGAAGCACAAGACCTCTCGTGAGTCATGTTGTCCCGTTATTGCAGAGCGTGACGGTAACGCTTCGTTTCTCAATGAGCAGTTGGGCACACACTCGAGATGTAGTCGGGATGGCGCAGTCTCGCATCCTTTGACTTCACCTTTGCGACGATTCTAACCAACACATTGGGAAACTTAAACCAGAGCCTCTGTCGACCTTCGTTTTTGATGGTCGATATGTATCCGAGCAAACCAATGTCGCCAGTGATCAAGCCATCGGACACATCTATGTTTGCGGAGATCATGCAAGGGTTCCCGACGCTCAATTCGATTTCGCTGGGTACACCTCAAAATTCGACGAGCTTAATTTTCGTGAATTGTGTCTCGTCGCATCTTTCCGTTATTACTTCCCACGTATCTACCAACGGTGGAGCACGACGTCCATCACCAGCTAAGCACAAGCTCCAATAGCAGTCGATGTCCGCGTTGCTGCAGAAGAGGCGAACGCCATCCGGACCGTGAAAGTCGCGCCGCCACTGCTCGCGTAACGGAACGACTCTCGATCGATCATTTGCCAATGACAGCTGTGGAACTTTAGTAAGCCTCTGAGCTAATCCTCCTGTGTGCAGGAGCCTGCAGCTATAAGGGAAAAACTCCGCTGCACGGCCATTTCGCAACCGCACGTGACAGCGCAGTTCTCAAGGGAGGGGGGAGGGGATATTCTGTAAGTATCCACCTAGTGGACATGTCCATTTCGCCTGCTGCTGAAGTGCTGATCAGCTGGGGACGCCTGTCTCCATCTGACGCGCACCCCAACCCAGCCAATCATAACTTCTGCAGCAGACGAAATGGATGTGCCCACTAGATTACAGCATACCCACTCCTCTCCTCCCCACTAGACACGTGTGCTCAAATCGATGCTTTGTGGATTGCCAGCTAGTTTCTACAACGATCTGTGCCGCATCGAAGTGGACCACGTGTTGACGGTGCAAGCGACTAGGGCCTCTAGGACCGGTAGCGACCAGGCATCATTTGGCAACGACAGCTTTGGAATGTTCAAGCCTCGAGCTGTTCTTTCTCCTGCGTGCAGGTTTGCTTTTTTTCTTGTCAATCTTTTGTTATTTCTTCATTTTCGCCACATTTCCGCTGGCAAGGGTTGTTGTGACTGCAGTTTCTTGCTACCATACATTAAAATACTGAACTGTCTCGCCAAAAAAAAAAAAAGAAAACGAAATGCACCGAAGGGTCGAGCAAATGCGAAACCGTGTTTCATTTTTCAACACTTTGTACGACGAAATGAAAAATAATCAGGACTTCTTGGCACCTGAAAATAAACCGCTGAAGAAAGCAAACGGACAACTGTCAAAGAAAGTGGCTGACCTTGAGCGATATTCAAGGCAAAACAATATATAAATTAAGGTTGCGTCTTGCACTGAAGACAAGGACTGTGCCACAGTCGATCAAAAAATCGCCAAGAACATTATCATGTCCCTTTATTCCCAGCGATATTGATGTTGTCCACCGCGTTACTTCAAAGCAGGGCAAAAATGTTCTCGCCTGTCTGTGCTCGCGGCTGAAAAAAAAAAAAGGAAGGAAAAAGGTGACTCTGTACAAGGCCAGGCGAGCCCGGCTGACAGCCACAACACTCGGTTTTCCTGAGTCTCAAGAGGGGCAAAGCTTTTCTAAACAAGCCCATCATCACTCAAATAGGCATCTGTTTGTGCGAGTCGTCACTCTACAAAAAAGGAAAGAAATATAAGTGCATTTGGACCGAGAACTGCCGAATCAAGGCTAAAAACACTGAGAACGGTCAAGTGCACATAATACATGATGACCATGACCTCGCTGTCATTTTTGAGTCCTCGCTCTTTGTACATGGATTTTGACAACTTATGGTACTATAAGACCTCTAAATTCACCCAGAGGAATCAAGTACTTTAACCCATCGTCTGAATCTGTCATACGCATGAACGCGCACTCCGCTTTAAAATAAGAGATGACATCTCACATTTCTTCAATCAATTTTCTTTTGAATTTGATATTTTACTGCTTTCTTAAACATAGTAAACAGCCGTTTGTAGAATGTTTAAAACCCATGATTACGGAAACCTCTTTCCTAACCGCTCCAACGCGGTGGTAGCATAGCGCTTCTTGTGACTAGACATAAAGGTTGAGAAGTTGATTAAGTATTTAAGACTAATTATATAATTAGGCGGAATGCAAAAAAATAATTCGAGTATCTCCAAGTGAGTACAGCTGTTAAACAGATGACTATGAGGTATTGACAATGCAGTATAATAAGCAGAATATTTATGCTGCCTATCGTTCTCCTGGTGGCAAGTTAATGCGTTTCATGAAATTCTACGAGTTCTTTCTAAAGTGTCTGCAAGCGTTAATATAGGCTGATATGCGGTGGCGACTTATATATTAATGTTTTAGACGAAAATAGCTCTCAGAACTTTTCTACCACACTTATCAGGTTGGTAGAATACATGCAAAATTGCCGCGTGACTGGCCACTCGAGGCACTGCGTTTATTCGCGGCCTTCTTTCACGCTCAGAAAAACACTTTTATGTAGCACGTATTGACCAACAGAAAACTGTATCGGGAGTTTCTTATGTTGCTCTACGATTTTCTCATTGACACTTTTCAACAATTTAGAATAATTGAGAAGTTTATTCATGAAGACTAATTATATAATTAGGCGGAATGCAAAAAAAAAATAATCCGAGTACCTCCAAGCGACGGCAAACAACATTACCTTAGTTCTGTCCAGCTACGTAGCATTTGCATATAATTTTTTCAGTTTGGGGGAATGGTAAGTGAAACACCCTATATGTCTTTCACTTTACGCGAGTCACCCACCATTAAGATTTCCTCCCAAACGGCAAGTCGAACTGCTGCGTGATCTGACGAAGTCTATTGTCTAGATTCAAAAGCAACTTGGATTTCCTCATGCTGATATCATGCACGGCGAGAGACGAACTTGCTGAAGGCGCACTGGTAGTAGAAGTAGAGCCTAGACGCTACAGGCACATACCCACTCTGAGGGACTGGGCGCGCTGGTAAATACGTGTTGAAATCGCTGTATCGGAGCTCATCGTCTTCTTTCATCGTAAATGTAGATGCAGAGCCTACTAGTTAGTGGCACATACTCACTTGAGGCTGGTCAAGAATTAGGAAGTTCAAAATGAAACAAGAAAAACTAAAAACAAGCCATACAGAATGAAAACACATAGGATGATTACGATCAAGGGGATAGACTGTGGATAGAGATTTTATGAAAAGGAAAGATTAAATGAAAGCAAAGAATAGAACTACTCGACCTGAATTTAGTCTGAAGATAATCAAATTTTATGGTCTGAACTTATAGAAATCGCATTGACTCCACACAGAAAATCCTAGATAACAGCGGAAACCTTCCCGTTGCTGTGCCCAAAGGTCAATGCTCCCAAGGATAATAATTTTGAAACAGTTAAATCTAATTCAATAAGGCGGAACTGTGTTCCTAAGGTTGTTTTAACAAGTGAGAATGTTGTTGGCATCGAAATCTTCAGCAACGAATGACGGGGCGATTTATCGTCTTTTTTCGCTGCCAGGCGTCGAGTATAATTTTATTTATTTATTTACAATACTGCTGCTCTCGTTTGAGAGCGTGGCAGTTGGGCAATACAGTATATCAGTATGCAGGATTTAAACATAAGACATGGTTAAAGAATATCTAGGCAGAACAGTTAACAACAACAACAAAAAAAATCGTCCAAGGGCAGTAATATAGAAAGGACGCCGAGTTCAGGAACACAAATGCATGTTTCCACATGACAATTAACATGATACTAAAAAAAGAGCATTGAGGAACACGTAGGTAACCAGCTATACATGAAATAGGAACGAACAGAAGTATAACACTTAATACGCCAACAAATTATACAGTCGGTTGAAGAGGTGCGCTTATAACACATAACACTTAGAGAGAGAGAGAAGAAATTATTATGGAAGGGAAAAATCTAGGCAAGGAATCAGCAGGAAAAATGGCAGTTACAACAATGATCTCAGGACTTGAAATAAAAATTGGAGGACGCTTAAGCTTCGCCTTCAAGAGTGGAACGCGACAGCGTTGCCGTCGACCCGCCAAGGGGTGAGACAATGCGCTCAGACAGTGATCACTTACGAGGCGCCCCGCATCGGACTCTGCGCCCACCTATCACGCGGTGAGCGTCGAGCAACGCAGCGTTCGGCGCGGCAACGAAACGCGCGCCTGAACAAACGGAACGAAGCAAAGAACTCGGTGTCTCGGAGGGGGAAACGATCTACGCCAGCCAAACGTCGTGATCGGCACGGGCAGAGAGATAGATAGATAGTAATCTAAAGAAAGGAACGGCGCTTGATTCTGCAACCCGTGTGGGAGCACGGCGAAGCGTCGTCAGGGGAGAGGGAGTCGGGTACGCGAGGCGCCTGGCACCGGTCCGCGCACAGCCCCAATGCGCGCGCGGCGCGCCACCTGTCGGGGCAGCGCCGTACATTGAGAGGAGGGGGTCTATTGTTTGCCGCAAGATGGCTCTGCGTGTGTGGTAAGCGCAGAAGAAATGTAGCGGAAACGTACTTCGCTATTCGTGTAAATGCGACTTCTGTAAGTTACATGCTCATAATTACCGATATACACCGCAGTATAACTTTCTACGGCTCGTTTCTAAGGCAACACCGCATTCACTAGACGCGCTTTTGTACCGCTTTCAAGCATCGAACTCGTGGCTGAGTGGTAGCGTCTCCGTCTCACACTCCGGAGACCCTGGTTCGATTCCCACCCAGCCCATCTTGGAAGTTGCTTTTCATTTATGAAGTGCCTGCCATGATTTATCGCTCACGGCCAACGCCGCGGACGCCGACGCCGACACCCGACACCGACGCCGACGACACCGGCTTTTCTGCGACACGAGCTCCTTAACGCTATCGCGTTAATACAGTGATAAATAATAATTCATTCTGGGAACCGAGCATGGCATATGTCTACACAACGGCAACCAAATAAAAAAGGGAAAAAAAGTGATGTACAATGTATACCAACACAATGTATAATTTGTGACGATGATTCATGCGATGATTCATGCGATGATAAGTGATTTTATTTATGCACTGCTGGTTCTACTTGTGAGGTAAATTCTGATAACGATTCGATGTTGGTTTAGCAGGAACAAGTCGGCTCCATTCGGCTACTGTGTGTGGGGCGAAGGAATACTTAAAACTGTCGTTGTTACATTTGTATTCTGTTAAAGTGTACGCATGTTTATTACGTGTTTTTAGTGCCTCAGAAAATGAAATGTACTTGGACACATCTATCTTATAGTATTTTTTTAGTAACTGCAACAAGAACTTCAGGCGAACCTCTTTTGCTCTGGTAGATAGCGTTTGCAATCCAGACTGCGTTAGATTAGTCGGTGAGTCAGCGCGCTTATATTCATTGCGAATGAACCTTCTGACTTTTCTTTGTATTGCTTCTGGTGTTGATGAATGTGGTGTTTTGTGGCGCAAGGGCCAAATGTAACCAAAGAGCGCCAGGTCGGTGTATTGCTTCTATTTTTTATGTTAGTCATTGAATGAGAAAACTAGACTGTGTTTGCGCATTCGAGAACTAGCCTAAGGACCGTTGTGCAGGCTAGTAGCTTCGTTGATGTGGTAGAAAGCGCAAAGTTTCTTTTGAGGAACAATTATTTGCGTAACGCTCCTGCGGTGATATTTGTAATATGTTTGTCCCACCTGAGGCCTGAGGTTAGTGTAACACTCAGGTATTTATGTTGTTCTGCTTTAGTTGGCGACATGCCGTTAATCGCATATATAAAGTTAGATGGCCTTGTTTTCCTAGTTATGGTCATGGTCACATATTTCTTAATGTTCATTAACATCTGCCAATTAGAACAACAAAATAGTAAGTAGCTAGAGTCTTGAGTGATGTATAAAGTGCGATGTGGTCGCTATAATGAGTGATTTCGCTATAAATAACGCAGTCGTCGGCGAACAGCTTTATATTGCAATCAATGTTAGCTGTGATCTAATTAATATAGATAAAGAAGAGTATTCGCCCAAGAACTCAGCCTTGGGGAACTCTGGAAATAACTGCGACAGTGTTAGATAACATTTTTTCGTAGATAACAAATTGTGAAAGATTGGCTAGAAATTCTTCTATCCAGGCGTAAAGGGGCCCTTTTGCAACACTTTCCACTTTAGCGATTAGTTTATTATGGGCATACACAATCGAATGCTTTAGATAGGTCAAGTAAAATCATGTCAGCCTGACCGCGGTGATTGACTGTAAATGCAAGAGCGTGGACTAATTCTGTTAGTTGGGCTACTGTTGATAAACCACTGCGAAAGCCATGTTGGTAGGGAGACAGAAAGTCAATACTCCCTAGAAGAACCGTGATGTACTTTAAAGATCATGTGCTCAAGTTTACAGGACGCACTAGTTAATGAAATGGGTCTAAAATTTGAAATTTCTGCTGTGTCACCTGATTTATGTATCGATATTTTCAATTTTCCAGTCGTTTGGTAGCTGTGAAGTCGTGACTGATTTGCGAAAAATTATGCCAAAGTATCTACTGCCCCATTCCGCATACCTTTTCAGAAAGTCATTAGGTATGTCATCGGGACCGCTGCCTTTTTTAGAGTCAAGATTAAACAGTAGATTAGGTATGCCGTAATGTCTAATTTGCTCATGCTTACACCCTGTCTGGTTAGGATAGGGGGAGTAATGTTATTGCCTGTAGTAAATACTGATTGAAAAAAAATGTTATGCTTATAATTATCTAATAAGGCGCAATACAAAAAGAAAATAAACCGAGTATCTCCAAGCGACGGCAAACAACATTACCTTGGTTCTGTCCAGCTACGTAGCCTTTGCACATTTTTAAAGGGCCCGCTTGAGATGCCACAAGTGTAACCGTTTTGCCAAACCTTGCAGCATAGGCGTAGCCGAGGCGAGGGGGAGTGGGGGGAGAGGTTAATAAGGACGTGCTTTCCTCCGACATTTCTGCGTACCAGGATGCCGCTTGCCCAGCCCCCTCCATCCCCGAAAAAAAATTCGGGTTACACCACTGCCTTGCAGTTTCAGTAAGGAGAAAATTTACGAACTGTAACCGGTGAGATTGCAAGACGTGTCCACTTCAAATGTATTTTCAGAACAACACCAGTTTCGAGGTATTCACCAAAGTGTGGGACTAGGTACACCGTCGTTCCAGTTAATTTTGTTGTCCAATGCATAAAAGAGAATTTTGTCAAAAAAGTCAGCGGAACATCAGTGCATTTTTGCGGCGAGTTTCATACACACATCTACAATCCGGTGTCATTCTGGAAATTCATTCCCGAGTTGATACGCCTTGCAAGCTCACTAGCTACAATTCGTAAATTGCAATATGTGCTGTAACGTAATTAATTTAAAGCTAATTAGTCATTTTTATAATTCGTTGAATATGTGTTGATTTCTCGTGCAAGTAATGCCCGCCTATCTGAGTAATCCATCTCAATGATTGGAATTATGTTTTCTGCAACAGGCGATTTTTAAAAATTCCGGAAAACTTATTGAACATGCCGTATATGTGGCAACAAGCATTCCCTTTCTGTTAGTGAGATGTGTCACTGCTTCTCTTGCTCAAATTGCTGTGCTCATCACAGGTCGTTGCATAACATAACTATGGCAAATGTGTTTTAAAGCGAAGGATTACTAACCGCGACTAGCCGAGTTTCGCTGTCGCTACCTATTTGACCTTCATTTGACCGCAGCTGCGCCGTAGCCTTGGCAACGGATCACGTGGTTCGCCGCGCCGATCTCCGCCGCCGGCTTGGCGCATGCACTCTCCGCAGCTGGGTCGGCGCCTCACCACGTGACTCCCGGCGCGCCTCAACGTAACGTTGGCGCGCCTGGCTAAAAGGAGCGCCGCGCTCGCCTAGTAAGCGCGAGCTTGTCCATGGACGAGAGCAAAGCCGAGCCGTCTACTCTGAGCGTTGCGCGGGAGGCTTTGAGCCGTCGTCGCCAAGCGGCGTCTGACCAAGCTTCACTGGAGAGGGTCCGGAATGCACTAGGCGTCCCACTGTCGAGATCGATGTAGCAACCGCGTTCGCGCCCTGTGCGTTTGTGCTTCGACACCGCGCATATTCGCGGCGTCTCTTTCCATTTCGCACAACAGGCGTCGCACCATCGAACGATGCGTCTCTACCGAAGCCTAATCTTAGACATGTCTAGCCACCGACCTAGGCACAGCCGTCATACCTGGCCTAACGATGATTGCATACCTAAGTATAATTAAAGCTGAATTAAAGGTTAAACAAGTGAGACAAAGATTTAACCAGGCTAAACCAAGCTTTCGCTTTGCATATCCAGGGTTATAATATATATATATATATATATATATATATATATATATATATATATATATAGCTGAGCTAAGCCGCAGCCAATTTTTCCGGCAAAATATTTAGGCACTACAGCTACAGTGCTTTTGCTTTTTAAAGGGGCCTAGAACCACTTTTCATCGAAGTGGAGAAAGGCATTTCAAGTGAAAACAGGCTATATCAGAATTACTTTGCCGCAAAAAAAAAAAAAAAAAAGAAAAGAGAAAAATGGCACTCGCGCTTCGGTACTGGTGTTCTATAGCTTAAATTCAGGCGAACGCAACGCACGAATCGAATTCGGAGGCAACTGTTTTCCATTAATTAACCAGTTAAATATCCTGCCACCTTCATGTTTGTGAAGTCATTACTTCCATTTTCCAAATCTAGGTTTTCAGGAATTTCGCCAAAGTCGTGCTCACGTGGCGAATCTATAAAGTCTACGATTCTGTGCTTTGGTGTGCGGTAATCAGTGATTTCTAATTACTTCTAATTATTTCTGACACTTCAGTAACTCCACTTTAAACGTATGCTCTGGTACCTATAATGAAACCCATGAATGTTGCACTGTACTATTATGTTTTTTCTGATTTATTTTGAATTTCTTCCCCAGTCGTCTCAGTGATTTATTCTATTCATTCCAGACACTGCAATAACTCAACTTGTAACTAAACTTATGCTCCAATATCATATCTGTAATGAAACCCATGAATATTGTACTGTACTATTCTTTCAATTTTTTACTGACTTATTTTGAATTTTCTCCCCGGTCGTCTCAGGAGGTGAACAGGAAGTGCTGCGCAAAGAGCAAGTGTCACTCGATGCTCGTGCCAGTAAAAAATAAATAAATAATAACAATAAAAAATAAGCTTCAATGCGTTCAGCAGAAGCGGAGTTATTGGCAAACACGACCTTCGTTGTGCTCCCGTTCTCTCTTCAATGACTTGCGCTTGCCACGGCGCAGTGGGGCGTCCCGAATAACGCTCCGCCATCCGTCACCGTGGCGCGCAGTTAAAGTTTCATTTGAGATGTTAACGTAGACGTCACGACTTCCGACTTTGGTGCCTACGATGCCCTAAACATAAGCCAAACGCGGTTGTCCTAAGCGAGCCGCAGCGCTCTTGGCCAATGGACTCGTGGCGGCACACCGCGGCGGCCGCGGTATCTACGCTATGTAGCCGACCGCAGTTCCGCTTTATTACGCAATAAAGCGTAACAACGCATGCCTCCTACAAAGGAGGCAAGCGTCTGTTGAAGTGAGTCTGAGAAAGACTTCGCGATCCGCTTGTGAGCTCCATGCACGGCGTACGACAGCAAAATTTAGCCGAGATGTTCACGCTACCCGCAGACTATATTATTTCACCAAGACCGAAAGGTGGTTCAGGGCCCCATTAAAATTTCGTGGTTTTACAAGCCACAACAACGTTTCGATTATGCATAGTGAGGGGCTTCAAAATAATTTTACCATCTGGGGTTCTTCACCATGCACCTAAACATAAGTGCACAAGCGGTGTTGGATTTTGCCGCTTTTGAAACTTGGTAGCCACAGTCGTGATCGAAAGCGCTACCTCCAACTTGCTTTTTGACGCTCACATAGTGTGTCTCTGCTAATGTAAGACTTTCTGATCACGTGCTCTTTATCATTCTTACCTTTCACACGCAAGACTTGTATCTCGACGGCTACAGTAATTTCAGCTATTCGTAACACTGCAGTACTTATTCATCTTGTTCTGTCCCATATCTTTTCATGGCAAGATGCAGCTAAGGTTTTAAGGACAAAAGATGCCTCAGTCCGTTCGAAGGACCTCTAAAACCTTCAGTGTACGCCATATGCATCAACTTTGTTTGAAACGAATTTGTTAGCGTAAGCGAAACTGCGGCAGAAATGACCAGTTATCTGCTGGGCTCGAAACTCATTCTAGTATTGCTTTACTATAAGCGTTCAACCTCCGTTTTTAAGGTGATATAGAAATATTGCAATGCACATAAGCATACAAACTGCAAAAAATATAAATGCTTACAATGTCACCGAGCGCGTAACCTAAATTCCTGCTGTTAGTCATAGCGTGCCTTTAAATGTTCCGACACAATATGGCGGTGCATCCAGACGCATCGCCATCCCGTCTGGAGGAGCCTGGAATCAAGGTCCCCTAAAGTCCCTAGGGGCTTTAAGGCTCTCTAGATGCTAGCATTACCTGACGGCGTGGATATTCAGATGCAAGAAAGGCTAGCTTCCTCCTCTTTGGCTTGGAAATGGCGTTGCGCACGGTTGGTCCGCACGTTCGTCGGCATGCTTTGGATCGCACAAACGCGCCTCTGTTCACATGACTGCACCCGCGAATGACTCCAACATGAGGCAAGCATATTTGCTCAATATCCTGGTTGCGTGAATCAAATTTCCTTGATTTGTCAGCATCCATCGGCATGTCCCATTCGTAGCATTATTTGGCTAGCTACTTAGTGTATTGGAAAGTGGAATAAATGACCTTTTATTGTTTGAACTACTGCGTGTTGGCATTCCTTTGTCCCAGGAGCACGATTGAGATTCCACAAATGTAAACGTTCTGCCAAACCTTGCAGCACGGGCGTAGACAAGGCAGGAGGGTGAGGAGGCAATTAAGCACCTGCCTTCCCCATTATTTCTGCATACTAGGATGCTGCTTCCCCAGCCCCCTCCACCCAGGAAAAAAATTCGGTCTATGCCATTCCCTTGCAGGTCCAATATGAAACACTTGCAACGGTTTGGCTTTGGGCAGTATGTGCGATGAATGACTTGAGTATGGCGATTGCTACTGTCTGTCAGACGCATGACAACAAATGCAGTAGTCATTTACACTCATGACATCATTATCAAACACCCTCACAGCAACGCGTGTGGTACAGCACTGCGCATCACATCCTGTCGACTATCTCTCTGTTCACTTGCTCAACGTGGACCACAACTTTCCTTCTTATGAGTTGTTGCTGTTCATTGTTCACGACGGTCCACATTGAGCAGTTCGCAATGCATGTCTTCGAGGACGTCGCTCAATATGTGTCTCTAATAATACTTCTTTGTCATGACGCTTTCCACTTGCATCTCGCATAGCACATCGATTTCATCCAAGATATTATGTTCATGTAGAATGAGACAGAAGGTGAGCATTTCCCTGTTAAAATTGGTCTCATCATTATGCCCCCTTCAACGTGGCTGTTTGCAACGGCGATATGCTTTCGGTGGCTGTTGCTTTTCCATGTAACATGCGACAAAGTCAGCGACACACCTGTGTTCCAAGCCATCTGGTTTGTCTTCGTACCTATCCATTATGTTCGTTTTCCACACTTCCGCCAACTCATCTTAAGAGTGCCTCATCGCCTTCATCATCTTGCAGATTCATGTTTTCTCGTCTCTGTCCATGGCAGGCATTAAGACCATCTGACGGCTGCACTCGGGACATTACCATGCTGAGCAACACCCAAGCAGCCCCTTGATTGTTATATCTCAACTCCGTTGAGCAAGTGGTTACCGAGTTCCACGATGAGCTTGCCAATGATGAGGTCTGGTCGTGGCTCTTGCAACTTCTTCAGGCTTTGGTGAAGATTTGACAGGCCGCAACTGCTCTTGTTCATCTAGTCAACGACCTATGCCGTGCATGAGTCAACGATGAGTTGGAGATACGTTTGGGTAGAGGTTAAAGCGCTGAGGCAAATGGATTTGCAAACTTTGGCGCCAGACATTCTCTGAGAAGTGCGCTTGGGTCGGATTAGCCACAACTTCGGGGCAGGCAGTGCTGTTCTCCTCACACTGTGCTGTGAGCCCAAAACTCAAATGACTCGACCGTCATCTCCTAGAGTTTCCGGTGCATCGCGGTTAACTTAGGGTGCCTCGACAGCAGCACCTCCATGTTTGCTTGTATCGTGCAATGCTCTTACGTTGTGCTCATTAATGTTGTCCTTGAGCGTTGGTGTGAGGATCCAGGTCTCTTTCACAAGCCAAAACGGTACTTTGAAATGAACCTTCTTGCAGCATGTGAATGTGTGTTCGTGAATCTGGCACTGCAACTGTTTGAAGCTGCGGGTGTCCAGTGATGCGAGAAAGTCAACGAGTGTGACAGAATCAGGCATGTTGTCGCAGAGCTGTTTGTCTGGGGCATCCTTCAATCACAGCAGCAAATGCGTATACTTGCTGTCTCTCTGTTACAGGATTCAACGCACTTGAAGAAACGACTACAGTCAACGACCGATTTTTCAGACCCTCTAGGGAACGTAAAAACGTCCGAAAATTCAGGCAGTCCGAAAACATGAATGCATGCAAAAAACGCACTTTTTTTTTCTTTTTTTCTCAAATCTAGAGGTAAAGGGCGAAGTACCAGGTTTCCGAAACCCTGCCAAAGCATCAGTGAAGTGGCTATAAAAAAGCGCATTCAAAAACTCTGTATGCAGCCCACTGCTGGTTTATTATGTATGTACATGTGCATCGTTGGGCAGCCGGTTTTATTGCTGCAGTGGCTTGAAGAACTTGTTGATTGTTGTTTGGACGGCGTCCCGGTTGCATGCGATCATATTCACCTCGATCTGAGGTCATGTCAGCACTATACACCAATGAAAGAGTCAACAGTGCTCGCGTCAACTCGGCGCTTGTAGGCGGCGCAGGCATTGGCCCTTCATTTTCAACATCGGAGTCTTCTGAATCCCCCACAACCTGACTCTTTGCTCCATGCCGAACTCCTTGCTCACGTCAGCCTGCGATGAGCCGCTCACGGCTTGCTTAATAATGGCGGCTTTCTTCATCGTTAACCGACGGTACTGCTTTCCGTGCTTCGATGCCATCGGCGAGGACGACGAAGACGGAGTGGGGGCCATCGAAGGCAAGCGAAATCCTCAAGTAGCGAACAGTGGAGTTCGCAGACGAGCGTCGAAGCACCTAGGCCTAGCGTCGCAGAGCACACTTGAGCACAACCACACACTACGGGTTGGAACGTGGCCTACCCAAACAAATGAAATGGCACCGCTCCGGAAACTCCGCCGGAGGCGGAAGCGGAAGTGCGGCGATGAACAGAGCCAGCGTGGCCAGACCAAATCGGCGTGTGACGGCTAGATTTGGCTAGTTGTGGTTCAAAGCGGTGATATGCTTCGGCTGCAAGTCGATTTCCTGCGCAAGGGCGCTGCGCGAGGAGCCAAAGGACCTTCCGTCGTGTCAAAAAGTCCGGAAAATTGGACGGCAGGGGGTTCGAGCGTCCGAAACTTCAGATGTCCTTATACATTGATTCTATGGGGCTCGTGGCGGTGCCGCGAAGACGTCCGAAATATCAGGCATGTCCGAAAATTCAGTCGTTGACTGTACATGGTGTGCGCCTAAGGGAGAAATCTTGTGGCGTTGCAGTAGTTTCATAATGCCTTAAACCAGTTTCTCAAATACAAGGCACAAACTACCGAGTCGTTAGTGAACAACTCCACCTTTGTAGATGGAGTGCATGTAACAAACTTCGCAGTGAAGGATTGGGTCTCGTTGCTGTTTAAGATCAGATGCTGGCATCAGTGACATGATAATGTGAAGAGCATGCCACTCCAAAGAGCCTGCCTACTTAGAGATTACGGAGGCAGGCTTCTGTTGAAAAGAATGTTTGAGAGAAAGGTGACTTCGCAACCCACTTGCAAGCTCCCCGCACTGCGTGCAGCAGCAAAACTTGGCCGAGACGCGCACAGCAATGTATGCTACATGCAGACTATGTTATTTCATCAAGCCCGAGGGGTGGTTCAGGGCCCCTTTAAGAAGTTGTGTAAAATTCCATTAAAAACCTGCAGGCTTAAGAATGGTCCTTGTAATGACAAGCATTTGAGCAAAACGACTAGTTGGCAAACAGCCCTTTGGTCACCATCGTCTGCTAGTAGGCGTTGATGTCGGGAAGCATAGGGTGAAAATAAATTTTCATGTTGGGAGCATGCATGACAGCCTTTATAAAATTAATTTTAAGGGAACCAGATAACTTTCGGTCATACCACTTGGCGCAGATCATGAGAGTGCCAAAGCAAACACATATGTAAATTTGGTACAGATCCACTGGCATAGAAAAGTTCTCAAAGTTGCCCTTTAACACTTTCAGGGTCAATTTTGTTCGCCATATGCAACCGCCCTCGGCCGATTTTATTATTGCATATTTAAATTTTTCAGAGGAATCTGTTCCGAAAAAATTTATCGTAATTTTTCTAGGGGTGACCGTAAAGTGAGAAAAATATATCTTGCGCTGGTATATGCGTACTGTTTATTCATGAATAACAACACTAAATAAAGGAAATAAACTTAAAAAGAATTTAAAATTTGATACATTGTTATATACATAGCTCAAGGCTTAGAAAATGCGTGCACGAGAATATTTCCCAAGTCTCAAATATTCCTGCTCTTACACTAATATTTACGTCCATAGCGTAATCGAACTGCATAGGTGAGCGCACTCAAGAAAACTGTGTGGTTGTGTGCCCGTCAAAAAAGTCAAACATGTGACAAACTTCCGCTAATCTTCATCTTATCGCCAACCAGAGGCGATTAGATTTCGAAAGTCTCAAAAAAAAAAAAAAAAAAGCGGGGGGGGGGGGGGAGCGCATGCACGGTGGCATCCTTCGTATGCGCACCCCTGTGAGCAATAAATGAGCACCTTTGAGCAATTAGTAACGAGAGAGCCATCAGTTTTGCGAGTGCAAGAAGCCGAAACCGCCCGTGGGTTAAAGACCCAAACTAACCATCGCCCGCCCGCGCGCCAATGCGCGAGCGGTAGTATATAGACGTGGCGGAGCAAACATACTAGTAGCTCTAAAACAAACCATGCAACGAAAACCGAGTGAGGGAGGCACGAAAAAAAAATTCCCTGTATTCCTGCATAGTGGCAGATCGCCAGGAAAGAAAAAATTAGGGAAATTGGCGCGCTTAGTAAACATCCAGAAGGCACCGTAAATATATGGCTTCAACCATTTTGGACTTGTTCGCGGCGTCGCATGTTTACGTCATTGACCCTGAAAGGGTTAACCGGATTCATGGTCAATATCCCACTGTGTTTACGCACCACAGGCATTCAATACAGCAACCACAATAAGACATGCTTAGATGACTTGAAGAAACTTTATCGTTGGTTCTAATGTGATAAAGTGAATTTTACAGCATGAGTACAGCCAAGCATTCCCAATATCTTCAGAATAAGACCAGAAAATTGCTGCGTGCATGCACGGCACCAGTGCCACAGTTCACAGCTTTTTTTGAGTCGATACACAAGTTTGGGAAGTTTACTGATTTGATTATGTGTTTCCTCAAAGTTATAAAATTGCCTGTCAGTCATGTAACCCACGCAACCAATTTTAATAACGCAGGCAAGCACACTATGATGAAATTTTACACACCCTTTTAGCAGTACATATGTACACAGTCGTATGCAGGAAGAACTTGGGGGGAAAAAAAAAAGAAAGCATGTTGAGCCCATTCTTATGTACACAAAAGTCGAAGGTCAAGCCACTTCGTCATCGCAATGACTGGACAAAAAACATGCACTCAAAAACAACAGGTATACTCCAATCTGTGCCCAATACAAACACTACAAAGCCAACAGTGTGCTGCTTTCTATACACACTGTGTTATGCAGATGACCACAAAGGGGGGAAAATGTATGTGCATAATGTAAACGAGTCTCAAAGCGGAGATACCTTTAACAAGACAGATTATGACAGCGCAAAAACAAGCGACTATAATAAAATAACAAAAATAACATCTTGCGAAAGAAAGAATGATTTTTTTTCCCCGGCTGTTCATAACAAAGCAGGAAAAATGCTGAGTGAGAGAGATCTACGCTACCTTACGTGTGTAAGTTTTTTTTTTTAAATATAGAGGCTACAAATGTGAAGACCATGACTATGGGCATCAGAGAAAGGCATCACTGTATGACAGCCTTGCAAACACTTTAGAAATGAGAATGTATTAGGGGCAAACTCCTCTTTCAACTAAGGTGTTTTAGATGCAATAGGGTTGCTCTATGAATGCATGTAAAATAGAAGGAAGCAGCCTTTATAACCAAGACGTGAAGGTTCAACTTTCAGAAGACACAGTCTGTGCTAATATTAGGATATATATATAAGCAGCAGGCAAACACACTTAAATGAAACTTGAACGAACATGCTTTAGCACCTCGCATACTAGAAATACAGAAACAAGAAGCTTCAGGGAACATTAGACCAAGTGATAAGTGACCATATGATACAAAAACATATCAGAAGAATCAGTAAGACACCAGCAGTTATTACCAATATTTGTTTTACACTAACGCATTACAGAGCCTTGCTGACCTGCAGAGAAGAAAGAAATATACTTTAAAACTGCAGAATATACAATACATGCCAGAGATGGCAACAGGAAACCTTTTATAAACAAACCATTTAGCCTGATGTGTTTATTTTGCTAGTTAAAAAAAAACAGTAGAAAGTGGACAAGAGTGGCAGTGACCTCTTCGGCACCCTGTCCAACTAACTACTTACTGCAGTTAACTATGCTTACTTGGGAGCTGATGTAGAGAGCCATTGGCAGTGACACAATCTCTATGAAAGCCCGTTTGGCTCTTTTTTTTGTCTTTTCCCCTTTGACGAGAGCATTTGCACGATGCAAAACCGTTTGCAATTCGTTCAGGCTGAGGACAAGCGTTGGAGCATGCTGCAACCAGTGCTGCCGTTCCAAGTGCACACCTGTGTTCAAAAGTATGCATCCCAGCGGTATGCGAAAAGATCCAACTCCCTCAATGTCTTGGCATGCAACCTGAAAGTGAAGGCCGCAGTTCTGACTTAGCATGGCAAACACTGCAGTAAATTCGTCAGGTTCAGGTGGTCTGGCTGAGTTGCCAAGAAAGTCATTTCTTTTGGCAGAACCACTGGCCTGCACATTTTTGATCATGTGTGTTAAGCCTGGCTAAATGTTTGTAACAAAGCGCAGCATAAGCGTCTCTCAACTGTTTCTCCCTACCCCACTTCTTTTTCTTGCAGTAGTGAATGGAATGATTTAATCAGTGCTGGAAAAATGAAAGGAAATGGGAAAAAAGGGAAAAAGCTTCCCAAGGTGGTATCATTGTGCGACAATTTGTGAAGGTGCAGAAGTCACTGTTGATGGCTGCATAAAATAAAAACAGACACAGAGAAATGAACTTCACAATGCTGCACCCTTCATACCTAAAACCTAAAACTCCATTTGCAAGGGTTCTACGCGCAAGTATGTGAATTTTCAGAGCTCAATCTCATGCACAGGGAGGCAAGGGATTTCCAACAAGGAAGCCAGTCACACCAAGCTCGCACAGTAAGTGCAATGCAGATCTTAGCCAAGGATGTGCGTGAGAAAGCAGTCTTTTTAAGACTTAGATTTTCCTGGCATCTAGGTTTCTACATGAGGTGACTGACCCCCACCACTTATTGAGAGTTATGTTCAATGACAAATAGAAACTACTGTAACATGGTTTCAAAACACCAAATGCAGTATGTATGACCAAGAAAGTAGTTGGACTTTGTAAGGTGACAATGATAATGGATGAGGCAGCCTTACAAACCCACATAAAACACGAGAACAGTGGTGAGAATGTGTGACATGTGTTGCCCGAAAAGCCCCAGGCAAGAAAAGAAAAAGGGAAATGGAAGTATGCAATTGAACAGCAAAAGAAAAAAAAAAGAGTGGTGCACGGTAATTCAATGTTCCAAGGCTGTACCTAGTAAGAAATAACTTTGTCAATGGCTCCTTGCACAAAGGTGTGGCAGCTGGCATGGGCCCACCTTGCGAAGCCCTCGACACTGATGCACTAGCCTTGTCTGCGAGTAAACTATATTAGTTGTGAATGCCTCTAGCCATAAGGTGAACTGTCAAACCTATAAAATGCCTACCCAGAACTGTCCTGCAAGAAAAATATAACTGAACGATTGAGATGACGTTAAAAAAAAAAAAAAAAAAAAAAAAAAAAAAAAAAACTCAGGGGAAAAGAATGGTAGAAATATGCTAGAAGAAGACAGACCAGGGGAAAATAACTGCACAAAAAACTTCTATGATAAAACCGAAGCAGAGGAAGCATGTGTACGATGAGTCCAAAATAATAAACAAAAGGTGACAAAATGGCCACTGTAACAGAAAAGGGTGGAGAAAAGAAAAAAAAAACGCTCAGCGTTTTCATGTGCAGCGAGGCACCTGCTTGATGGGCCACTCCTCCTTGTCGCTTAAAAGTCGAGCTCAAACTCGTCGGCCTCAATGGGCTTGGAGACCCAGGTGCCGAGGCCTCCGGCGCTGAAGGCATCGGTGACGCGCGTCTTCGCCTCCTGGTACAAGCCAGCAGACTTCTTGGCTTCTGCATAGAGCCGGGGCTTCTGGCTGGGGTCCTGATGTTCGATGGAGGGCACTTGGCCCCACAGATGACAAAAGCGGTCAAAGAGTGAGCGCTTGGACAGGCGAGACACCTGGCCTTCCTCCGTCTTGCCTGTGCTCGCATTGACCACTTCAGGGCCCTCACAACCAGCCGTCCAGTTGATGCTGAAGTTTGGAGACTTGTTTACCTGCGTGGGCAAATGAGGAGGAACAGAGGGAGGGAGGAAGAGGTTAATAGTTGAAGAAGAAAAAGAAAAACAAGAAAACAGCCTCTGCCAGGACTACAGTCTGACACATCTAGACTGACCTACGCTCATCTTATCAAGACAGAGGATTACAGTAAGTTGGAAGCATGAAGTGGTCAACAGTGGTGAAATAGGGGATACTGCTGCAGCCACCACTCGCACAGCAGGACCTGTTCATGCCAGGACAAAGATAAGTGTTGAAATATTGGCTCTTGCAAAGTCCCTTGTTTGGCCAGAGTTGATCACAGCAAGTCACATGTTGGCTAACCAATCTTTAGACCTTCAGTTTGAATTAAGAAAGATGGGGTCGGTGTTGAAACTGCCTTTAAATGTCAGCACGATAAGATAACAAGTGAACAAAAAAAATTAATTTGAACACTGTCCCCTCTTCCTCGCCCACTCCTGATGCTTGCTACTAGTGGCTTGCATTTACATTTAGTTTCTCTCTTTTTTTTTTTGTGTGTGTGTGTGTGTGTGTGTGTGTGTGTGTGTGTGTGTGTGTGTGTGTGTGTGTGTGTGTGTGTGTGTGTGTTTTTTTTACTGGATCTTCCACCTGTTATGTGCTGAACTACCAACCAGCATGGTTCCACCAGCACTTCTGACATAGTCCTATGATATGTAAAGTTCCAAAGAAAAAAGAGTGAATTAGAGCATTGAAATCTGACTAAGGGTACCACAAAGATGCGACTTGTGGCTCTGAGGGGCTTGCGGGATGGTGATACAGCTTGTCATTGGTCATTTTAATCAGAATGTGCAAACCAACCCGTCTCGTCCAAGGCACAAAGGGGTTAACAGGCAAGATGTGGTGATACAGAACACTTGCACCAAGTGTTGCAAAGAGTTAGTGAGAGGTGTTTTCAAACACTAGATTAATGCCAACATGATGAACGTGTTAGTGCATGGGTGTACTGGTATGGTCGCCTGAGAAAGGCTGTTTTCCTTCTGGTCTCATGGTACCAAGGCAGCCCATCGTCCCATAGGTGCCTGTCACAGGAGCTTACAACTAACTGCCACTTTCTTTCTGAAGACATTTTGTTGTAAAAACATTCAAGTCTTGCATAATACTGCACAGTGAACACAAACTAATTACGAAATATTAATGGCTGACATAATGTCCATGACAAGGGTGCTTTTACTTCAAACAAAATAAAGGTGAAGTCAAAAGCTAATGTCAATGCCTGTGCCTGAGAAGCTAGCCAAAAAGAGTTCACTGCTAGTGCGCTCTTGGTCCCTGCCCAAAATTAAGTGGCAGAACTACAGCTACAATGTCAGCAACATGACAAAGACAGAGTAAAAGAGCACTACTGCCCTTGGTTATATTTTGTTGAGAGCACTTTGGATGCATGTCAACAACCCGAGCTTCTTAACATGTACAAAGATAATGGCACAAAATATTTTTTTTGCATAGAGCCTTTGCACTCAGATCAACGAAGGCACACTTTTGTTTCTATGTTTGTTCTATGTTTCTATGTGGAAGTTTCTATGGTTCAGCAGAACTAAAAGCTACTTCACAGGTTCCTACAGAAGTCTTGGTAGATAAGCACCCTCTCACAAAGCCCTTATGAAAAAAATTCAGCAAGAGAGGTTTGGCAATTACAGAATCAAAATCAATTGGTAGAGATTACGTGGAGAGAAAGAGACTTTGGCAGAAACTGTACTTGGTGCTACCACCCATTGTCAAATAGCATCAGACATGCATGTTTAAGAAATTAGGAGTGTTCGAAAAGCAAAATTTCAGAATCAAATTAAATACATATTAGAGGAAAACAACCTCCAAATATCGAATTGAACATTTTCTTATTTCTAAACACAAGTGTAAACATAACAATTGTGTGGAGTTCATCTAGTAAAAATAGGGGATTAGATGCATTATTCCATATGTACATATTGCCGTTCACAAGTGGCTTTCCCGTCAACCAAGGAGCACGTAAGTGAGAAAAAACTGCTTCATGTTACCTAGTACACAATAATGAAACAAGGGACAGTAATGGTAGTAATGAAGCATGTGAACTGCACGTCACATAGAAAATTTTGTTCATTAAAGGAGGAAAGTGTGATACTACAGCACGGCACACTGCCTTAAAGGTATAAAATGTGGTGAGACTAGAGAAATAATAAATTGCTTTGCTTAAATTGGGCTATAGATTTCCAAACAGGCTATCTAAAGGCTGGGTATTATTTAATGCCTAGAAATTATTAAGCACAAGTTATCTGCCTCATGGTTTCGCTCAGGAACTGGTGCTTCTTGCACAACACCATGATACTCCTGCATCAAAATCATGAAAAACAGGCCTCCCTTGCATTGTCAGCCCCTCAAGAACCCAAAAGTGTCGTTATAGCTTATATTCACTAACATTTGACAATTTGGAATAGTCAATTCTCAAATCAAACAGCAATGAATATTCTCATAGTTGTATTTTCAAATACAGTTAAACTTTGATATAACGAACTTCGATATAATGAAATTCTCGATATTTATTTTTATTTACAAATACTGCAGGCCCTATTCGGGCCCAAGCAGGAATGGTTACATCAATAGTAACAAAACAAGGCTGGAAATAATAATTAAAAAAATAGAATACAGAACAATAATAAAGATATATAAAATATAATATACAGGAACATCAGCCTTTGAAATTTAAACTTATCAACATAAATACGATATAGGAACAACAGTTGTAGTTTGCAACTCAACAACAAGTACTGACAAACCATGTACACACAACAGGTCACTCAATTCAGCATTTTCACCTAATTTTATTACAAAACACAGACAATGATTAATTAATTGCTTTCCCTATGTGCATGCTATTAATCAAAAGAAAAATCATTCACAAGATGAACGATATAACAATGTATTTAACTTTTTATAACTTCTTGTCCATAGAACACCAGGTATTTCTTAGAACCCCAATGTAACAAAGTGTGCTTATACACGATTTCAATATAATGAAAATTCACTGCCGCCGCAAAGGCATGCTGGGACAATAAACGAAAACTTGATGGTCAAACGGTTGAATTACAAGCAGCCGCTTGTGAACACACCTCTCAAATCATGTGACCGTTTAAGCGACACAGCATTACGTTCTGTATAACATCTAAGTGCGATAAGGCACGCATTGTATGCTTTGGGTACGAGTGAAAGCATGCGAGGTTGAGCCAAGAAGAATGGTGGCTCTATGATCGCAGTCTTTTCATGCAAGCAAGCGGAAAGGGCAGGGGTAGAGGCAGGTTGCCACACCTGTCTTTTTCTAGTGCAGCAATGACTTCGCATGGCTGGCCACATAATGCGGCCAGCACACCCTGCTTTAGAGCTGTTCTGCTGCATGTGCAAAGAGTGGGCGAGATGGTGTGGCATTATGTGCACTGTCTCTCCGTGCATTTAGCATTGAAGGTTGTGTAATCTTGCGTATCGGAGATGCATATGCATTAAGGTGAGCGAGAGGCAGACCAAGCATTCACTTCCTGCTGCCGGCGCTTTTTATTATATAGTGTTGTCCCACTGCGAGCGACACTATCAGCCACAGGGGTAGAGCGAATGCCGATGGGAAGATATCGTCCACACGACATCAAACCGCATCTTTTGTTACCGACTCTCAAATTCAACAAAAGGTTTTTTTTTTAAATATGAAAATTTGCTCTATCCGAATGCCCGATAATTCTGAAAATTTTGCGAGCCCCATCGGTGTAAGAGAACTCCATCGGCGACTATACTTATACGAAAGAAAAGGTCATGTTTCAATATAACAAAATTTCAATATGAAGAATTGCCAATTTTACTGACCTCGTTTTGTCGAGGTTTAACTGTATTAGCATACTCGAAATAACTAACACCACAGCCCGCCAACACTACGCCGCCATCTTGTTTGTTTACAACAGAGTAGTGTTTCACACAGCTAAGATCCCTGTAATGTCCTGCAATACTAATTTGTAATAACGATGGGGCAGTGAGATGGTACAACATCAATACAATGCTGAGTTACCTGGTATCACTTTCATTTGTCACGAATGTTGTCATTGATTCACTTGCAAATAAGTGTAGTTCACTCCCGGGTGGTACTTTCTTATAATGATGCGCCCCTGATGTGTTTGGGAGCATATCTACAAACATGACAGTTGATGCAGCAGTTCATTCTGTCCTTTGCTAGACAGTCAGCGTATTTTGCTGTTTGCTGAGAACATTTGCATGTGAAAGGAGAAATGATTAAGTTTGTATCAGGCAAGGGTTTTCTTTTTTTGTCACAAAAGATCTAGGCTTTCCACATAAACTTTGTTAAATCGAAACTGCTGAAAAAAGTTATTTCACTAAATCACGGGAGAAGATGCATGGGGGCTTTAACTCCATTGGTATTGGGTTTTTTTTTTTTGGAGGCGACAAACTTTCAGCAAGTTTTTTTTTCTCACATACTGAAAGCAAAAACAATGGTTTGTTTCTTGGTTATGCAGAAGGGAAGAAAATGACACACACTGACAAATGCACTCATGGTATGGGCTGCACATTCCAATCTTCCGTTTATCCGCCACCTAGCATAATTTTGATGCGCGTGCTTCCGCGATGGCACCACAGCACCAGTGTCAGAATCTGACACAGTCGAAGTTGCCACGAAGTTCGGATGACATGATGTCATCTTCTGAGCCCGAGCTTGGCTCGTATTTGGATTTGAAAGAGCTACTGCTCCAATCAACAGCTGAAGGTTGTTGCTTCTGCTTCAAAGAGACTGTACAGCCATATTCAAGGAAGGAGCACTTTTCCCTTCCATTAGCGAACATGCATGCTGTGCAACCATCCTCATAAAGGGGTGCGTAAAACCGGAGGGAGACCAAATATGCTTCTTTTTTAGAAATACACAAAAGATGGTGGAACTACGTTGGAATTTGCCAACTTCGTGTTACTGCACGCATCGTGTCACTAATGTACCGGTACATACGGGTACATTAGTGACATGGTGAGACAGAAATGCAAAATGCAGGTAGGCAAATGACACTGAACGGGTTAGCAGAACTCATCATGGGGAAAATTAGAATGTTAAAACTGTGTAACAACGCTACCCAACACCTTGAGCATACAGCTGCAGCTACTAAAATGGAGAGAGAAAGAATGCACCCTAGCAACTAGCAGAACAGCGAGCAACATCTAGAATTACCTAAAGGTAAGTCTGCTTTGCGTTCTTCCATTATGTAGTAAGTGTTGCTCTATGGAGCTCTTATTGCCAGTTATGTTCTGCCATTGCAGAACAACACAAAGCTCTACTATTACTTGTTTGCAACTCCTTTTAGTGATTGAGCATATTGCTGAGGCATCCTTATTTACATTAGGAAGCATACTCATGAACCCAGATATATTAAACCCGGTTATATAAAATTGCCCACATTGAACAGTTGTAACATCCCCCTTGGAAATCCCATGGCAGTGAAATACCACAACATGAAAGGACATGAAACTAGTGTCTTTATAGTCTGCTAATGTCTCTCGCTTATACTATTGCTAATATTGGACTGCATTTTGCAGCATGCTGTTTAACACTTGCCCTAGTTTTGCGCAACAGCTCTGTGTACTATATTTCAGTGAGAATATGGTCTGTGCAATGAGAAAGGTTGACCCGTTTAACCAAGTTTTATGCTGAAAAGTGGCAGCAAATCAACAAGCTAGTAGAGGTCTCCACATGTGTCTACAGCCGTAAAGGTTAATAATGGGAACTTAAGAAAAATAATTAAAACAGAAAGGTCATGAAGCTTTCAATAGCTGTATGCTCACTGGGTGCTAATTTAGCAGAAAATTTTCAGGGATACTGTGCAATCAGGTACCAGCCATGCTGGAAGGTCAACTGTACTGACTTCAGATACGTTAACAGGAATGCGTGAGGACGTGTCTAAGCTTAACTGAAGGTACAGTGTGAGGATGCTTGCTCCACTGTGATAATTTTGCTTGTTTTCTTTTATTTCAAAATGAGAAAACAAAAATCATAGAAAAGGGAAGCAATACTATTGCTGTAGGATGAGCATTTTTGCAGCCTGCCAGTACGGACAGGCTGTACATACCAGTCTTTGGAGACGACTGGCCATTTGTGTGCACTGTATTTTCATTTATGCTTTGGCCACACATTCACACATTCCTATTAACATGTCTCAGCTTAGTATAGAGTAGCGAATGACCTAGAGAACTAAAATACTTATGAAGTCTGATGTATAGCCTAAAATAGATAAAAGTAGCAATATTAATTATTAATACAGTCGAATTCCGTTAATTAGACACTGACAGGAATGACGAAACTGGTCGAATGAAATAAAAGAGAGAAAAAACACAGAAACATGCTGTTGATTCACTTCGTAGTGTTTGCCTTTAAAGTTAGCTTCGTTACGCTAAAGCTGCGTTTTGTGGAGAAGCATACTAAGGAAGGAAAGGTGCTACTGTTAAACGGGCCCTGAACCACTATTTATCGAAGTGGAAAAAGTAATTTGAAGCGAAGATAGGCTATTTCAGAACCACTTTGCCGCAAAGAGTACTTCAATGCGTTCAGCAGAAGCGGAGCTATCGGCAATCAAACATGGCCTCAGCTGTGCTCCCCTTCCTCCTCCAATGCCTTGCACTACAAAGGCTACGGCAGAGACGTCACCGTGGCGCGTAGTTCAAATTTCCGATTTGGTGCGTGTGCCGCGCTAAACGTAAGCCAACGCGGCTGTCCTCAGAGAGCCGCAGTGCGCTAAGCCCTACAGTTTCATGCGCTTAGCCACTGGACTCGTGGCGGTCGCGGTGTAGCCGAGCGCAGCGATCAATAGCAGCCGCGTATTGGAGTGTGCTTTATGACGAAATAGAGCACACAGAAAAGAGCGAGGGGCATGGGGTTTTTGAAAAGAGTGTTTGAGAAAAAGGCGACTTCGCGCTCCGCTTGCGAGCTCCACGGACCGCGTACAACAGCAGAACTTGGCTGAGATGTTCACAACAGCGTACGCTACCAGCGGACTATGTTATTTCACCAAGCCTGAGGGGTGGTTCAGGGCCCCTTTAAGGGACATAGCACATGTTCCTTAATTTACACATGCACATGCGCCATCTCTAGTCAGTGTACGACCACCGAGACGCCTAATAATATTACTGGCAGGTCTTCATAGTTTTAGATAGCCCCCCACTAAATGTTGGCCCTAAACGTCCCCTCAACTTTCAGAGTTTTTAGACTTACCGCTTTCTTTTCCACTAGCTTTTCCAAAACATTGTTTTTATTCGCTTCTCAGTACACGGCATGTGCGCGCGCGTGTAATTAAGGAATGCATACTAGGCCACATTGACGGTCTCGCTTACAGACACGCATGGTGGGCGAAATGAGGGCTCAAATCACCACAGAAATGTCAGAAACAGCACTGAATGGCTGCCAGTATGCTTACTTAGTGTCTAGGTGCTCCTACTGTGGCCGAGGACGGCACGTGCACGCGTGTATAACTAAGAAATGCGTATTATGTCCCGTGAAAGTAGCCCCTTGACATTCTTGGTATGCTTCCTCAGATAACAGGTCTTTATCGCCGTCAAGCTGACCAGCCAAGTTTGAATAATCCGTCGAAGGCAAACTTTGAGACCGAAATAATGCAAGTTTGGGCCCACAGAAATGTATGGATGCCTGTCAGGACTTTTGCCCAGGATCGAAATAACCGAGTCGAATTAACGGAAGTCTACTGTTATAATATTACGTGGTTTGATGTCCTGAAGCTGCACCAGACAATGAGGTGTGCAGTAGCAGAAGACCCAAATTAATTTTGACCACCTGGGGTTGCCTAGCACACGTACGAGTACTAAACATGACCTTTTCTTTTGCACGCAGCTTCCATTAGAATGTAGCTGCCATAAATGGGAATCAAATGCATGACCAAGCTCAGCAGCAGGATGTCATATTGGTATCCATAGCAGATGAAGTAGCCAAACTAGGTAGAATGAACACTCTAAAAGCAAGGTTTAGGATAAAGAAGTCTGAGGAACATTCAACAGCAGATGCAACAGCCAATGAGAACAAATGCTTCTTCCGACACATGAGATCACAAAGGCAGGAACCACACCAGTGAGAAAGCAATGAACACTACACTGTAAAAAAGAAGCAAGACAAATCTTCAAGAAAATTTGCAAGAGGATAATCTCAAAGAACTCAAAATGACAATTTGGAATAATGGGAGAAATTTGGCAAGAAGGTGAAATTAGGGTACATGAAAAGGAGAAACAAACAATAAAAATAAGAAATCCCAGTCGCAAGTAAAATGAGGCAAGGCCAAGTCGATGCCTCTTACTGTGATATAGTTGTGATTACAAGTCAGAAAAAAAGAAATTAATGCACCATGAGCAGCAGCAGACTGTTTTATCCTTGACAGACCTCTAATAAATTTAATTGCCAATCATGAATATACTGCTTTACAAAAACATAGATTGCAGCATGCACTGCTCCTGCACCTCAAAGCCTTTTTAGATGGCACATTCCTAAGGAAGCCACATAAGATGACCCGGAATTCCAGGACACAAATACTACAGGATTGTCGATGAGGACGAGTATGCAAACCACTGTTCTAGTTGGCCAAGCTTTTGGCACAGGCATGCTTTTTCCTCCAATAAGCTTTACAACCATTAGTATAAAAGTGGCAAAGTAATCATAGCAGTCAGAAACTTATGAAAAATGTAAAGTATATGACAAAGAAGCATTCATTTATATAGACTCACTCTTAAGTGACTACACACAGCGTTGCTACTGGTAAAAAGGAGATTCTCCCTGCTTGAGCTATTGTTTGTGTGATCCACAACTAATAGATATCAGCGAAATTCATTTGGGGAATCTAAAGTGAATATACAAATGTCGCAAGGGCAAAAAAAAAAAAAAATGATTCTGATAATGCTGACGGAATGGCGTATTTTTTCAAAACGCCATGCATTAAGGTGCGACAAAAAAAAATGTAGTTAGTTGCCAGTAGTTCACTTGATTATATGCCCAGATGAAACAAAATCATTACATGTGTTTGCCACTGTTCTATTGCCCCTGAGCCTGAGCTGGCAATTTGTACAGAGAACATGCAATGCATCTTAAGAAGAGAGGGGGTATCTAAGATTCAACAAAATATGACAGGACCGTTTGTTGTGAAACAGAAGTAGTGGATTAACAAGAGACAGGCCAGCAAATATCCCGGTTGTATCAAATGAAGAAGAGATGATATGGTAACTGGATTTCCTGATGACAAGGACCTAAAGAGGAAAAGCAGTCACGATGCAGACAGAGACACAGAACAAGAAATGTACGACTGAGAGCAGTGCAAATGAAATATCATTTAATGCCTACGTCTATTTCATGATATGAAAAGGAAGACCACATTTCTGTTATGCTATACTTTGCAACTTCTGCACCCACACAAGATTTCTTTAACAAGTACACAGTTTCCTATTCTCTATATAAGGTGAAAATAACCAAAAGGGCTAGATACAGAACACAGCAGTGCATACGCATGCAAGCAAACCCAGCTTTAAAGCCGATGCTCTCATCTTTTAGTGAACATCCCTCACCCCGAGCAACAACAAAAAGAAAAGGGTTACAATGACACATTCATTGTTGGATATGCTGTACTTACCCTGTAACGAGCAATATTGCCCTGTAAAGACCAATAGCCACTCATGTAGTTCAAACAGTCAGACTCTGGCTGCAGCTTAGTATAACGACACACAAATATTTTTGAGGTTTCACACTTGAAAGAGAAGCTCAGAAAACATCTAACACTTTTAGTGCTTTCAAGCAACCGTAGCATTAAAATGCTTAAACATAAAACATGCCACACTCGGAAACAATTTAAAAAGCTTTTTGGCTTCAAGCGCTTGAGTTAAACTAAAAAAGAAATATGTACAGCATACTGGACACAATAGAGGGATTAGCGTAGACATACAGTTGCTGACTGATAATTCAGACTTGGTGAAGACCGCCTAGAGGTCATAATAATGAAGAGGCCGAAGTAATGGAGTCGCCAAAAAGGAAAGATTCTTATTCCAGACGCAGTCAAAAAAGCATGTCATCAGGTTGCTGCACGCATATATGCTTGCATGCAAGTTGAAGCCAGTATGTACAGCAGAACCTCGCTCATACGTTTTGGGAAAAAGAAACAGGAGAAAAATGTACTAACTGGGAAAATGTACGATCTGAAGTAACTAGAAAAATTTGAAAGACTCGACCATTCTTGACATCAACGTAATGCGAAGTGTCGCGCAGATCGTTGCGGCACGAAACGCTAACGCGCGTCGAGCTGGCGGTGCTCCAGCGGCCCGAGACACGTTTTGTTTTCCTATTGTGTGGTGTTTTAAGAGTGCGATGGGAAACCGAAACGAAATCGAGCTGGTGGGTGACGCCAGATTGTGCCAAAGCAAAACAGGATGCTCACATCGTACCACCTGCTGCAGGGAATGGCGTGCATTTGGATTATCGCTTACTCAAAGTGTGCGGCACGCTACAAATGGCACTAGGCACCACGCGCTGTAAAACTGATAGGTGAAGATGCTTATCGCAATAGGTTTGGCAGTGATAGCTGTGAATGTTGCGTGCGATGACCCTGGTGGAGATTGGCTGGTACCTAAATAAGAAACTGTGCACGCCATCGTTCTCACGTGACCCGGGCACCTACATACTGTTCTCGATCGCGTGCGCCTCGCGCCTTTTCTAGTTCAGATGGGATCTAGCGGCCGGAAAACATATACAATCGCAGCTACAGCAGGGAACGGTGGCGCGTTTTGGTTATTGCCCAGTAAAAGCGTGCGCTAGGCTTCCGAAGGCACCATGCACTGTGAAACAGATAGGCGAAGATGCTTATCGCAATAGGATTGGCGGTGAAAGCTGTGAATGCTGTGTACGATAACTCCAGAGAAGATTTGCCGGTACTGAAATTAGAAAATGAGTGCGCAGTGGAGTTTTCACGTGAGGCGGGCGGGCGAGTATTGCGGCGAAGCTGCCCCGGCGGGCAGCTACAGACTGTTCTTGATCGCGTGCGCCTCACGCATTTTCTGGTTTACATGGGATCTAGTGGCCAGAAAACATATCACACGATCGCAGTTTGGCAACGTACTGAACACTGGTGCCGAAAAGTTGTGTTTTCTGGGAACGTATGAACCGATGAAAAATGGGCGTAACTCTATTGGATCATTTTTGCGTTCTCAATTGCCAACGTTGGTACCGGGAAAATGTACATAATGGGCACGTATTAACAAGGTTCTACTGTATTTCTCCTGCTGTCACTACAGATACACAAAGGTACAGTTAAAATAGGTCAACGGTGCCCTGACAGCCAAGTGCTCACTAATGTCTTCACAACAATGTCTGGCACTTCTTTAGTTTAATTGCCAACCTCATTGCCGCCGCCATTTAGGATAGAGTTCAAATGTGTTATCTGAAGGTATTTTACGATTCCGAGCACCAAAAAATTTATAACAGTGGTCAACGAAGTTGCCTGATACCGTGTAGTTATTAGCGGCTTTGCTTGTCCTGTCATTTGGGCGCAGTCAGTGAGTACACCGGCCAGGCTTTGCTACTTTTCGTTTTGGAGAGGCACCTCCATCATATTGAGACAAGAACATTGCTTTTCTGCTCTTCTCAGTGGCCGAATTGGCACACGGTCATGCAGGAGGAGTCCAAATTTTGGCCATCCCCGTATATTACGTCTTTGGGGCTGGTGCCGGTTCTGCAAAGTCGTCTGTAAAGTAAAGCATGTCTGAATAATCGTTCAGCGACTGTATACCGTAATATCAGGGGGCATTAACAGGAGCACAAGAACAGGCAGTGACACACTACAATGATTGCATTTGAAAGGCCAACTGCAATAAAAGTTCAATTTGCCCAAATTGGTAACAAATTTGCAGTATACATTACAACTGAGGCACTCTTGACAAAGCTGCAAGGCTCGCAACTGCCTAATTTTCTTTTTAGCAAGTTTTAAACAGCAATTAAGCAAATGATGTCGACACATACTGATTAGAGGATATGAGGTAAGTCTCAAAACGTCCTCTCTGGGGAATTTTCAGCATGCTGCAGGCAGCATCTAATCTTGGGAGAGGTGCTGAGGAGCTGTGCATCACTTAGGGTGAGCGGTAAATCCTGGTAATGGCAGTGTTTTTTTCCTTCTTTCAGTTTCGGTATAAAAAATATCCACCTTAGCAAGCTTTTTATGACGTGTCCACTCGTACTTCCAACGTAAAATTTTGCACAGAGGCTACACTACATATTTAACAAACTAGACTTTCCACAGAGCTCAAGATTTTCTTGCAGTTGGCCTGTAACCAATGACGGACGTAGACAGACTGGCTTGATTGACAGGTGGGGTTAAATGTCCTCGGCAAATATCCTAGTAAAGGGCTTCAGATTAATTTTAACCATGTGTGAATGCACAAAAAATGTGATCAAAAGCCCTGGCTTATGCAGGAGGTTATGTCAAGGGCAAAACTTCCACGAACACCTTGCCTACTGCTTGCAGCTGCCATTGTGTAGTGCAATATGTTTGTGTTTCATAATCACCATGGCCTGGCAATTATTGCAGCCATTCTGTTTGTTTCCATTGGTGAATTGTTTTGTGCAGCAAAGACTATCATAATGCGATTAGCCATATTTGTCTGCAAATAGAATAAAATAGTATGTTCAAATCGAGACTTTGTGAATTCGTCTTGAAGCTCTGGAGGCACTCATAAGCACACTTCCAGCTCACACTATCCCATTCAAACTGCCTGATGGCATGTTCGAAACCACAAGCGTGAAAGGCACATAGAGTGCAGCTTCCGTAATAGCACAACGAATGGTGAGAAGATGTGAATAATGTTCTGTACCAAACGGTCTACGTTTTGTGCTGCTTGTCAGCGAAGACTGGATGCATGCAAATCCTTAATTTACTGTTAGGTGATTTTACTGCTAAGCGATTTTTCTGCATTCTTTTGATTGTAACAAAGGCTGCAGGTATATGTGTGTGCTGGACCTCATTCAATGAAAACTGTAAAACTATACTGCAGGAAATTGAGGGGAGGGAGAACAAAACCACTGAACACTGAACAAAATCACGGCAACACAAAATACAGGCATGTCAAGCAACAGGTTGCTAGTTTTTCACCCAGTAGCTTCTTACTGAAGTCTCTGCATGTCATAAAACAGTTTGCTCTCAACCCACCCACATTTCTCTACATAGTAGGTTGCCACGATAAAGAGTTACGAGGAGGTATCATTGCTACCATCAACTGCAAGGATGAAAGCACAACCTTTCAGGCTCTCCATCATCACACACTGCAGCTCTGTGGCCATTTCTCCTACAATGGCACATGGTTTGGCTAATCCGTAGCACTCCATACCGTCACACTTCGGGGACATCTAGTGCAAAAGTGGCCCAACATGATCCCTAACACACAGTGGCAAGTTGTACTCAATAAGAAATCCAGTGAAAACGCATTCAGCACAGACTATTGATTGCTATTGGTGAAGAAATGGTACATGGCCCTCTGCTTCTCAGTGACAGAACGGAGTTCTGGTGCATAGTTGATGCCAAATGCAGTTTTATATTGGCTCTACCAGAGTGGACCACATTGAAATCATATGCACAAGTCATGCAAAATCTGAACTGCTTGCCTTTCCTGGATGGCACGAAACACAAGCATTTCGAAATGCAATACTTCAAGAACACCTGCAAGCACCTCTTCATGGGCTTCAACAAGACCTTGGTAACAATGTAGCTGTGAAAGTTGAAACACTATTTTGCGCCCTCCTCAAAAATATGTCTCTATCTGGAGTGAATGGAGCCACGACTACACTACCTACACACAAATACTTTGGATTTAAATCAGACTTTGTTCCTAACATGTAATGACGATTAGGATATGGCTGTGCTGCATGACTTTTTTTTTTTAAACTGGAGAAGTTTCTCAGGAGATTCACGGCCATGCCTGTGCAAGTGGGAGAGTTGGCAGGCATGCCAATCAAATTGGATGGTCAAAGCTACGTCGTAACAGGTACTGCACTTAAACTGCAGCCTCAGTTATCAGCAGATCATCGAATGAACACGAATGCACTGACGGGGAAAGCTCTACAAGTCAATACATTGTCTGCTCTGCAACTGTGCTCCACACTAAAGTTTCATAACGCTGCTTAGTATCACCGGCTCTCTAGACTACCACATGGTCGTGCAAAAGAACAAGAACTGTATTTCACTGCTTTGGAAAAAAAAAAGATCTCTTGGTCTGCATTTCAAGTAACATTTACTGTAGTATGTCATTCTTTTTGTTTATGGCAGTGTAGGTAAAGATAAAAAAATTGCACTTGCCAGTTGGTGTATATTATTGTTCACTACACAGTTATGCCACATTCCCACCAGTTATGTATCAATTTGGTTCCACTGTACATAATGGTCAATGAAGCTAACATTAGGGAGAAAAAAAGGAACTTTATACCACAGATTTTGCTCAAACAAAGTTTGACAGATCAATGTTCAATGTATGCGTACGGAGCTCAGAATGCGATAAGTCAGTCAGTCAGTCAAGAACTTTATTGAAGTCCTGAGGAGTTTCAAGCCGTTGGAGATACCATGCAGGGAACTTCACCGGCCGAAACTGTAGGCGACGCCCAAGTCGGGACGGGAACGTGGTGATGCTCCGCCAGTTCTTGGGCCCCCTGGACGGCCTTGAGTTGAGGAGTTTGAGGTCCGGGCTTTTGAGGGCTTCTTCCCATTCGGGCTCACTGGAGAGAGGGCCCTTTGGTAACGCAGTACATTGCCATAACATGTGCGAGAGTGAGCAATAAAGTTCTGGGTAGTCTGGGCAATTTGCCGGGATTTCTGAGTTGTAGTGGCTTAGTAGGCCTCGTGACGGATACAAGTCCGTTTGTAGCATTCGAAACGTGGCCGCCTGCGCGCGTCCGAGTTTGGCGTGCAGGAGCGGGAATTTGGTTCTGCATTTTCAATAGTGTGAGGTGATTTCTTGATAAGTGAGTAGCGGGTCATTAAAGTGAATGTCCAGCCCCTCGGAGGCAGTGGGAATGTCGTGGCGGGCAAGTTCTCGCGCAGCGCACGGTCGTGGGCCGTTTCATTGAGGTAAGCTTTCCCCATGTGAGCGGGGAACCAGGAGAGGCACCGTTTGCTCTCTTTTGAGCTCGCTAGTAGTATACGCGCTACTTCTTTAGATACGTTGCCGCATTCGTAGGCCCAAATTGCGGCACGCGAGTCCGTGAAGACATGAGTAAATGTGGTGCCTGCCATGGCGATGGCTACGGCTATTTGTTTTGCTTTAGCGCTGGTGCTCGTTTTAATTGATGCGGATGATCGTAGCGTTCCGTTGCCGTCCATGACTGCTATTGCGAAAGTGGATGTGTTGCCGCACTGAGCCACGTCTACAAATGTGGTGGCTTCACGATCCGCGCCGATGGGGTCGAGAATTGCGTGGGCGCAGGCTCGGCGCCTACCCACGTTGTGTTGTGGGTGGACGTTTCTGGGAAACGGTCAGACTTTGTAGTTGTCTCTAATTTCGCTCGGTAAGGTAACCGCACGCTCGAGATATGGAGAAGGGGAGACATTGGCTTCGTCTAGGATTAGCTTACCGGCTTTGGATGAGGATAGGCTGAGTATCTGCGCCATAGTCTGAGCCTCGATCACTTTGTCGATGTTGTCTTGCATGCCTAGCTGAACTACCTTTGCTGTACTTGCTCTTTGTGGAATGCCCAAGACCTGTTTGATGCTCCTGCACATGAGTGTGTTTAGTTTCATCTTTTCTATTTTTGTCCAGTTGTGGGCAGAGGTGACGTAATTAATGTGGCTCATAAGGCACGCATGGTATACGCGCAGAAGGTTATCTTCGCAGAGACCCTTCCTGCGCCCCGAGACTCTGTGGATGAGTCTGATCATGTTTTCGGTTTTTGCGGTTAAGTGTTTGATCTTGTGTCCGTGGCATCCGGTGGCTTCGATTAGGAGCCCAAGAATGCGTATGTTGTTGGCTCACGGAATCTGTTGTCTGTTTCTTGTGTGTAGTGCGATCGGAAGTTTGTCTAGAGGAGTTAGGTAGCAGACTCCTTGGCAAGACTTGCGAAATAGTAAGAGTTCTGATTTCTTGGAGGATAGTTTCATTCCTGTGTCTAGTAGGTACTCTTTCGTGGCATCTAGGGCAGACTGTAATGCCTGCTCCATGTCTGCCAGGGAGCCTCCCGGGCTCCAGATGGTAATGTCATCTGCGTATAGAGCACAGTTTATGTTTGGGATGTTTCGTAGTTTGTCTGCCAGTCCCTTCATCACTATATTAAATAGTAATGAAGCCTTGCAGTGTTTCGACTGAGCCCAGCATGTAGGGGTCCGACTTAAGTTGTGCGACTCACAGTCGGGCTTCTCTGTCTTTTAGGAAGGAGTGTACATACTCCTGAAATCTCTGGCCGAGGCCGACGCCTGCCACAGACTCCAGTTTGAAGCGGTGTCGAACGCTTTCGTGAGATCGAGATCGAGGATGCCTCGAACGTCTCTTGTTTTAACGTCGAAGATCTATCTCTTTAGGAGCAACATGACATCTTAAGTGGATAGGTGGGGTCGAAACCCTACCATGTTGTGTAGGAGGAGTTCGTGTTCCATAATGTAGCGTGACACTCAGTTTTGAATTACGTGCTCGGCTACTTTACCACGCATGAAGTAAAGGAGATGGAGCGTGAATTGTCGAGATTAAGTGGTTTGCCGGATTTTGGGATGAGGACCACCGTGGGAGTGCGCGACTGCGTTGGTACCTCTCCTGTTTCCCACACGTGGTTGGTGTCTTTCTTGAGTAATGTAATGGCATGGTCGTCTAATTAACGTAATAGTCAGTTGGTTACCCCGTCGGGTCATGAAGCCGACCTGCTGTTTAGGTTGCGTACCGCCTCTCGGACTTTTGCTTCCAAGGCAGCGTCTAGTTCGGAAGTGGTTTCGCACTTTATGCTCGGGTCATCGTTGGGGTGAGCGGAAGGTATCATTTGGCAATTTC
This sequence comes from Dermacentor variabilis, assembly GCF_050947875.1. Lineage (NCBI taxonomy): Eukaryota > Metazoa > Arthropoda > Arachnida > Ixodida > Ixodidae > Dermacentor > Dermacentor variabilis. The sequence goes on along the minus strand of NC_134572.1, from coordinate 88,081,920 downwards.
TTCTAGGAAGGACACTTCCGTTTCCCCTTTCTCTTTATGTGACTGTAGAAGTCGGTCTAGCGTGTGGCTTTGATTATCCTTCGTTTGGCTGTCGTCTAATCTGCGTTTCAGGAGGTTCCACTTACCTCCTGTCCGCATGCGGCCGTCGACTGCCGACCCGAGTTTGTGCCATTGGAGTCTTGTGAGCTCCGTATAGTATTGGTCTATGCCTCGGTTGAGGATCCAATGCGTTTGCGCAGGTGTCTGTTAAGACGTTGCTTTCTCCATCGCGCAAGTATCGAAGCCTTGGCCTCAAGTACGTGTGCGAGGTGAGGGTCAACCCTCAAGACCACCAGTTCTGTTTGTATGGTTTTCGTGGCTCTGGTTACATCGCCCTTTATCGCCGAGAGGAGTTCCGCGAAGGAGTCATAGGTGTTCGTATCTTCCTTCCGTAACTTACGGAAGGTATCCCAGTCTGTGAGGGTGAAAGATCGGGGTGGGGCTGTCGTGTTTGGTATTTCTGTGCGTATGACGAAGTGATCGCTGCCCAGGTTCTCTTGTGTGTTCGTCCATGTGCAGTTTGCAACGTTTCGGAGTAATGTGAGGTCCGGCGTAGTGTCGCGCAGCGTCAACGTACCCAATCTGGTGGGGAAACCGTGGTCCGTCACCAGGATGAGGGACAGGTCGTCTATTGTGCGCGCGACGTTGTTGCCGCTAGGCTTGATTGTTGGGTAACCCCATGACGGGTGGTGGGCGTTGAAATCACCTGCGATAATGAGTGGTGAGTTTAGTGCCAATGATGTGGCTTTAGTAAGGATTGCGTGGAAGGATTGTTTGTAGTGTGCAGGGGAGCTGTAGACGTTTAGTACAAAAACACTTTGTTTTAAGAGTCGGTTAAGTACGAGCTCGATTAGGATCACCTCAATACGACTGTTTTTCGGTAGGACGTTGTGAACGATGAGCGCGAATTTTCTACTAATGAGCGTGGCGATGCCTCTCCTGGCGTCCCCTCCTCTTTGGGAGACGGTACATTACCGTGAGAGCGTAAGGGTTTCGCATAGGGTTTCCTGTAATAGTATTACGTGCGGCTTTTTGAGTTGAATTTTGAGGTACTGTTGCAGTGAGGATTTGCGTTTCGCGTGGCTAGCGCAATTCCACTGCCAAATTTCTAAAGTACCCCGTGTCGTGTTAGCCATGATGATTTTGTGAGGAATTTATTGGCGTCGAAGGGTGCGTCGTCGTGTCCATCTGTTGTGGCTGACTAGCTTTGTTTTTAATTTTTATCGCGACTTTGTTTTTGGCAAACTCTACACGATTCGCTAGGGTACGAATACTTTCTAGGTTCTCTCGCGTGAGGCACAGAATTTCATCTAGGGTGTCTTGTGGTGCATTACTCTCTTCTTCCGTCTCTGGCAGCGGAGGGGGTTTGCGTTTGGCTGCGCTTATTTTTACGTTTGTCTCTTGGGGTGATGCTTGTTTAGGAGCTTTAAGGTTTTGAATTTGCTGTTTCGTGTCATTAAGCTGCGCTGTAGGCATTTGTATGGTGGCTCGGAGACAAACTAGTTCCTGTCGTAGGGCTGTGACTATCTCGCTCTCATGCTCGGGCAATGAAGACCGTGTTACCTGTTTGGTAGATGTGGCGTCCCGTTGCTGCTGTTGGTGGTGTTTCCCTCGCACGCGGTCCGCCCACGTCAGTTCGGTGTGGCCGGATGTAGGGCGACCCCTGGAACGGGAGTGGCTGTTGCGGAGGGCGCTGTGGCTTTGCGTGTCGGCGTGACTGAGCGACTCCTTGTGGTCGCTACAAAAATTCTCGAGGTGGCGTTCGAATCGCGGTGATTGGCGCCACTCGGTCCTCGGTTGCGTCTGCGGCCGAGTGGGTTGCATCTGCGGTGGCATCTCTGTCGCCCGATGTAAGGGACTTGAAACTTGTGTTTGCAGTCCTTGTCGGCGGTGCGGTGTGGCCCGCCGCACAGGGTGCAGTGCGCGAATACACTGGTGATCTTCTGGTGGCATTTTGAGCTGTAGGAAACTTCAGTGTGTATGCGAAAGAGCGTGCATCAAACAATGCTTGCTCCGCAGTAGATGCAACTTGGTACTTGCATTCCTTGGAAAAGGATTGTCACGGCCGTGGTGTTCTTGATTCTCTTCACCTCCAAAGCGTTGGGGTTGCGTTTTGTGACGATCAATTCTCGGAGTTATGAGTCGTTGAGCTTGAGGTCAATGCCTCAGACTACGCCTTTGCAGGTATTATCGGGTGGGACCAGGTATACCGCGACCGATACGTAGTGTCTTTCATGAGAATCTGTTCCACCATGGCGTATGCTCTTGATTTCGTTCGCTGGAGGTGCAAATGATGAAGATATGCTGAGTTACGTTGGGGCATATGGAGTCTTCCATGAGGTCTTGAGGAGCCAGGGCTGCTGCCATTGCCAGGGCTTGCTCCACCTGCACTGGTGTGGATTTGGCCACGTTGAGACCGTCTCGGGGTCTCGCGATGATACGGAACGTATCCCTTGGTAGCTGGGGGAGTCTCGAGGTAGCGACGAGGTGCTGGTATGCACTGTTCGGTCTGGCGGTGCGATCACCGTCCCTTCGTCTGCCACGTGTACTTGACGAACTTGCTCCTTGGGGTTGACTGGCCTTGCTCTTACGTGGTTTGCAGTTATATATGCTGCGATCCAGCCCGGGTCATTCGAGTCTTCCGGTGATATCGTCCCACCGGTGACGATTTCCATGGCGGTAGTGAGTGACTTGCGGTGTTAGCCCTAGGCATACCTGCCTTTGCACATCGAGGTTGAAAATTCGAACGCAGAAAATGTTGAGAAAGGGCCCACCCACCAAATAAATCCGGTATCCACGGAATCCATGTAACTTGCTGCTTTCGTTGATACACAATTCACTTTGATTTGGGGTGAATGACCTCATGAAATCATTGATGATATCGGATGTCTGCTCGTCCACACTAGTCGGCGCCCCCCTACTCTAATGTGAGAAGAAAAAAATAACATTTCTATGGTCGCTTTACCAGATCGTGTACATTATTGCACACCTCTGTACTTGGCCTAATTTTTGTGTTGGTCAACTGCATCACTCATGATCACTGCAGCACTCTGAAGCATATACAAATTTACTGATGCATAGCTGAGTCAGTCAAATCTCGATATAACGAATCACGCGGGACTGCCGAAAATAGTTCCATTACTCCAAAAGGTTGTTACAGTAAAAGCTCGTTAATTCGAAATTTCACACAATTTGAAGTAGTTGCCGCAGTCCGTCCAACAATGTATTGAAAGAAATGTGTAACACATCCTGCTTATTCACACTGAAATCCGCACCGCCACCGATAATTCGAACTCCGCATTATCGTGGATGGGGAGAGTGCTAGTGTGCGAGAGCATGCTGGCGTTGTCACGCGGGTCGCGCAGCTTTGCTTTTTCGATCAGCGGCAAGGACGATAACACCGTCGCCGCGCGCCGTGTTCTTTAAGTACGAGCGAGCGAGGGTGAGCCGGCGAACGCGGCTCAATCCTGTGTGCGCGAGAGGGGAAGGTGGGGCAGAGCGCGCCCTCTCTTGTCGTGCGCGAGGCAGGGGGGTGAGGCGAGGGAGGACGATCGGCGGCGGCTTCTGCTTACGGCGCGGCCATGCGGGAGCCGCATCTTGAAAGCGATATGTGACGTGGCCAAAGTGCGCGCATGCGTGGGCCTCATCTTCAAAGCGATCTGTGATGTTTGCAGAGTGCGCGTAGTGCCGGTAGCTTCATATGCGATGTGCTTTCTACGTTTCGTTCGCGTTGAAGCGAGAGCAGTACGAACGTCCATTCGCTCGCTGCTACTGCTGCATGTCCTCACTCCAGCGTTTTTCAGCTAGTTTCCACGGTCATCGAGCAAGATGCGCTCATGCTTACTTGTGCACGTGTGACATAGTGCTTGTTAATTTATTTAGTAAGCAAATGCTTACAAGTTTATACGGCCGATAAAACTATTATCCTTACTTCATATAGCTATCTACTAATTTTCTATTGCAATCGATGCTTCGCTTTTCGCGCGAGTGTGCAACATTTTTTTTCTCCGCCCCAGCCAGCGTGACGAACGCGCGGATGGAGCAAGAGCCATCTCGACGTCGGGCGCGTCGGACCGCGCTGGCCGTGTCCGGTTACGTTGGCTGCGCCAGTGCTTCGAAGTATAGACGTTGTTCACGCCAACGTGACGTAGCATGTGCGTGCGTGCTCATGCCACGTCAGACTATATACGCGCCTTAACCGAGTGATTTTTTCTCTGACTTTCATTAGTTCGAATTTTCATAGCATCCCTGTGGAATTCAAATTAATGAGCTTTTACTGTATAGTGAAAGCCCCAAAATGAACCATTCCGCCCATCAACCCATCAAACCATAAGTTGTCACCGTTTGAGCTCTCCACAATAATGTCGCTGTTGGCGGTCAGCCAACACTGTTGCTAATTTACATAGATTCTGCTGCCACGCACTACCGAAACAACGTAAAAGAAGGATGATGCGCGAAAAGCAGATGCTGAGGAAACTACTGACAAAAAGGAAGCTTCATGCTGCCTCCAAAGCACAATGTTTCTTGTTTGTTTGTCATTCACATTCCTTGCTGTGGACACCGCAATTCACCCACTCGAGGCGGACATCTGAACTATTCTAAAGTGCAAGTGCGCGTAAACGGCACCGTCCGAAAAGTGCAAAGTGCGACCATGTGGCTTCCCAGCGAGTACAGAGATTGGTACATTTCTCCGCATGCATAGCTAGTACGGCTGCAGAAAGAAGGGCGAAAGAAGGAAGATAAGCGCTTCCATTGCTAGGCGACACTAGCCTGGGCGGAGCATGCGCTTTCCAAAGAATGATGCTTTCTGTGTCCTTGTCCACTTTCTGCACCTTGTCATCTGCTAGCTTACCGCGTCGCCTGCTGTGAAGAACACACGGAAATCTAAGAATCCCCTGATTTCGGAATATTAGTTTGTAGTATGAGGCATTGTTAGTATGACACCGAAACTTAGATCATTATTCTTAAAACTTTGGTATGCTGAAGTTCATAGCACAGAAATATTTCACACTGAAACCATAAGAATTCAGCAGGGGATTTCTGAAGAGTTTGTTATATTGGTGTTTATAGTGACGAGGTTTCACTGCTTTGATAATATGAATTATCTTAACAAAAAGAGTGTGTACATGAGCTTCTACAGTACTACCAAGGCTACACCACTCACAGGAAAAATAATTAAAACAAGGACTTATTGTTATCAGTCCTTGACTTCTAACTGGTAAAAATTATTTGTTCCACTTGCACCAACATGAACACCAGCAAGCCATGCAGAACTTTTCTGAGCTGCCAAACCTAGATATTTCTGTTTGCAGACTTTTAACAATATCCTTCTCTTTCTGACAGCAACCACGATTCCTTTGAAAATATTTTCAGCGTTGTGGAATTTGCTTCGATTTCATCAATCTAGCCTCTCATGGTATACCGTTCACTCTCGTTACAACAGACCCTGATAATCTGACAGAAAACGTCTGTTTTATCCGAAACGCCTCATGTCCGAAACTTTCGTCGCATTGTCTAAAATTATTGCAAGGAGTGAGTGACGAACGTCTAAAAAAAATAATAAAGAATTGCAGTTTCGCCCAAAAGGTGAAGCATCGAATGCGATAGCAAATTAAGCAAGATAAGAGTGCAACAGCAGCGATCGAATTGACCACCGTGCTGTCTGTCGCTTCAACGCGAACTAAACATCGAAAGCACAGTGCATACAAAGCTACCAGCACTGGGCACACTTAGTCTACATTGCAGATCGCTTTCAAGATACGGCGGCCACACCGTAAGCAGCAGCCACCGGAGTAGAACCACCCCACCTAACTTTCTCACATTTGAGATTCTCTCTCAACAGCGCGTAAATGAACCTCAACTGTCCTACATATATGTCAGGACAGTTGAGGTATACTCTCAGCCCGCGCACGACGCCTCAGTGTTGTTTTACTGCTTTAAAGAGTTTGGGTTTGGATGAGGGACACCTGCATCTCGGCATCAGCCAACACTGTTTTTTGAGCTCAAGCTCCTTCAAAACGGCGGCATCATGCTTCATTTCCCGTTCATTCCTCAATGCGTAGGTCCTTTTTGTTCTTGTCCTCCTTCTGCCCCTCATTCGCCCCACGGACCATTTGAAGTATTTTCTTGGTCAGTTGCACAGTCCATGTCTGATTTTTCAAGCTCCCTCAGGGCCACAAAAACGTTCGAAAAATCGGCCAGTTGGAAAAAATAATTCCATGTCATTTACTGCCATTAGGGGCTCAAACCGCCAAAGGCATATCGAAAACGCTCTGAAGGCCTATAGGTACATGTATTAGGCATATCGGTGCTCGTACTGTGACAGGAAATACTGGGTGCACATGGTATAATTAAGGAATACATACTGTGTCCCGTGGCAATGGCCCCTCCCACTATTGTTATGCTTCACTGCAATACTTTTGCATATGCTTCACCAAGTAACATTTCTGTACAGAGGCGAAGCTGACTTTCGGGAGCCGGCATTATGCAACGCATTGTGCTTTCCAAGCTTCTAAGTCAATCGCTAGGACCACAAAGGCAGAGTCCGTGCCATTGCTGACAGCAGCGAATTCTTTCAATAAAAAACACAGTACCCAACAGCAAGGAGCTTCATAGCGAACGTCGAAGCAGCTAGGCCTAGCGTTGCCGCAGTGGTAGCTACGACTGCCAGCAGAACTGCATGCTGGAGCGCCGGTTCGAGGCGGCGAGGTAATCAAAATGGCAGCAGTGGTGGCTTTGATTAATGCCGTTTCAGACCTGCGGTCACAGCAAAACGTCTGGAAAACTGGACGGCGAAGAGTTCTTGTGTCCGAAATTTCAGGCGTTCTGATACATTGATCTATGGGGTATGTGGTGGTGCCGCGAAGCCGTCCAAATTATCGGGAATCCAGAAAGTCGGTCATTGAGTTTACACTGGCAACTCCTCTGGCCGACGACAGGGCGTCAAAGACGATTGATTACGATTCCCGTCTGTTACTCGAGCCAGCATTACCGAGACTTTCGACCCTTTAAATAAAATTACGGCTAATTTTCCCTAATGGAGGCACAAATTCCCTGAGTTTTTCCAGACTACTCAAAATCCCTGAGAATTCCCAGTTTTCCTGGTTGGCAGACACCCTGCGCAGATGTTTCCTCTGGAGGCACTACACTACAATGCCACACCTTTGTTTTCTCAAGTAAGATAGTAGTACAGTAAAGCCTAGTTAATTTGGATTTCACGAGACCAAAAAAATACATTCAAAATTAATTGAATGTTGAATTATCAAGAGTGTCAAATAATAAGCAAATGCTTACTGCTTGAACTAACCTTTATACACTGAATGAATTGGCAAATCCCGTTTCTGATTACCACTTATAGCAGCGAAGGCCCTTGCCTCACGACTTCCTTTACAGCGATTCTGTAAAGGAAGTCCGTTCTGTTCTGATTGTACTTCCTTTACAAAGATAGCGACCGTGAACAATTTCTATACCCTCGCTTTTATTTGCGAGGCAGTTTGTTGCGCAGCTTCTGTGAATACATCTGCATCACTTCGGCACCAAACCATAACTTTAGTCGCAGACGCACAATGAAACAGTGCCAATTAGGCCTAATGGACTAGGCAGTGTTCGTTGCAACTTCGGCTGACTCACGCACGCACTTCCACCATTGGCATGGCATATCTATAATGGTGGAAGTGCGTGCGTGAGTCAGCCTTCGATTACTTCACATAAGGAAGAGATTAAGTACCTTAACAGTTATCTCTCACGTAGGCCGGCACGTTTACCCGATTGACACGTGGTGTTGCCATTCCTGAGCATGCGCAGATGAGTTTTGTGCCTTCTTTCTTTTTTCGCCTCAGTGCCCCCTTCAATTGATAGTCGGCGTTCGTGTTGTCCACTTCTCTACTCTTGTGTCCTGTCTGCACGCCTCACTTCTATTTTGCATAATGCCAACAGCGTTCTGTGGGTGTACACTGCGATACCAGGCTCGGTCTGGCAGTGAAAATGGTGGTCATGCACTACTCCAGACGGCTCAAGAAAAGGATAAAGAACACCTGAAGAAGGCATCCAAAGCCCACCAAACAAAGAGGCAAAGGTGTAAGAAGATGCTTGACAGCAATGATTCAAAATATTACAGCCCTGGTGCTTTTTAATAAGTTTGCAGTGCTTTTAAAACTTTGCAGCCAGTTTTCTCAACTGCGTTTTTTTTTTTGTCAATCACCTCGCTCGTGGAAAGCATAGCACTACAATGGCTGGACCGATTTTGGTCCAGTTTGTTTTGCTGTGATCCATAAGCTGTGCTGTACTTAAAAACAGTTTTGAAATGTTTCTTTATCTTTCCATTATTTAATTATTTCACAATAACTACAAGGTTCCATGCAGTGAAGCACAGTCATGTGCATGTTATGTTGAGCAAAACATTATTAGCACATAAAAAAAAAAGTCGAACATTGTCTTGGTGTAGATTGGACATTTGGCCAAACATGCAAAGTATTCCCAGCTCCCTATCGCGTTTTGTTACTGTGCCAGGCTTTCCACAAGCAAGGAACTTATAAATTCTTATAAAACAAAAGCTAATGAAGATACCTTTATGAAATTTTAGATTTGTTTCTTTATTGCAATGTGCAGTGCATGTGCCAAATTTCAGCCCTTTCTGTCAAGAAACAAGAAAGTTAGTTCTGATCCCCTCCTCCTCCTTTAATACGTACCCCCGCTTAATGTGCAATTGCGGTTTAAACGTAGTCACGAAGATTCCTCCCCCCCCCACCCAATCCCCACTGAACCCCATGTATTGGCTGACCTTTTAAGCCGTAGTCACTCAGTGCCCACCAAATGGTTAGTGCGTACTATTTTCTTACTTGTTCTACACGCACAGACACAAAATCGATAAAACCTCATGAGTGCAGACATTCGTTTGCCCCCGATGACAGCCACTAGAGATAGTGACGTTTAAACATGGCCACCATGAAGTAGTTCCTACTCCTACAGCTGTTGCCGACTGCAGCACATAAAAGCATGGCCTTCGAGATTCGCTTCCGGTAACGCAAAGAAGGTGCCGGTAGGGGGTGCGAATTTGCTGTCGCCGTCGAACCAAATCCAATCCAATTCAAGTAGCAACCGCACAGAATGAGCACCGAATGAGAAAAATCTCTCCATCCGTCTGTCCCATAAGACGACTGCTTTGAAGACAAAGCCTGCAGCAGCGAACGACTGTACCATCATGCTGCTTGTCATTTCAACGCAAACAAGGCGGCGAGAACACAGCGCTCATGAAGCTCTCGGCACAAGCCGCACCCTGCCCCTTTCGCAGGTCGCTTTCAAGATGTGAGCCCGCGCGTCTCTCTTCAGCGCGCAACGGCGGAAACACAGCGCACGGAGCTATTAGCAGTCAGCACACTCTGTCCACATCGTAGATCGTTTCGAAGATACGGTCTGCTTGGCCGTATATGCAGGCACCGCCGGTGTAGGTTTGATCACGGTTCATAATGGTTCAATGCGGATGGGTAAGGCGCTAATGAACGATAATGGCTTATAATGATCGAAATGTCACCAGCGCACTGGGCATCGCCAGCTGCAGTACTTAGCTTGCGTTATTAATGCACCTTGTGCCACCATGCACACCAGTTTGTGTCGCTGCAGCGCTGTCATTTGTTTGTACTGGCCGTACCAAATTTCCTAACATTGATAATGACACCGGGCTGCGTGAAGATGAGCAAGGGGCACAACGCTTACGCATACTTAGCCATCTCCCAGAGAAGTTCCTGCATGAATTTTTTTTCTTCGTTCCACCAGTGTGTTTGCAGTCGTGGTGTTGTCGTGGTGTTCAATAGTCTTTGCTGCAGCATGTCGTGTTTATGTTATCGAGAAATCGACGTTGTTACATCCACAGAGTTCTTGGATAGTGACATTGTTGCCGCTGTCGCACCTCGCCCATCTTCAAGCAAAAGCGATGACGATGTGGAAGTGGACGACAGCCCTTCATTATCTGACGCGGAGTGTTCTTTTGAGCGTCATGCGAGCTTTCGCAAAGAAGCGGGGCCTCGTGGACAAACTCGCTCGCAGCCTTACCGAGTTTGAAGATGTCATGGCAAGGCCACCATGGCGGCAAGTGAAGATCGCCTATTTTTTGCTGCCTGACCATAAATAAAGCCTGTCTGAGTGTGTGTATTTGAGAGCATTGTGACATAGTTCTTATCCAGCCAGTAAGCATCTTCTAAACTGGCATTGGCACTTAGTGCGTACCTAAACGTCGTTCCCGGCCGACTACGTGTTAACAAGGTTTGACTGTACTCTGAAGTTGACTTATTGTTGCAACCGATATATCGTTATATGGGGTATTGTTATAAGTGGACTGCAGTGTACAGTCGAACCCACTTATAACAGTACTCAAGTGACACGACAATTCCACTGTTAAACCGGTAACTGTTATAACCGGGTTGCATGAGAAATGAAAAAATCAAAACGGAGGATGGCCTAGCTGTTCCGAGAAAACTGCCGTATTTACTTGCGTAATGATCACAATCGCGTAATGATCGCACCCCGAACTTGCCACAGCGATATGTCGTGTGCCAAGTCTAGCTAATGATGATCGCGCTTGGCATCTGTCGAATGCTGCCAAATGCTACGCGAACGACTCTTCAAGACATACCAAGCGGTCTGCAAGCACCGAACATTCTCGAGCAGATGCCCCAATTTCATTCCTTTCATCACTTTCCGCACTTCCACGAAAAAAAGCTACAACCAAACTCGCCTTGGCTTTATTATTTGTAGGCTTTATAATGGTTGTGGTCCACAACAACAAAAAAGGTGCCTTTCGATTCTTCTCGCCTGCACTCGTGGGCATGTAACTAATTGCGAACGGAACAATAGTAGCCACGTTTACACTGATACGTTAAAAGTGTACCTTATTCATACGCCGACGCTTGAAACACAGCTAAGATATTCGTCCACCCTTAGCGGAAATGTGCCGTATTAGGGTAGTAGTGAAGATAAATGCCGAAGTTTCCGCAGCGGGCCCGTCATGTATTTCTATGTCACTGGCAGCTAAGTGCGCTCATCCCTGTTTCTGTCCCCTTCAAGTGGTCATGGCTAAGTTAGTGTGGCAAACTTGCTGATAGTAACTATATTATTCATTACTACTATGGAAGACAGTGTTTCAATGCGCATAACATATTTACGAGAAGAAAAGAAATCGTGTTTGACGCATTCAGCTTGCTCCCCCGGCCGCTAGTTTTGTTTTGGTGTCCCGCACTGTTACAGTGGGAGCCGCCTATTTGTTGACCTGTTGTCATCCCGCAGCAAACGCAGGATGAGAAAAAAAAAAGTTTTCTTTTCGTGGGAAATTTGAACCGCGCAATGATCGCACCCCTGAATTTGCGTCAATTTCTTTTACAAAAAAGTGCTATCATTATGCAAGTAAACCCGGTATAATGGTGAGGAGGCAAGTTCTGTGCCCCACCACTTTCCTCCACTGGCTTCTGATTGTGTGGACTCAGAAGGTTCCTCCGAAAAATGAAGCACCGGAGGGACTGAATCATCTGCAGGGCTTCCTGTGAGGACAACGTCAAGGCAGCCCGCCCTATCATGTCATCACTGCTGTCATCGACGTCGCTATTCCATGCAAGCACGTCCGTAACAATTGCCTCATCGGCTAGAAGCACTTAGTTTCCAAATCTATAGCAGTGTGCTTGCTTTTCACCAGCAACACTGTGCATTGCCGATGGTCAGCAGGCGGATCAGCCATCTTCCGTTTCGGCGGCAAGTTAAACGAGGCTGAGAAACCACGTGGCCAGAAATGATTTTGACGCAACCAACAACGGCCATGCGGCCACATCTTGAGAGTGATCTGCATTGGGGGCAGAGTCTAAGTGCGGCGGCGGCTCGTAGCTTTGTGCGTGCTGTGATTTCTTGGCTCACTTTTCGTTGAAGTGATAGAAAGCATGAATGTCATTTCGCTCGCTGCTGCTGCTGCATTTGCTCATGCCAGCGTCTTGACAGCGAGTTTCCACGGTGATCAAGCGAGATGTGTTCATGTTTGCTTGTGTGCATGTGACACCATGCTTGTTAATTTAGTTAGTTTGCCTATGTTTACAAGTTTATATGGCTGATAAAACTACTAACCTTGCTTTGTATAGCTGCCCATTAATTTGCTATCGCAATCGATGCTTTGCCTTTCGAGTGAAACTGTGACTTTCTTTACAATGAGGACTCTAAACTGAGACGTCCCGATGGAAAGGTCGTCGGAGACAGTGCACCACATCTGATTCTGTATAACAAGACGGACCTTGAATACAAGGACACGAAGGCGCCACCCAGTACCTCATTCTCTCTTGCACATGGCGACACCGTAACAGAAGGGAGCACACCTACGATTATGACCAGTGGCAACGACTTCATCATGTTCTTAAGACATGACACGTTAAGAACGCAGGACGAAGCACGTAACTGCAGCGCTGATCTGTCAGCAGACGAAGGATAAAGCTTGCGAGCATGCAGAGAGAAGCAGCGGCGGAGGCCCAGTCCAGCCTCGGCAACTCCACTGTAGCAGCCTTAGGTGGCAGACGTAATCAGCGTCATCCATCAAGCTGGCGGAAAAGTAAATCTGCTTCCCTCCCACCCCTCCCTGCAAGTTTGCTTCCCTCGCCCTGCTTCTCATCATCATCATCATCATCATCCTAGTTACGCCCACTGCAGGGCAAAGGCTTCTCCCATATTTCTCCAACAACCCCAGTCATGTACTAATTGTGGCCATGTTGTCCCTGCAAACTTCTTAATCTCATCCGCCCACCTAACTTTCTGCCGTCCCCTGCTACACTTCCCTTCCCTTGGAATCCAGACCGTAACCATTAATGACCATCGGTTATCTTCCCTCCTCATTACATGTCCTGCCCATGCCCATTTATTTTTCTTGATTTCAACTAAGATGTCATTAACTCGCGTTTGTTCCCTCACCCCAATCTGCTCTTTTCTTATCCCTTAATGTTACACCCATCATTCTTCTTTCCATAGCTCATTGTGTCGTCCTCAATTTAAGTAGAACCCTTTTCGTAAGCCTCCACGTTTCTGCCCCGTAGGTGAGTCCCTTGCAAATTCCTCGCCTTCAATGGTCTCCGCACGCGCCCGCCTCAGCGTTGGCTGGCGCAGGCAGTTTCGTAGTCCTCACTCGGTGCGCGCTTGTGTGCCACAATATTTTACAACTCACACCGTTTGTGCACCGTGCTAAGGTACATGAGTACGTCAAGAACAAGTCCTTCTTTTAATTCAAACTTCTTTTAATTCAAGCAAATTTTCTGGCCCTTTCGAGTTCGAAATATAGAGATTCGACTGCATTGTTGGAAGCACCTTGCAAATTTGGCCTCTTTTATGCCTGCCAGCGCCGCCGTGACATTGCGTTTTGACTTTGTCTGCATCGGCAAAACGCTTGCCTTTCAAGTTTCTTTTGTTCCGACCAAACAGAAAGAAGTCTGCGAGAGCCAAATGTGGTGATTAGGGCATGTTAGTCTAAGTAGTCATCTGCGTTGTGGCCAAGAACTGGCAAAGGAGCATTGTCATGATGTAGGAACCACTCGGCAGAATTACACAAGGCCGGGTATTGTGTAATTCTGTAATAACACCTCCACGTAATCTTGTTGGTTGATGGTTTGGTTCTGGGGCTCGAATTCTGAGTGTAAAATACCTTTGATGTCAAAAAAACAGGTAAGCATCATTCTTGAATTCGATTTAACCCGATGAGCTTATTTTATTTTGGACAAGGTGAGTTGGTGACTTTCATTGACTTGTATGTTGTTTACTTTCGGGATCGTACCCATAGCACCATGACTTGTCGCCTGCAACTGTGCCCTTCATTGCACGACAGGCTACCACGAGACGATCCCTTTGCTTTTTGGTGAGAAGTCTCGGCACAAACCTAGCAGCTACTCATCGCATTCCCAAATTGTCATGCAAAATGTGCTGAATGGAGCTGAATGGAAGTCTTCGAGCTAGGCGATTGTTCTGCATCAATATTACCTGATGAGATCACACATTTGGGCGACGTTGCCCTCAATTCATGCACTTGAAGGATGACCATAACGGGGCTGATCTTCAATGGTCATTTCCCCCTTTTTAAACCAAGCAAACCATTCGTACACTTGCGTTTTACTGGGAGCATGTTCTTTGTAAGCTGTTTGCATCATCACAACAGCTTCTGCTGCGTTCTTGTCAAGTGAAAAAGAAAACTTCACAGTTTATGTTGTAATTGACAATTTGCCATTTCTTCGTGTCACAAGTGCACTACAGACACACAGGCACACAGAACTGCAAGTGAAACTACACACACTGTCGACAGTTGAAACCACTTGGCATACTGACTTGGGAGAAGTCCTCCCACAGCATCCTACCGTCACAACCACGTACTGAAGTAGGCAATGTGCAGGAGCACGATTCCAGTTATTTTTAGGTTCCTCCTCATACAGCTACCCAGCGTCCCTTACATGGCGGTCCATCTGCGTCTCCGCCCGCCAGCGGCGGCTTCTCCAAGATGCATCATGCAGTGTGAACGGCATTACAGGGACCCAGATACAGATGGCAACACAGGTACCAACCAGCAATGGAAAATTTATTTCCTAAAAGGCAGGGCACAAGCGAGTGCACAAACTAAAAGCATACAGAAAATAAAAATAAAACTTTTAAAAATTGCTGACTTCAGCTTGGCACATAACGGCTGTCGGCGTCTGTGAAGAAAAAGGGACACTCGAAGATAGCACGCAGAGGGACAACTGACACTACAACGTACTAAAAGCCTAATGAAATACATGAGGGGACGGGGCAAGCAGATATGTCAAGAGGTGAACGGGAGACGAAGCTAGCAGGACGCACATGGGGATGGCACCGTTGTGCACAGGGTCGAGTGCAGAGAATGTAGAAATCCACAGGGCACTGTCGAATTTGAATGTCGGTACGAAGCGAAACCACTATCTCTAGCACAAAGCACAGCTGGCACGATGCAGACATGGCTTGGCAGTAAAAAGGCATGGAGAGATACGGCATACTCCACAGCCAGAACTATTTTTTCCAGTGTTGCTTGTCGCCACGATTACACTTCAGCTACTGCAGTTTATGCTATGGTTGTAGTAGTTGTAGCCTACTAGACTGCATTGCAACAATTTTTGTTTGCACGACCCTCCTGGAGATGTATATAACACAACCGACACCAGCAGTTAGCCTTCTGATATCATCAATGGTGAGCAGGACCAGTCATGCCAATTGCGGTGAGTAATGTTTGGTTCTCTATCTTGACATCATGGCGAGTAACTTGTATCATGGCCTCCTAGGATGCTATGTTGGTACCGCTCTCCTCAAACCACCACATCCTTATAAATCAAATGCAGCTGCTCATCAAGTAGCAGCGAAAGACATCCTCAACGTAGCAGACTACTTCTAATCCCTGAACAAGGCTTGCTGGTACGCGGTGACTTCAGCATCACGGTACGATTCATCCCTACACTGTTCAAACTTGAGCTTTCACATTAAGAGCTTTCGCTTCCAAGCAGCGCAAGCAAACGCACACGGTGCAATATAGCAACAACCATTGCATCCGTCGATATTCGCATAAACAGAGGCCTAGAGGCATGTTGGAAAGAAACAGGAAATACTTCGGGTGAGAATTCTGGTCCACTCAGCCAATTTTGGCAGAGCAGCTTTGCTTGCTCCATGGAGTGATCTCGCCTCTACGAGTGCTCTTGATCTGCCATTGAAACACTCATCTGGTGCTCCCCTATCTGCGATTGGAACAGCCGTGTTCTAAAAAGAGCAAGAAATTTTACTCCGGCTCCTAATTTGCCATTGGAACTCGCTATTAGAATCAGGTAAATACAGTTATCAGACATTGCAAGCTGTGGTAATTGCTTGAAAATCATCCTGGGGCTAGCCGAAAATAGGCATTTTTGATACATGACGATGAGTGTTCGATGCACTTATTGTTCCCTAACCTCCGCCAAGACAGACACGGCCACTAAGGGGTTGCTATTGAGGTCACCATAGGGGTCAGGCACATGCCAGGCCAATTTCTAATTATCTGGTGAGGGATCGAAATAACGAAAGTTTGGCCCCGTAGAGATGCATGGGCGCCAGCCAGCACCTTTGGTAGGGATTGAATTAACCGAAGCATCAAATTAAATGAAATCGAATTAACAGAACATTACTGTATTGCAATCAAGCACAGGACAAAACAAAATTCCACGAGAAATGCTTTTTTTTCAGTGTGAAGTTGAAAAAAAAGAAATAAGCATCGATTGTAGCATCAAAATTCATTTTTTTTTGGACTGCCAGATTATTCTGACATTTTTGGGGCTCCCCGGTCTTTCTGAAAAATCAGTTATAAACTCTGTCAACAAGGGCACTGAGGTTGGCTGCGTGCGCAACAAGATGGAGTAATAGAGTACTCCACAAATGGAGTGCATTTACACAAATTTACTCCACAAATGGAGTAACAACCCTGTAATGAGTCTTGTACAGGTATTCACTGCGGAACCTTCACGTACCTGTCGGGACTCGGGACTGGAGATGGCGCCAAGCCTAGGCCGGTGCAGCTGAAAGGGGCTCTCGGCCTCCAGGTGCAGGGTGCCCTCTAGGCGGCCCCACATGGCCCGCTGCATGTGCCACGGGTGGTACAGGGAGCCCAGCACCACGCTCTCCAGGTAGACGGGTTCGATGAAGAGCGAGAGGAGCGAACCCTGCAGGCCCAGCACGTTCCAGCGGGCCAGCTTGTCAGAGCACGACATGGTCAGCAGCCGCTGCTGCCCGTGCAGCACTCCATCCCATGTTTGCAGCACGGGGCCCAGCCTGCACGGCGGGTGAACAAACGGGCACATAACATGGAGCGAACTGATGAACTCGGTTCTGCACAAACAAGCGAGGTGAAGGGAGGTTTGCCAAAAGGTCAGCTGGCATCCAACACATAGTAGCTTGAAGGTGCATAGCAAACTCGTAGAGCTTCCTCAGAAAGAAAGCCTCGCAAGTGATGAAAAATCTTTTCTTTTAGTATGAATCTTTCTCCAGCTTGCAAGTTTTTGCAGAATTCAGTTCCTCCATGTGCCCACACTTCAAGTTGTTGGTAATTTGCCTTTGTGCCATGAACTGATAGTGTCGTGAAGCCATAGTCACTTTCAGGGTGTGGATAACTTTCGGAGATACTTCCCCATGATGCACCATTTGCCATGACATCTTGGCATGTTGACATCAGGGGGCTTAAAGAGACTAACAACTGGCTAGAATATGTTGTGAGACGTTCATGGAAACGAAATGACCATAATTTATGGCGACAGAATCCAGCAAGCTATTCGTGATTTAAGTAGGAATTATAATTTTAAATTGGCAAAGAAAGCTTTAAAAACCAGTAAGTGGTTTTGAGGCCAGGCGGTGAAATCTTGGTGCTTCGGATGTAGTCAATGAGATTACTGTACATAAGTTGCTGGTAAGTACAACATAATTACTTAAAATTGCAGTTGCTATATTATTGGACACTTGCGCTTTATTCTATGCTTTGGAAATCAAAAGCGCATGCATGCCTACGGCAATGCTCTGAACTGTGTATCATGTGTAAAACTGTTGCTTCCTTTTCAATCTAAGTAATTTCGTTTTGACTGGTTAAATACCAAAGCAGTTGGACAGGAAACCACGAGAACATGTTGCTATTATCACACAAATACTTTAGCACTTCGGAAAACATGAATCGCAGGAACATCGACCTAATAAAAAAAAATAATACCTTCTCGCAGTTACGGCCGCACCTGTCATTGGCCTCCCACTAATGCCGTCGTATAATCACTATCATACTCACCTATCACCGTTTTCAGCATGATTCTAGTGAATGACTATATCCTCACTGTAGATAAAAAAATTCCAATAACAAATGTTCCCGGGAGTTTTCCGCTATTACCAGTTCATGATCAGACAACCTGACCGGCAAGCGCTCCACAGGGCGTCTACCAAGTTGACATATCCAAATACCCTGAGCTATCCAGGTTTTGCCCGAGTGCCTTTGCAAAATTCCATGAGTGACACAGAACCTTGTTTTATGTCAAGACGGGCTGACACCATGTTACCCGTTGCTGTCACTCTCTAAGTGAGCATGTTAAAAAAATTTTAAAAAAAATGACTTAATCCAGTTTGAATAGTAAGGAGTAATGTTTATTTTATTCAAAATAGAAAACTGAAGGGAGGGGTAGTAAAATGCACAGCGAATAAGATATGTTAAAAAAAATGGTAACACCCATCGGAAATAAAGTCGAACATCTTCAAATATGAATAAAAAGAGATGCACACAGAAGCAATTATTTTTGAAAATGAGCTATTTCCATCAACTGATAGCAAGCTCGTTGGTATTAGGCTCGAATTTTGTCACAGGTGAGATTCTCTCAGCAGCTGGAAAGTCAACCTGAACTGTCCTGACATACTATTAGCCCACGCACAATGCCTGAGTGTTGCGTTTGACTGCTTTAAAGAGTTTATTTTGGTTTGGATGAGGGTCACCTGCACCTCGGCATCAGCCAACACTTTCCTTTTTGAATTCAAGCTCCTTCAAAGTGGCAGCAGCACGCTACCTTTCCTGCTCATTCTTCAACGCGTAGGTTCTTTCTGTTCTCGCCCTCATTCTGCCGTGTATTTGCTCCACGGACTATTTGAAGCATCTTCTTGATCAGTTGTACAGTCAACGTACGGTTTATTGGGCTCCCTAGAGGCCACTAGAACTTCCGAAAAAATTGGGCAGTCCGAAAAAATGCATGTATGTCTTTTACTGCCCTTCAGGGCTCAAATTACCACAGGCACGCCTGAAAAAGCTGCGAAGGCCTGCCAGTACACTTATTAGGCATATTTGTGCTTGTACTGTGACAGCAGATGGCAGGTGCACGCGTGTATAATAAGAGAATATGTGCTGTGTCCCGTGACAATTGCCCCTTCCCACGCTTGTTACGATTCACCGCAATAATTTCGTGTATGCTTCACCACGTAAAATTACTGTATTAAGGCGAAGCTAATTGTGAGGACCGCCAAGGAGGAGTCACATTGCTGACAGCAGCGAATTCTTTCAATGAAAAACACAGCACCTAACGGCAAGAACCTTAATAGTGAACGTCGAAGCAGCTGGGCTTCGTGTTGCTGTGGTGGTGGTTAGCTGCCAGCGGATCTGCATGCGAGAGTGCCGTTTCGAGGTGGCGAGATAATCAAAATGGCAGTGTTGGCGTTGATTAGTGCAGTTTCGGATCTGCGGTCGCGGCAAAATGTTTCGAAAATCGGACGGCGAAGGGTTCTTGCGTCCGAAATTCCAGACATCCTTATACATTGACTCTACGGGGTACGTGGTGGTGTCCGCCTTATTGGGCATGTCCCAAAAATCGGGTGCCCGGAAAATCGGTCATTGACTGTACACTGGCAACTCCTTCAACCGACGACATGGCGTCAAAGACAACTCGTTACGATTCCTCGCTTTTATACTCGAGCCAGCATTAGGACGACTTTCATCCGCTTTCAATAAAATGACAGCTAATTTTCCATGATAGAAGCACAAATTCCCTGAGTTTTCCCTGAGTATTTCCAGTTTTCCGGGTTGTTAGACACCCTGGGTCCATTGCATTAAGAATAGGTACTATGAAAGTTGGCTGTCAGTTCCTTTAAAGTATGCCCGCAGGCTTATCCCATGAATTCACGCAGTAAGTGATAGCCTCAAAATGGGGCAACCTTGAACATGGCCCTTGGTTTACTAGATGCAGTGACTGCAACAGTGGGGCAATGATAACCTACTGGGGTATCACTATATTGTAGTAGCCATAACTGGCATGAACCATGTGACCTTGTGTTGACAGTGAAACACTGTAATAATGCTAAGCATTTCTAGAGCTGTCGGTGCTTCTCCTGCACATACTGAACACCTTTTCCTAATAAAGGCTCTCTTTAAAAGGTCCATGACAGGCAGTTATGGATCTTGAGAAATGCCTTGTAGTGTACACACTACTCACTGAGATGAAAATTTTCAAAGAGGTCAAATATCTGCAAAGAGATTACCGCATTTTCTGAATTATAACTTGCCCATTAGTAGACAGTCACCGACTGATTTCTCGGACTCCAAAAATTCGGACATGTTCAATTATTCGGTCTGCTTCGCGGCACCGCCATTTTCACCATAGACCATAATGTATAACAAGTGCCAAAAGTTTGGACACCTTGCAACCTCTAGTCTAATTTTTCGGACACTCCTTGAGCCAACTCGATCGAGAGCACCCTGCACAGACTGTGACCGGTGCATGATTCGACTTGCTGAACGCCATTTTTGTTTTGAACGGAGCTTCCTTGCTGCCCCGCGAAGTGGCGCTACTGCAAATCCCAGCTCATCATCATCGTTTCTGCCTGTTTTGATAGAGCGGCTACAGCAGTTCCTGTCTCAGCTTAGTAAGCCAAGTCAAGACAAGGCAGTTGATTTGTTTCTTCTTGGTGCATGACACTGCGAATAGGCCACGTTTTTTGTTTGTGCGACTGGTGTTGGCGTGACGACGTGGTGGTGTTTGCTTTGTGTGCTGTGTCGAGGTTGTGGTGATCCAACGCAGCATACGGAAACATTGCGTCGTGTCTAATGGCACCGACAGTGCCCGCACAGACTGCGCTGGCGGATGCCGGCAAGCGGGTGCCGGGAGGCCAAGGATTTGTCGCCTTCCGATGTGCTCCCTACTGACGCTGAAAATGTTCTGCCGAGACCTGCGCAATGGTTGCGTTGCAATTCCAGACACCACCTCATTTGACAGTTTCACAGGTGCTGACCCTTCTGCACTGACATGTGCAGAACTCGATGATGGCGAGATCATTTGTCAGGTTTCTGCTACACCGCCGGACGACGACTCTGAGTCAGCTCTGATGACTCCGAGTACAAGCAGTGACTGTGCTTTCAGCCGCCTATAGTGACCGTATGACCCTCTCCGAGATTCAGGCTTATCTGATTGTGCGTAAACGAAACAGCGTGCAATGGCGCATTCACGACTTCTTCAAGCCTACTGCCGAGCCCGAATAAGCGCGTGGAAATAAAGGACTTTTTTGTCTTAATCTGCTTTTTCAGACATTTCCTCAGTCCCCGTGAGGTCCAAATAAACGGTCGGCGACTGTAATCCCCCCCCTCGCAAGTTTCGAAGGAAAGATTGGAATATAAGTCGCACCTATTTTAATTCGGTCTGCATAATGAAATGATACACGTATGTACTACACTCACTGCAACATGCAAAACTTACCCCGTTTCAGGGCACTAAATTTCTGTAAACGAAATTTTTATGAGCTGTGAATTATAGCAGGAAAAGCTCTTCAACCAACCCTTCCTCTCGGGCGCAGTCAACCAATGTTTGCTGTACATCACTCTAAGCCATCGAAGGCCTTGTGTTCAGATGCACTGTCCATAACTTCAGCTACTTTGGCTGGCAGCATCACTGAGTAACTTTTGTCGGCCTCTAACATCAATGTAGCATTGTAGGCAAACTATTGCTGGAATTGCCTCTGTGGAGTGGCAAGCACGAGATGAACACACAAACAATTACAACAGAAAAGTGTCGTTCTCCTTTCTTGGTCTGCGTGTGCATGCACTGGGTGTCCACTATGTGATGACAACATGCCTGAGCCAGCCTGAATACATGCATTAAAAAAGCAAAATGGTGACCAGTAGGTGGAAATACTAATGACTTCTTGCACAGGCAACTGATGCTGATAGTAACCAAGTGGTGCTTTTTGTAATTGGTAGATCTTGAGCACTACAATGTAAGAGTAAAAAAAAATTGAGGCACCCTTTAGTTATCTACTGCAACAAGTGGAAAATTGTTACGGTAAATCTACTTTTTGGGAAAAAGAACATGCAATTTATACTTTCGAATATAGGGTAGGCGTTTCATTTTACAACTCCCCCCACCCCACTTTTAGCAATTCCTCCTTTCACTATTATTGGGAACAGAGCATGGATGAATGCCTTGCACACGGCACTACTTTGTTTTGCTGTCTCTCTTTTAGCCCCTTCGATACCTGGGACAGCTGAATTCATTCATGCATATCTGGTAAAATGGCCAAGGACAAACTATGCTCATCCATGGTACCTTTAATTTTTTATTAATGCCATGAATCAGCTGGTTTTGTCTTAGTGCTTTGTCATGCTTCATGTATATGGCAGCACACAATATATGGGGCAGTGCAATTAGGAGTGAGTTTGTTCTTGCAGGAAGTATGAATCATTTGTAAAACAAGTTTGCAGCTGGTTTTTTAGAAATGGTGGCATCGGCAGCTCAAGCTTCGTTGGCTTCTCCACAAGAAAGATAAGCAGACTTCAGCGACTGATCAAGTGATTCCAAAGATGAGGTGTACTGCTCTTCAAGTGAAGAAAACATCCGAGATTCCCTATGCACTTGTCTTACGAGTGTGACACTTCTGGTGACATTGACGTCACAGGGTAGTGGTGCAAACTTAATGTAAACAAAGCCCCTTGCATACCCGCCTCACCTTCCACTGTTGCAGTCTTTGGGTAAGATGTTTGGTGTGGAGGACACAGGGAACCCATTGGAAGTATTTCAAAGTGTACCCTACCGGTGAACATGAAGTTTCATGTTCACTTAATATACCTGTCATACGGGATTTGGTACAGCCCTGTTAAGCTTCAGTTTTGCGAGTTTTGTTTGGATTATGAAAAATGAATCACTTAGAACATTGTCTGCAGTGTTTTGTAAAAAATTACAAAACAAAGAAATTTTGCCATCTTTTTGTCAGAATTTTAGACAGCAGCATGGCACGAAACGGGTTAATGTGATTGGCATTCTTTGGGAGCTTCACCCAGTTTGAGGTACGTCTCTCTGCATCTAATCTATTTCATGCCAGCTTGGGTTACTGGGTAGTCCATGGTCTAATGGACAGCGTATCGGGCTGCTTGCTGAGGGAACCAGGATTGAAACCAATCGCCGGAAATTTTTTAATGCTCTTGGTATTCTTTAGGAACTTCACCCAGTTTGTGGTATGCATGTGTGTATCTAACCTCTTTCAGGTAAACTTGGGTCACTGGGTATGTGCCGCTCTTTAATGAATCACTTTCATGCAAACTGGTATTAATGGATACGTGCCACTGCATACCATATTTTTGCATGTATAACCTGCAACAAAATTTCAAAAATCTAACAGTAAAGTGGGGGCGCGAATCATATGCGAACTTCGCCTTGAAATGTGGCTTCACAGCAGTGCTGCGCGCGCTGCTGTGAAGCCACACCTCAAGGCAAGAGTCTTTGCCATTCAAAGTTTTATCTCCTAGGGAACCCCACCTTCTCTCCTCCCCTCTTTCCCAGTTGCCCATTTTCCTCCGCTTTGTGAGTCGCCAATTTCCATTTAGTAGTTAGCGAAGAGAGCACACGGTGAAAGCAAACTCATATGTCACCCGTTCCCATGACGCTCCCTCGTTCTGCGCAAAGCGCTTCGCGATATGGTGGCGAGTCAAATCGCCGTCTGGATTTTCAGCTTGGTTGCGTTTACTCCATTGCCATTGAGAGGGCTTTTTTCATCTGCACCATTATCCTCATTTGTGTGTGTGCTAGCTGCGAAGTGATCCAATTCACATCACATATCATGTGACTGATCCGTCTGCAATAACGTCGGGCGTGTGAACCTAGCTTTGTCAGCATCGCCGAAGAATGGGGGGACAGAGCCGCTGGCCGAAGATACAATGTAGCAAGTTGCGCATCTGTGAATGGAAACTGCTTTTGCAAAGATCTGAGCAGTGTTGTATGCAGTTACTTCCGTGGATTATATGCGGGGATAATTTTCTTTCTTTCTGGTTTGTTGTATTCAGGGCACAGATTATACAAAGTGGCAGGTTATGAGCGCAAAACTACAGCAT
The DNA here is from genome assembly GCF_050947875.1 of Dermacentor variabilis. Taxonomy (NCBI): domain Eukaryota; kingdom Metazoa; phylum Arthropoda; class Arachnida; order Ixodida; family Ixodidae; genus Dermacentor; species Dermacentor variabilis. The sequence goes on along the minus strand of NC_134572.1, from coordinate 88,058,027 downwards.
GCACTTTCATGCCTACTTGGGTCGTAGGTATGTGACACTGGGCATGTGCCGCTCTTAAATAAATGAAAGAAAAAAAATAAAAAAATTAAAGGTGTGTCTGGTGTTGGACAGAAGCTAACCAACATCATATATATTCAGGCAATCTTGTCCGATAGTTGTCTGTATCTTCCGACACAAAGCCAGCCGTATGCATCTGGAATTCCTTGAACTTGGAGGCAGAGGACAAGCATGCAAGCTGAACATGCGACTTGCTCTCGGAGAACAAATGGCAGAAGCGAAAAGAATATAACAGCAAACATCCAATTTTGCCTATGTTCCCTGCACCAGTGAGACGAGCGTTCATTGGGACTTAAGCATTCAGTGGCCTGCACTACAGCGAACAGTTGTTAACAGCAACAACATTGCCGTGATGCTGTGGCAGGAAACGCTTTCAATCGCGAAAAAAATTGAAATTTGAACACGTAAAGTGAACGCCTTCACTCAAGCAGATGAGGCTCTGCAGACAGTTGTGTCATCGAAAATCATGCTCTCATAATTTTTACACACCGTGTGATAATGTGCTAAGCCGCAATGCGAAGTTGGCTGCCCTTGTGACACTTCTGCCTGTACACCAAAAATACAAAAGAGAATAAACTGCTGGTATCTACAATAACAATGAAGGTCCCATATGTGTTTTCATTGGCCTACAAAATTGTGACAAACCTCAGTGGAATGGTCCCTTCCCCAGCTTCAATCTTCGTTCTCAGCAGCCCTCGCACTCGCCGGTTTGGGTGTTTGTCAGCATTCAGGGATGCAGAGTCGGCCATCAGCTCATGAGGGGAAAAAATGCGACCATCTCCACAAGGCGACGTACTTATGTACAAGTGAAACCTGCAGGCAGGAGGCAAAGAACACTTATGTTAGTATAACCTTAGTGCATTAAGAAAGAACTAAAAGTGTTGAATAGTGTAATTTTCAATTATTACTGAAGTGCAATACATATCTATATCATTAGAAAACGGAAAATTAATATTATCTGCAATGCAATAGAAAAAAGGACGTTAAAAAATAATTATGCAAAGCAGTGTCAAGTTGACGCATTTATGCAGTGCTAATAAACGTGCATAATCATATGCCAAATTATGCATAACTATTTTTTCGTAAACAGTAGCTTTAACATGATATAATTTAGGAATAAATTGAAGCTTTCTTTATTCACTGAAAATTATTTCCGTGACATTACAGCACAGACACACTATATTCAATATTGGCACCTCCCAAGAACTATGTGCTGAAGCAGACAGGCACAGCAGGCAGGCGATGCATGTATTGAATTTTTAGGCCGTCACCCTGCTTAAAAGGGTACTGAACTACCCTTAAAGCTTGGTGAAAAACACAGTCCGCGGATCGCATATGTTGCTGTGAACATCTCAGCCATGTTTTGCAGCTGTGTGCGGCATGTGATGCTTGCAAGGGAAGCGTGAGGTCACTTTTTTTCCAATGCTCTCTTTCCAACGGAAGCCTGCTTCTCACACTTTTTGGGCTGCTTTATTTTGTAATATAGCAGATTCCCATACACAGCTGCTATTGGCCAATAGTTGACGTCTATCAAGAAGGGTGTTTGGATCAGTGCACTTCTTTCTACCGTTACTGTGTATATTTATTGATGCAGTTTAATAAACAGGCTGAAGTAAGAAAAAATCTGCTTTCGTATTTTGATAAATATTGCATACTTTCAGAAGAAAGTGGGCGTCATCTGCTCACGCTCGGTCACGGCTGCTTTTGCAGGCATTAAACTTTGGCCATCTTGCCTATCGGTGTCGTAGAAGTCCAGTCCCACTAATTTCAGCTAGTTCTGAACACTCAACTAGCATCAAACCACGCGTAACTTAAGGTCAGACCACACACTCTGCCCTCACTCCTAGCCACTCTTGTTAGACACCTTGGCAGACTTCACTTTGTATTGAGCTATTGACAGTGAGTCAAAATACGCAAGTTGGATGTGGCTACCATTTATTCGTCGGTCAAGCTGGTACAGAACAAAGCCGGTCCACACCACACAGCCAGACTGGAGCATATGAGCACAAGTGCCCAATCAAGCCCAGTCATGCACAAAGCAAACACTGTGCATACACATTACAGTTGCATGTGACTGCAGTCTGTTACGTAGAGTAGATATTGCAGCTGCCGTAGGGTGCCACGACGAGACCGCTGGATGAGCACACCGTGGCTCACTGAGGACAACCGCGTTTGGCCCATCGTGGGCGCCAAAACTGCAAGTAGTGGCACCTATGTGAACATCCAAAATCAAATTTGAAGTGTGTGCACCGGTGACGATCAGCAGGCATTAGTAGCGCAGTTGACACACCCCGCTCTGCCACAGCCTTTGCAGTGCAAGGCACTGAAGAAAGAACAGGGGCACCACAAAGGGGATCATACGTGACCTTTGATTGCCAATAACTCCCCTATTGCTGAATGCATTAAACTACTTTTTGCATAAAAGTATTTTTGAAATAATCTATTTCAATCTCAAGTGCATTTATCAACTTCGGTAAAATGTGGTTCAAGGCCCCTTTAAGCAATGAGACTTCACTGTTGCTTCCTGTGACAAGTAAAAAAACAAGTCTGCCTTACTTGATGTCTGGCTTCACACGGAACCCTTGCTTGTCTGGCCTCTGCTCAAGGATGGATTCTTCTTCTTTGCCATTCTTCCAGAGCTCGAGCTGCCCATACAGGAAGTCCTTGAAACAACGCCGGGACACAACCTCGGCGTGGCAGTCCTGCAGCACTGCCCCATTCATGCTGATGTACTCCCCGTTGATGCACTTTGTGCCCGTGGCCACTGTCAAGACCTTTACATCATCCTCCTTGTCTTTCTCAGATGCCGGCATGGTCATGATGATGCCTGCAAGCACTTTCCATTTGGCGCTCTCTGCCCGGTCAGCCATCACCTTCTGCAATGTCTCATTGACCGTGTTGCCCAGTCGATCAGCCAGAGCCTGCGGCAGGGTGTCTACAATTGGACCTTTTTCGTCGCGCTTGAGTGCTCCGGAAGGATGGGCCATGATGTTGTACAACTTGAGCAGTGCTGCACGTGCTGCTGCTGCCTTGGCCAGCCTCTTGTTGGACCCGCATCCTTCGTAAACATCGCCGTTGGTTGTTGTAACTGCCATGGTAAAGCGCTGTGTGGGCACTGCCGCGTTCTCCGAAACGAGCGTGTACTCTAGTCCTGGCTGCAGCTCATTGAGCAGCATCACTGGGTTTTTCTTGTCTGCCTCTTCGGCAGCTTTTGTAGCCTTCTTCTCTGCATCTCCATCCTTGCCACCCGAGAAACGCTTCAGCTGGTCTCGGTGAAACTCTTCAATGGGGTTTTCAGCAGTGAATCCACTGAAGATGCCACTGCTTTCGTCTTGTTCTACGTCATCACTGGTGAAGTCCCCAGAATGGACCATTGAGCGGCTCATGGCCCAGTAAGCTTCGGGCACATTACGGAACTGCACGAAAGACTTCAAAGCAGCCTGTGCTGCTGCATGCTTTGCCAACTGCTTGGACTGGCCACGGCCCGTGAAACGCTGGCCGTCAACCTCAACAGAGACAACAAAGCTGGGCTGGTGAGCTGGCCCTTCTTGAGAGTCTACGGAGTACTTCAGGCCTGGTTTGAGCTCGTTCAGCTGCATGAGCGCATTTTTCGGCTGCACCATTTTAGGTGAAATGCTGTTCTTTTTCTGCTTTTTGCGGGCACTGCCCTGCGAGCTCCCAGATTTGCGCTTAGTTCCTGGTGTGATGCTTTCATCCCCCTCTTCTGCTTTGCCATTTGGCTCTTGCCCTGTAACAAGAGGAAGCAACTTTTTAAGACAAGCAACTGCTGTGTAACAGACGCTGATGGGATGTGCACTAAACACCTGGCAAACCTTAAGTTTCAGTTGCATCCCTGTAACTGTGAATGCAGCTATTTCCTAAAACATTACTTAATTGAAATCACATAGTACCACAATATCTGAAACACAGAAAACGCACAAAGCTGCCTCGCCGTTCATATATCAGTGTAAACGTCGTATGCAAGTTTTTTTTTTTTTTTCTCCCTCTCTATTTAAGTCTTACCCCACTCTCCCCAGCTTTCTGAATTCGGTTTAAAAACAGACAATGCATGCTATCACCCAAACAATGGAGCATGATAGCTTTCTCGTGCATGTAAAAAACGAAACCATTAAAACGGCAACATCACCAAAAGCGATGAGTGCAATCTCATAGGAAGCCAAGTGTTATGAAAACTGCACCAGCAGTTAATTCAGGGGAATTTTGCCACATGCAACGACAAATTTCCACGCAGGGAAACAGAGAGAGATCATCTAAGCCTGCTTCAGCTCATCGATTCTGAAAGCGATCGGCACGTACAGTTAAAGAGAATTACACGCAACTTTACGCACAACACTGCAGCCCCGACTGCCGCATGCTTCCGACTGCGCGCAGTTAACTCGCTCTGCATTGCACGATCCAAAAAGAAAAAAAAATATCATCAGCAGTATCCTCTCACAAATTAATATTTTCGCCCACGTCCAAGATGAGGTATCCGGGAAACAGTACGGTAAAAAAATGATTTGTTTACAGGTCGCGATAGGGGCAAACGATCGCAAGCACGCAAGTGTGTTAAAGCTAGGCCTAAAGCCGGTAACGGATTAACCACGCTGATCTTCACAGACACACTCAACGTAAATTACCGACTCTTCGCATGCCCGGCTTTAAAGACTGTCCTATTCACTATTCAAACGATAAACCGTACTAAACAAGCACAAACACACAACAGCGCATAGCCAACGTACCGTGCCCATCTTTTGTCTTCTGGGGAGTCTGGACCATTGTTACGTCTTCTTTGGAGCTCGCCGTTACCGTCGACATTTAGAGCAAATACACGAAGTAAGCTGCGTTTTCACTAAATTGACTTCGATTCGGTATCCACAAATTATTGGATCCTTATAATGCACAAGGCAAACGCCAAAGAAAACTGAAGCTGGCAAAGCAGCTAACAGCGTAGCCAGACTTACTCGATTTACACGCCGTGGGATAAAATAATTACATCATACATAGCAAAGCGAAGCAACCAAGTTGCTTTAATAAATTACTAAAGAAAGTGCAATTTAAACTGGTAGCAGGCTATTCACTTTTACCTACTGGTGTACGTATTTAAACACAAAGCATATTTACAGTTCGGACTAATTTTAAGAAAGTACCTTCAAACCCCCAGATCGTAGGAAATGCGCTCGTCCATCCTCATCAAATTCTCGAGGTATCTCGCCGCTAGAGTGTCGTTGTGTCGACAAGCTGAGAGGTGCTAGTGGAGCGGTGATCGCTGCGGCGTTATTGTTCATCAATGGGATTAGTAGACCCGATGTGTTGTGTTTGTGTTTTAGTCGTGTATTAGTCAGGGCCAAGTGGCCCTTCCAAGACCTCTGACTTACGTTGCGCGTTTCGCAGCAATGGCAACGATATCCACGGCCGCACCGACGTCCGCGGATGCCTGCCTGAGCATCGTGCACAGCCTAATGTGTCACAGGCAGGGTGGTGAATCTGAAAGCTTTGCCAAACGCGCCATCGAAAGCTTGGTCAAGAAGCTTAAGGAGAAAAGGGACGAACTTGACAGCCTCATCACAGCTATCACGACAAACGGTGCCCATCCGAGCAAATGTGTGACCATTCAGCGAACTTTAGATGGTAGGCTTCAGGTATGTAGTACTACACAACATCGAGCGTGCTGAACTGCGAACCACTAAGCAGAGCATGGAATGCTGTGTCACATATCTTGTGCAGGTCGCAGGAAGAAAAGGTTTTCCGCACGTTATTTATGCTCGCATCTGGAGGTGGCCTGATCTCCACAAGAACGAGCTGAAGCATGTGAAGTACTGTCAGTACGCATTCGACCTGAAGTGTGACAGTGTCTGCGTCAACCCATACCATTACGAAAGGGTCGTATCTCCTGGCATCGGTATGGTTGTTTCTTTCTTCAGTATGCTGCATGTATACTGGTTTCAAACTAAGCATAAGTCGCCACGCTATTCAACGCGCGGAGCATGCCGTAAAACGGTAGTCACGCCTTTGCCGTGACATATGCGTCGCGTGTGACGCCCGGTTCATGTCGCGTAGTCACATTTGTCCGGTGATATTGTGTTCTGGTGGCACAGTAAAGCGGCAAGAGCTGTCATCTTTTAGGTCGTGTTCTCAAAAGCATGTGTGCAGTGTGCGTATATGAACTGAGCCTGTACTAATAATTCCTTTTCTTTCTGATCCGCAGATCTCTCTGGGCTGACTCTCCAGCATTCAGGTATGACATTTTGCGTTTGTGTGTGTGCACAGCTTAATGTGTCTCAGGCAGGGTAGTTTAAAAAGTGTGTGTTTGTTGATATTATTGCTACGCTACCAACTCTTGTTTCATTTTAGCATGGGTGCATTTACACATATCTGCAAATGCTTTAAACAGAATGCACACTGGGCTATAAAGAGCCTCAGTCATAACACATGGGAAACAGTCAAGTGCAGTAACAATAGCACAACCAGCCAAAATAATATTTAAAAGAGTAACACAAGTTGACCCTGTAAAGCACTGTTCTAAGCAAATTATTTAGAAGTCAATTTTGTTACAAGTGTACTACATTGAGGTATTGGCTTAGCAGTAAAGATGACATAAAGCTGTTTGTGTCCCCTGTTTTGTGCACTTTAACAGGGCCACCAACAATTCACAAAAATATGTTGCAAACTTTAGAAGGAAATTACTAGATTGTAGTATCGTTGATTTAATCAAACAAAATATTAGCAGTTGGATGAGAAATTTTAGTTCTTGAATCTGCATAGAAAGCAACATAAATTGAGATGTGACACTCCACAGTAAGGGTTTGTTACTAACCTTGCTGTCTCCTCACATGATCGCTAGGCAATGCACATAACCTAGCCACCATTAAACACATTGTGCCAATTATTTAAAAGGGCACCCACCGTGTTTTAGCATTTGCCCTCTTTTCAGTGGATATTATGACAACCTTTTATTGACAAGTGTTACCTAGAAGCAACATACCAGAAAAAAAAAAATTCTTGCTGAGTTTTGGTATTGAGTATAAAGTTTCTGACTAAATAGAGAGTTTTAGAATTGGGGGCCCAAGCGGCTTGGGGACCCAAGAAAATTGCGCGCCACAAGTACGCATGCGCAGAACCCAAGCCAGTCTTGGGTTCTTGCGTTCACGTTAACCCAAGACCCAAGAATCGAAAACTAGCGTGGGCCCCCAAGCCGTCTTGGGCCGCCCTCGCGGGTGACAGCGATGGCGTACAGCAGATGGTCGCAGAGCAAACTTTATTTACTTCGACTGATTTTCGCCATTTCACGCGGGTGAACTCGCAGTTTTTTCGCAGCGCGTCACAAGAAAACACCAACTAAGAGCACTTGGCTTCGATTGGCTTTGCTTGGCTTAGAATCGCACACTTAATTCGTAATGCTAACCGGTACTAACACAGTTTCTTACATTTTATTGTTCGTTCTTTTTGCTCAAAAATGCATTCTGTTCGTTTTCACTTGTAAGAAAAGAGGTTCATTTTGTTTTTGTTTTTTTTCTTTCAAACAACTTTCTATTTTCCACACTGCGGCGCCCCGAGCGCTCAACCCAACGCTGTCTGCGTTCAACCCAATCCTCAAACTCTGCTGCTCACCTAGACCCAAGAGCAACCGACGCAACGCGGCTTGGGGGCCCAGAGCCTTGCGCCCCCAATTCTAAAACTCTCTAATGTCTTTGGCCAACACTGAATGATGGGCAGCAAGTATCATTTGTTGGTTTAGAGCAGGAGGAGAGGATGAGGAAGAAGTTTGGCGTGCGACTCGCTTTCTTTTGAAAGCACGATCAGAGGAGACAGACCGATGCAAGCTCTCTGGCCTCTCTGGTGTCCCGTATATGATGTAAAGCAAATGAAATGTACACCTATAGTGCACACAGGACGAGAGCTGTCTAAAAGTTCCGAAGTCATAGATGGCTTGGGGTGAAGCCCACTGCCAGTAGTCTGCCTGGAGTTTCCCTCCTATTGCTGAAAAAGTTTCTGCGAAATATTTTTTCTTTTTGTTGATTATGCTTATTCTCTATTTGTTTTGCACATTTAGGGAGCAAATAAGTATATGGTTTAGGCAATTATATGTGATGTGAAGAGTTAATAGATGCCTTCCGCATCAAGAATTGTCATGGGACAGTGACAGCCATCGTTGCATGGTAGCATGTACAAGTGCTTTTGTTTGTGTGCAAATTTTCCTAGTTTCTCAGTGTGCTGTAGCCTTCCTGCATGCTACAATAGGTTAACGCCTCATTATGGCTGAAGGAGTGTCAGCATTGCTCATGTAGTGACCATAGTTACGTGAAACAGTCATTTTGTGTTTGAAGGTCTTACCTAAGTAATGGACACCAGACTGTCAAAGGCACATTAAATGGACATGAAAAGAGCATGTTTATATCATTATACTGAAGGCATGCAGAATGGGATGATTGCCTCGATAATATAAAGGCTAATGTGCATGGCTTAGGTGCACTTGTTTTCAACTTCTTATTTATGCCGCCATGGAATCACTATTGTGCTGGCTTACCCGCTGTGGTTGCTTAGTGGCTTTGGTGTTGGGCTGCTTAGCATAAGGTCGCCGGATCGAATCCCGACCCTGGTGGCCACATTTCAATGGGGGCAAAATGCGAAAACACCCGTGTGCTTAGATTTAGGTTCACGTTAAAAAACCCCAGGTGGTCCAAATTATTCCGGAATTCCCCCACTACAGCATGTCTCATAATCAGATCGTATTTTTGACACATAAACCCCCTCAGTTGTCTTTCTCTCTCTTGTGTGCGCATCTTTGAAGGCTGGGTTTCGTCATTTGTTTGTGAAACCCATAATTTAAACCTATTGTGCTGTCTTATCACACTTTTCAGTACAGGTCTACATGTTACCACATAGTATTTAAACGAAGCATTTTCCTAAGAATCTTTTCTTGAGTGTTTTTCGTGTAACTGCTGAGGTATTGGGCACTGCAGATAGTAAGCTTTTGGCTTCATTCAGAAAGAGAGAGAGAGAAAAAAGTTGGTTCCTTAAAAGTCTACAGTTGGTCCATGATAAAGGATCAACAAGTTCTGTCCATTTTTACGTTCTGCTTGCTCTTTTCTCTCTGATTTCTTTATGCTCGTATTTGCAAAATTTTGTCAACTACTGCTTGCAGAAAGTAAGTTTATTCATCTGCAGTGTTAACTTCTGCCACAGTACAATTTGAAACCAGTAGATTGGTATGAAGTAATCAACAAAACTAAGTTCTGTCTACATCATTTTATGCAGGCTTCAGTGATCATGATCACTGTAGCGGCCATGTGCATAGTGTTTACAATCACTTTTCTTTACACATGGTGTTCAGTGTTCACAGTGTCCAGCTAATACCTAATGACAGACCTTGTGGAATGCCAGCTACTGCCTTCCCTTGCAAGACCTTGTACATCTGTAGCTTGAAGCATATTTTGGCTGGCTGTTCGACAGCAGTATTACATATGAAAGTTGCATGAAAATGACTGTGATAGGTCAGTAGTAGCCTTGGGTACAGTGTTTCCATGTTTCATTAATATCAGTTTACAATGTCCCATGAAATTCTACAGTGTTCCATCTACTGAGATATCTAATGTAAATAACTGATTAATGATGCATGGTTACTTTGCTCTATTTTGTCTCCTCTATCCTTTAATTTCTGGTAGATGTATTTGGTGGTGGTGATGGCCATTACGTCAAAAATGAATATGGAGACCTGGATTGTGGCCCCAGTGGCCTGCAGCATGTACCACAGACCATCCAGCATCATCCCTCACAGACGTCATCACAGGCGTCATCGACAGATCCCTATGGACGGCCGATGCTGCTGTCTCCTTCAAGTACAGGTGAGAACTAAGCAAAGGCTTCTGTGCTCCTCTTCTAATGCACCTCTGGTATCATAAAATCTGTTCTCATCCGCTGTATTAATTATATTCCTAACTCATTCCAGATGTCAGATTGATTTACACACTACATATTTGAGTACAGCCTACACACCCAGTTACAAACATCTCAGAGTGTCTTAGTTTGGGACAAAAGACAGCTACTTTGCCCTGCCCAAAGGACAACAGCTATGTTAATTCCGGCTTCAACCTACGCATAGGCATCAAAGAGGGGGGTACCAAATTCTAAAACATTGCATGGCACAGGGAGCAGATGACAACGCTGAGTGGTGTAGTAACAAGCTGCCAAATGATGCTGGGACACGCGAGTGGCAATCAGCCAGGCACCACTGTGTTCAAGGCCCTTTGGCATTCCCAAGAATTCAAATGCAAGTGTTGTTTATGCAAGAGGTGTCTGTGTTTCTTGAAAAAAATCTGGTACATCACATAAGTTTTCGAGCCGTGCAGATGCTTAGATTGTCCAGTCTATAGCCGGTTTATGAGTTCTTATCTTAAAAATCACTTAGGTGCTTTATTGAAAAGCAGTAAATGTCTCTGTCAGGGCCTGATTGTAAATATGAGGTACAGACCTGGTGACTTGGGAATATGAAAGATAGTAAAGTTGGAAGCCAAAAAATACTGGAATCTGGTGAATAATATTAAGAATTCCTTACTACTGAACTAATGAATACGTTGTTGTGCTAACAGGAAGATAAAGGAAAACAAGAAACAACCTATTGTTTCCTGCTTGTCTTCTGAAGTCTTTATTTTCCTGTTAGCACAACAATATATTCATAGATCTCAACCAACTCGCCCAGGAACAAGTTCTACTCAACTTTTTTACTGAAGATGTGAACTGTTTATTAAAAACAAAAGCTTTGTTTTTTATGGATGCTGTAAACAGTCCCTTTGCTTTAGCTAGAGCGAGAATGATCTGCATCACAGACAAACTGAAATTTTCGTGGGGTTTATTCATGAAACCAGTTGTGTAATAATAAAGCCTAAGGATCGCCTGGTGGGATACTTTATTCTAGCAGTGTGAGAATATTTGAACATCTTGAATAACGAATTGAATAGTCACTACACTCGAACCCACTTATAGTGATACCAGTTTATATGTGTATAAGTTACCACTTTATAAGTGATACCGGTGATACCGGTATCACTTATAATGATACGAGTGAACGCAATAGGCAGCCGGATGGGGGAAGGTGATGGGGAAGGGCACTGGCCTCCTCGCCATTATAGTTTTCTCACAACGGCTGTGCCATCCCCCTATTCTGATTTTTTTCATGCAACCCGGAAATAGGATTTATCGATTATAACAATGGAATTTTTGTAACAGTTGAATATTGTTATAAGTGGGTTCGACTGTATTTGTAAACACAAATATTTTTCTGATAATTCCTGAATATTGGAAATCGCCAACTGTGCATGCTAAGATATAATATTAGGTTGAAAGTGGGACATATTTTATCTTGGATCAGCCATAGTAAACTTAGAACATAGCCATAGTACATAGAATATAGAACATAGTACATAGCCATAGTAAACTCAAGAACTTACATAATAGTAGAGCACACTACGTCGTTATGGGAGCCAGGATATTACAGCTAACAGCGATCATTTGCACTTAGTCTAGAGTATGCGAACAAACTACCATATTTACACGACTGTAAGTCGACTCGAATGTAAGTCGACCCCGCCTGTATCGCATGGCAGGGGAAAAAAATTAGCATGCCCGAGAGCGCGTTCGATAACGAAAATTTATTAGTGGCTGACATGGTCACTGGACTACTCGTCTTCACTAGTGCTGCCATCGTCATCGTCATCGCTGCTACGGTCCCGCAGCATGTCGTCGTCCAGCGAAATTCCACATTTGGCAAACGAAAGCACCACTACATCTTGTGGAACAGCAGCCCACGCCGAATGCACCCAACCACACGCAGCCGTCTTTTGACAGGTCCGGTTGGCGTAAGTTCGTGGTCTTCTGCTGCCAGCCACTCGTTGTACTCACGGCAGAGCAGGCCCTTAAAAGGTGAAGATCCGGGCTTGTTTCATGACCATGTCGCACTTTACTGGCAGGGACCGATCACGCATTTTAGCAACATACGCTGCAAGCTTGGCCTACAGCTCCGGAAAGCGTCCAGACTTTGGCACGTAAGAAATTCGCACTTGCGGCCAGCTGCGCAGTGATTTGTTTCATCAGTGTGAAGGATGGCAGCCCTCTTGAACACTGCTGTGAACAAGTGCCAAATGATGAGTGGGCCTGGAGCACTCATGACGACTGAGGAAGCATGGAAGTAACACCTAGCCGGCAGTCAAGTCGAATGCGTCAAACCAGTGCCTTTGGTCATACTATAGAGAAAGCTAAGTGGAACAGGGAAAGAGAAACCCGTGACCTATGAGCGGTCTCTGCTCACCCACGAGTGGTGTCTGCTCTTCCATGAACTACCGATACTCCCTGCAAGTGCCGCCGTTCTGAGGGTGCCGCCGTGAATGGAACAGCAGCGATTCCATCAACTATCGAACACCCCCCCCCCCCCCCCCCCGACAAGTGTTGCACGCACTGTAAAACTCTCAAAAACCTTGAAAAACCCTTCCGAAAAGCGAACAAACACGTGGAATAGCGAAAAGCTACGGGTAAGGCCATAGAGCAAACATAAACTTGTAATTAAGTTGTAGCTCCCATTGGTCTCGCTTTTTTGGCGGTGCCATGTTTTGGTTTCGATTGTAAGTCGACCCCCTCCCCCCTTCCCGCTTCAGATTTTCAAGTTTTAATATACTATGGGTCGACTTACAATCGTGTAAATATGGTATATTTTTTTGTGCCTAATGCTGTACTTATGCTTTTAGTAAACAGTGCTTCATGACACTCAGTGTACAGTCGAACCCGGATATATCGAATTCGACGGGGATCGGAAAATAGTTCGATATAGCGAAAATTCGATATACAGATGTAGGCCAAAAAAGCGCTCGCGATCATAAAAAATTGTGGCTTACCGATTGGAACAGCCGCGAATCACATAGCATGTGCACACAATATGAAAGCGCTTTATTTCACGGAAAAAAAAATCACTAATTTTGGGCTGCTTTTTTCTCTGGGAAATGAAGTTAAAAACACTAGTCTCAATCTTGTCGAGACTGTCCAGGTGCGAGAGCCCAGTGCCTTCCATTTTGCCGCAACGGCGCCGAATCAGGCTGAACGCTGACGCCAGTTCAGTGGCTGTGCACGGACGCGTTTCTTCGAAAACACAGTTACCCTCGTTGTTGCTGGAATCGCCGTCTTGAACGCCAGCTATTCCGGCCACAATGTCCTCACCAGCGAGGTCGGCTACCGCTTGAACTTCGCTGTCAGCGTTAATGAAGTAATCAACAGTAACTTCGGACGGGACGGTGCCGGGAAAATTGGACAAGTCGCGGAACGCGTCCTCCAAGCACTCATCATCATCTAAAGCTTCCGGACATTCATCTCCGGCCACTTCAAGGCCTGCCTTGCCAAAACAGTTGACTACTGTGGCCTGCTTCACATCGCCCCAAGTGCCGGTAATCATCTGGATCGCGCCGAGCAGGTCAATCTTGAGATCGGTTCCCATGCGTAGGTTTATGAGGAGCCCTGGTCAAGGGGCTGCAGTCTCGCTGTGGTGTTCGGCGGGAGAAACTTCAATTCGATGTGCTGTAGCTTGCAAGTCGTTTGATGGGCTGAACAGTTGTCTACCAGAAGGCAAACTCGGTGGTCCGACTTGCCCAACTCAGCGTCCCAAGACTGCAGCCATTCAACAAAAAGTTGACGTGTCATCCAAGCCTTCTTATTACAGCCGTAGCGGACGGGAAGCTGTTTACAGTTCTTGAAGCAGCACGGTGACTTGCTCTTCCCGATCACAAATGGCCGTAGCTTGCACGAGCCGTCCATGTTGGCTGCAAGCAGCACCGACGCACGCACTTTGCTCATTTTACCACCGTGGCATGAGGTTCCACAAAGAGCGAGTGTCTTATTCTGCAACATTTGCCAAAAGAGACCAGTTTCGTCTGCATTGAAGATTTCTGCACGAGAAAACTTCTCAGTGATCTTCGGCCACTCCTCAGAAAGCCACTGCTGCATCTCCTGGCTGCTGACAGCCCCACTTTCGCCTGAAATGGCCTTTCCTACAATGCCGTGGCGGTTTTTAAACCGTTGCAGCCATCCAGTGCCACCGCAAAAGTTCTCTTCGCCAAGAGCCGTAGTAAACCATTTGGCCTTTTCGATTAACATCGGTCCATCCACGGGAATATTTTTCGCTCGGATTTCAAGAAACCACGTATAGAGTGCCTTCTCCACTTTGTCAAAAGCTGCAGGGCGCACACGACACGCTCCCGAGCGACTTTTCTCACCTGCTTTAAGCTTGATGTCCTGCTTGTTTTTTGACAACGTACTTAAAGTACTCCGCGGAATGCCGAATGTGTCTGCCACGGAGGACTTCTTTTCTCCATTCTCAACACGCCGGATTACTTCAAGCTTTCTTGCAAAGTCCAGATTCTTCCTCTTTTTTATGTCCGCGGATGCCATAGCTCACCACATGACCGCAATCACACACGCTACACATGGCACGTTGAAACAGAGGTACGCACAACAAAACACGCGATGCGCAGATGGAGCAGTCCGAGCGAAGCCTGTTCAAGCGGCAGTCAGCGGGGCTGCGAAGGAACGACAAAGGGAAAAGAAAGAAGAGAGCGGGGAAAAAGATCAGCGGAATATGCCGTCGAAGGCGCTGTGTTCGTTTTTTTAGCCCTCTCTAGCTCTCTTGTCTCCCCTGGCCCACGAGCGACCGTGCCGACCCCTCACTCTCTCTCTCTCTCTCCCTTTTCCCACGAAGCGTGGCTTGGAAACGTCGCCGCGTCTCCATGCTGCGCACTCTCTTCGCTGAGCTCCAATGTCCTTGCCCAATGCACACGCCAGCGGTAGAGGAGGAGCGAGAGAGCTCGCGCCAGTGGGGCGCAAGAACGGGGGAAAGGCTCTGCGTCTCCGTCACTAGGCGACGGCCGTGCATGCGCAGAGGAGGAGCCTGCTGACTGACTCTGCGGAAATGTTTTCCCCTGAGGAATGGACACGAATATCTTTGGGGAATACCTTCCAGGGGCGCGGCGTTCGATATATCGAATGTCCGACGAAAATGGAATTTGATATACTACGCAATTGTCCTATACTTTTACATAGTATTTTCGAGGGGGTAATCTGTGTGTTCGATATAGCCAATAATTCGAAATATGCGGGTTCGATATATCAGGGTTCGACTGTAATCGAAAAAACTTGCTAACATTGTTAATACTTCGGTGTGAACAAGATTTTATAATAATGGTGAACATCAATATTTGAAAAACTATTTTAAATATTTTCGCTATTCGATTCAGTTCACTTTTGACGCTACTCGATTTGGTACCAAAAATTATTTGCGCACCCCTAACTGATTCTACAAGCTGGTACATTGCTGTTTGAGTAGGTTCATATACAATAGAGCCTCGTCAATATGTCCCTGTTACTGAATTTTTTGGGCTATTTCGCTCGAAAACACTGGCCTTGTTTAGTTCTCATAGGGTCAGTGTATTAGCTTCACAATTGTTATGTTTTGATTCCTGGTTGTTATGTCTATAAGCTATGATGGTGCTTACATTTCTTTTTCCTCAAAAAGTACCAGGAATGTTCAAGACATTGACGGTGCTATCTAGCACGCTGAAGGAGTGCAGGAACTTGAGGATGCTCTGACATTAAAGGGTCCCAGAAACAATTTTTGCACATAGTAAGAAAACATTGCTGATCTGTCATTATTGCTGTGAACATGGGTGCCAAATATCGCTGCACTGCTTGCAGCAGGGGATTTACAACCTACTGTCAGACACAGCAAAAAAAAAATTGCTTGCTCTTGTTTCCGCAATCTCGTCGTGCAGCATCATCAAAAGCAGCTCGACCAACCAATGCTATTGGCTGATTTTGTGATCACGAGAGCATTTGCAGTAATACGTAAATGGTAATGGGGAAACCACGTGTGTAGCGTTAAAGGGTATTTCGCACTTGCATTTGAACACTCTTGACCAGAAATATCCATTCGCAACCGTAATCACTCAAATTGCATTCCAGCTACTCTACGTTCTGCACAATCACACCATATAAAATCACAGTTTTGCGGCCGTAATACACGAACCGAGGATTTAAAGTTTCGGTTTTAGTCTACCATAGTGGCCAAATGGCAGTCGTAAAGGGTCAGAGAATATGCGAACAACAGAAATTGCGTTCACGGCAATGGTGTTCATGACGCGATTTGCACAGATGGAGTGCGAAAATTTTAAAAAACCATTGTTTGACATTCAAAATATTGGTTGCTGTTTTAAATTGACTTTATAGGGCAGCTGTAATAATCGAGCTTGGGCAAAATATTGCTCGGTAACGCCGATTGTAAAGCCACTGAGCGTTCTTTTCCCTTTATTCTTTTCTTAAATGTCAGTTTTTTTCTTCTCACCAAGTTATGTGGAATACCGTTAAACATGCAGTGACCAACAAAGTAACTTCGTATTTGTTCTGTGATACTCTGTTATGCCAACTGAATGCCGCCAAGAAGTAATAAGATAACGGAGGGCATAACGCGAACGGCATATGCTGTTCGTTGATGGATGTTGTTCATAGTTGTCACAGTGAGTATTTCTTGTTGGTCTGCACGAATACGTCTAATCAGCTGACTTTATAAGCTTACCTAATCGACGAGATGTGAATGAAAAAGTTGGGGAGGATGTCGAAACATGAGTGATCAAACCTAGGATTTGCAGTATCCAATATCCTTATCCAATAAATGAGGCAGTCAACGTCAGCTAATTGAACTTAAATATTAGTTGCTTGTGCATAATGGAAAAAAAAAGAACTCTTGACTACCATTAACAATAATATGCAGATCCCATGTACTATGGGAACCGATGTAAATTAAGCTTTGTATGCTGCTTGCTTTGATTCACAATAATTAGTGCCAATGTTGGCGGCAAATCTGTAATTTTTTCAGCGTTTAGTCCAATACAAGAGTGGTGAGCTGATGTTAAATGTTACCTTGCATGCACCACTGCTGCTTCTGTAGTTCGCAGAACACACAGGGAAATGTGTTTGCTTGAGGCATTGTTGTGCGACATGGTTAATAATTTCTGAGAGTTCAGCATTATCACTGCCTCACATAGCATGTGACGTCATGGCAGAAGTGTTAAACTTTAATTGAAATATGGGGCTCTGTGTAATTCAAATAATTATTATATAATTGTATGTATACATTGTACAGATACATTCGCAGTCTGAACCACGTTTTATTGCGCTGCGAAGACGCTCTTGTTCCATGCGACTCTTCTTTTGGGCCTAGGTGTCCTCGACCCTGAGTATGCGCTTCGTAGCCATTTAGCTGCCACGCGTTTACGTGCTCCTTGTGCACATGTGAGCAGCACACTGTAGAGATGCCAGCTCCAAGTGCTCCTTTTCAGGCTATGGGTGGTTGCAATTTTTGCGCTATCACAGCTCGGCACGTGACCTCCATAGCCCAGCACATGCATTTTTTGTCGCATAAGAAAGCAAACACAGCATGTGCCATAGGCACAAACTACGCATCCCAGCCTGCGGCGGTGCCGCCCGGGATGCGCGGAGGCGAGTGCCATCTGGTGTTGTTGCAAGAAGCCCAGTTATCATACAATTGGCGCTGTTTGCATAAATCTCTCGGTTATTTCTTTTGGCCGCATTTAGTTGGCATGTCTGTTATGTAACTTAAAGGGACACTAAAGGTTACCAGAAACTCAAGTTAAAGTGGTATAGCAATGTTCTAGAACGTCTAAGGCGTCAATATAATCGCGAACAGAGCTTTAGTAACTGAGAAATTGAGGTAAATGCATGACATGATTTGAGACCCCCCAGCGACATTCCAGTACTAGCCCAATGACGAAAGCACTCCTCATAATTTGTGTTACTAGTACTCAACTACTCGTATTAAAAATATAATTTCATTCGATTATAAGAAGGAAAAAAATGCTACTTGTCTACGTCTATTCGATTCTAATAAAAAATAACATTTTGTCGTTACCCTTCAGTAATATGGGTGGTCGAAAGGTTTCGTTTTCGCTCGACTCTGCGCTGCGCACGCTTTGGAGTTTCAGTAGTTTCGTTATCGCGTCGTGCTGTGAGGGTTCTGCTGGCTCGCGAAACTTTCATTTGGAACAAACAGCGAGAATGCCACGTCCATGTGTTGTCGTGGGAAGCCCTCGTTGCTTTCCCGCTCCGGAGAGCTGGTGTCGAGGCCGCCGTTGTAGTACGCAACGGCGCCGGCAGCGCGAGCCCTCAGCAGCAGGTCGCACTCGTCAGTGGTCAAATCGCTGAAGTTGAGCCCACCATCGCG
This sequence comes from Dermacentor variabilis, assembly GCF_050947875.1. Lineage (NCBI taxonomy): Eukaryota > Metazoa > Arthropoda > Arachnida > Ixodida > Ixodidae > Dermacentor > Dermacentor variabilis. Next base: position 88,039,702 of record NC_134572.1, on the reverse strand, counting down.
AGCCAATCCGTCGTTGTCAGGGTCCATTGCGACGAGCGTCGAAGTTTGCGTCATAGAATGAAGTACCAGTTCATGGTCGCGCGTTTCTCCTTCCGCTAGCCACCATACTCCCGCTTTCGCTCTGCTGTCGGCTCTATCTTGGCTATGTTTCTGGCCGCGCGTTTGCGTTTTGCGCAGAAAAGCCGTAGCGCCGTCTGCGGACGCTGTTCTACTCACCGATGGCGCAACGTCACTATGAGACCATGATGTCAGTACTCCTCGATCGGTGGGCGGGCGATTTGAACTGCACTAGAGGTACGCGGACGTTTCAGAACGCATTTTCTCTTAAAGTAAGTCTCTCCTTGGCACGAAACAAGCGTTTCGAGGTTTCTGGGATGGTATTTCAACAGTCCACGTTGACTTAATAGTAACCTTTAGTGTCCCTTTAAAAGTTATTTCCCAGAAACATATATATAAGTTTCCTTTGCCAGGTGTATGACATTTTTTTCCTGTAGTGAACTTTCTTCCACCTTGTGGGCTTCTGAAGAACTGATTTGCCTATTGGTGCTCTGTAAAGTCAAATATAAAACATCTTTTCTTGATTCGTCTGTATTTCGCTCACGTTCAGCCCTACTTAGCATGCTCCAAACCTGCTCCAATGTGCCAAATTTGCCGCTCCCAGAGATGCTCCAGAACTCCCTTGGCTGCTTCCATCCCTTACATAGCGACACTCAACTTCTTGCCGGGGCTTTCCCCACTTGGCTTCGTTGTGTAGCTTCCAGCACACTAGAGGCATGAAAAGAGAGAGAAAGCTGGGTATTGGTGTGACAACTGCACTTATAGTTAGACGATTGAGAAAATATTTGTGGCATGAGATTCGTGAGATGTCTCCTTTTTTTTAGTGAGGCCATTCTATGATTAGTTAAAGTGTTTAAGGGCCCCTTTAATAGGAGCCCATGTCACTTATTGTGAACACATTTTTTGCGATAATGGCATCAGGACGTTGTAACCACTGATTGTCGCCGAGCTCAGCACGGCTGACAAAACTGAATGTGAAAAAGAGGGACAAAGATGTACAGACAAACGTGTAAGTGGTTGACCCACACCCCCATTTGTCAATGTTGTTACGGCCTTCGGTACCTTCTGCAGTTCTTCCATACACACGGTTCCACAGAAACTGAAAAAGGGCCACGAGTGCTCAAAGAGAGGCTATCATTATCAAATAACTTCAACTCAAATGCCAAATGAAGATCGCAGCCTTCGTTTACTGTGATTCACTGCCTCAACCACTCCAAAAAAATTTTAATGTTCAGTCTAACCACTAGGCAGCAATAGCGAGCTTTATTTACCAAGTTTTGAATAGTTTGTTGGTTTTCTATAAACATTAAATAAAGTTTTGTAGGAGAGAAGCTTTTTTATAATTTGTACTGCTGCTGCATGCATAATGGGATGGGATGCTTTCCCAGATCATATAATATTTTTCTATGGCCTCCTAAGGAACACATCAGTGGGGTTCTACTGTAATGAAGAAGTCCGGAAAATTGGGCTATGAAAAGTCACTCAGCGACTCTATCTGTATTCTCTTGAAATCCGTTTTGCCCTAACCTTACACACTTAAAAAATTATTGTTGTCAATACAACAATCTCAAACAAACTTTGAAAATTAAGTATTCTACTATAAAATTGTTAAAATTAGCAGGTAAGTATTCTGCCTCACAAAGACCTCAACCATAGATTTCGGTTAGCCCCTACCTGTATCTACCAAGGCAGCAATTATGCAATGATTCTACACCAGACTCCATTCATTTTTACGCTTTGTTGTTGTTTTCAACTCCACACCACGTCCATTATCACCAGGCTCAGCCGGTTGTGAGCAACGGGTAATAAGAAATTAGTAGACCTGCTGTGGTGGCTTAGCAGCTATGGTGTTGTGCTGCCAAGCACGAGATCGCGGGATCAAATCCCAGCCGCGGCTGTTGTGTTTTGATGGGGAGAAATGCAAAAACGCACGTGTCCCGTGCATTGGGGGCATGTTAAAGATCCTCAGGTAATCAAAGTAATCCAGAGTCCCCTACTACGGCGTGGCTCATAATTAGATAGCAGTTTTGGCACGTAAAAACCCAGAATCTAATTTTTAATTTTGAGAAAGTAGTAGAACAAGGGGAAAGGAATCGTCACTGTATACCAGTCCGTACAAGAAGCTCATTGTTGCTATTTGGTTTTGTTTATGTGAGAGCAGAAAGCGTAGTGTGCTGAGGACAAAGCTAAACAAAAGATGCAAACTGATGCACAGGGCAAATTTTTTCTTGCCGTGCATTGGGAGAACAAGCAGTGTGAGTATTGCATGGCGGAACTTAATGGCTGAGAAAATGTTTGTTCCATTTTCTTTATGTGCCCTTTTGCAGGGCCTGGGGCCGCATCTCCAAATGGCAGCCTCACAAGTCAGTCAAGCCAGTCGGCCATCAATCCGGCTGCGGCTGTGCCACAAGCTTCACCTTCTGCCGTGCTTCCTCAACAGCCAGTCCCGGGGGTAGTGGCAACTGCGCCTTCCCAACAGCAGCCACCACCACAGGCTGGAACTGCCAACCCCGTCACGCAGCCGCCGTCCAGTTCAGCACAAGGGAGCACAGCGCAGCAAGGATATTTTGCTTCTGTCTTGGACAGCCCATCTTTGAGTAAGCACAACATTTCATTTCTTCTGTGATGTGTTTTGGTAACCACATAGCTACACATATGTTTTGTCATGCCAGATACCACTTTTAGTGTCGTATCAATTATGCGGGTGCCCGAGGCACATTCTCACTGTTGGTGGCACTGCTGCTGTCCTGTCCTGCTTTCTACAATGCATGTGCGGGTTGCGTACGAAGGGTTGGAAAGTTTCCAGAGGTGCGGGCTGCACTTGTCTGCAAAAACAACAAAACGAAATGGGTGCACGGTCAACGCTTCGCTCAGTCGGCTCGGTGGCAAAGCCAGGACATTGCTCTGCCTTTTGCTGCTGGCATGAGCATTGTGTACACGTACATCATAAGCACACTACGTGTTCTTGTTGAGTTGCTGTATTCGTGCGCTGGTCGGAGTGGAATGGATGGTAAATGTGAAGCTATCATTATCTAAAAGAGTCAAACCTCATTATAACGAAGTCGTGCTTCTAATAAATGTAATTACTGTAGGCTCTCGATAATTCAATCTCGAGGGCACCCCAGGATTTTGTTTGAATTACCACATAAATATGACTCGGGGCAACATACCAACTTGTATTGTAATGAAACATTCACATATATTCAATAACATAACAATCACACACATTTAAATACTATGCACATTTTGGAAAAAAGAATCACGATTCGATGATTGCTTTGTTGCTGCATGAGACTTCAAAACAAAATTTTCTATGCTAGCAAGAGCAGCCAGTTCTTTGCGAAAGTTTTCCACAGGGGTCAACGATTTGCAAGAATGGTGTCATGCACGCACACGAAAAGATGAACACACCTCACTCAATGACCGCGGGAACTCGCTGTCAAGACGCTGGAGTGAGAAAGTGCACCAGCAGCAGCAAGTGAATGGACCTTTGTGCTGTCTCGCATCAGTACAAACGGAGCCACGTAAACACAGCATGTGGCGTATTCTGTTCCCGTTTCGGATGGCTTTCAAGATGCAGTGACCTTGGCTGGCGGGCACGGCTACCCTCCAGCCGGAGTAGACCCCTTCCCTTCCTACCCTCCCCACGGAGCCTTGTGCACAATGGAACACTGCGCGCTTCCTCCCTGCTTCCTTCCCACTTCCTTCTCTTGCGTGCGTAACATTGAGCTGCGATCACCGGCTCGCCCTCGCACGTTTTCACTTGCACATAGAGCATACGGCGTGCTCAGGCTCCTCAGTGATCTGCATTTTTTTTTCTCTCTTTTTCTCTGTCAACGTGCAATTCCGTTTGGCGCACGCAGTTTAGCCGCTTTGGCATATGCGCACGCCGAGAGAAGAAGAGAGTGCTGAGGGTCATATGTGTCATTTTCGTGCATGCCACGCCTCCCATCTCTGTTTTTTTTTTTTCTTTCTTCCTTAATCCACTGGTGATTGCTTGTGCGCGTGGTTTGGTTAATTTGTCCGCTTTGACATGTGTAGGCAGAGAATCATCTTTATTTGCGACTGTTTGTAATATATAAGAATGTATATGTTCAGCTAAAAGCTACAAAGGCGGCTGATATTTTCCAGCGTGGACAAGCAAAACGTTTGAATTAAGCGGTTTTAAAATACATTAAAAACATAGCTGGCCAACCAAAATTTGAAATTTGTTTGAGTTTACTGAACGTTACAGGGTTTAAGTTATTGCGAGTCTACCGTAAATCTTTGTTTGTTCGGTCGAGGTTTTAATATTTGAGCAATAAAAATAATTTAACACTTTACCGGAGCATTAGCACCTCGTTAGTCAGCAATTATAAACGAATTACTGCAAGAAGGTTGCGTCGTCATTGCGTGATTACGAGTGCTGGCGTGTGCGGTGCAATCGCGCCGAGAGAAGTGCATTAGCATGGCTAATAGCGTCCGAGATTTGCGTGTGGCGCTTCACGCAATTCTGTAAAGGTTTTACGCTATGGTTGACCACGCTCAGTGTGTGTAGCCGTCTTCAGATGGTGCCTACAACTTCAAAACAAAAGTCTAAAAAAATACGGAGATTCGTCCTTCCTGAGAGAAAACAAAAAGTCACAGTTCTGCTCGAAAGGCGAAACCATTGATGGCGATAGCCATTGATTGCAGTAGCGCCACTTCGTGGGGCAGCAAGGAGCTCCATTCAAAACAAAAATGGCGTTCAGCAAGTCGAATCATGCACCGGACAGAGTCGGTGCATGGTGCTCTCAATCGGGTTGGCTCAAGGAGTGTCTGAAAAATCTGATGAGAGGTTGCAAGGTGCCCGAACTATCAGCAGTTGTTATACATTATGGTCTATGGGGAGAATGGCAGTGTCGCAAAGCAGACCAAATAATCAAGCATGTCCGAATTTTTGGAGTCCGAAAAATCAGTAGGCAACTATAATTGCAGTAAACATTCGCTTACTGATTAGGTTAACAAGCGTGGTGTCGTGTGTACAGACAAACATGAACAATCTTGCTCAATGACCACGAACACTCGCTGTCACAATGCTGGCGTGGTGAAGAGCACCGGCAACGGAGAAAACGCTTAGTGCTGCCTCTAGTATAGGCTAAAAAATAGGGGAAAGACATTCAAACATTACTGGTTTTAACAATAGCCTGGTGTAATAATGAGCAGCTCTCATACCATGAATGTATATGCATGTTCCATGGTAAAATAACTTACAGCAATGTTCCCCACTACAGTGTGAATATTGAGATTCAGAGTATGGGTCCAATTTACGGTAGCCTAGAAGATTCTAAAGAAATAAACAAACCAATTCACGAAAAAAAACTAGTAAACACATGTTTTTAATAATAATAATAGTGCTTTATTTGTCGTATTTGTTGTAATTTGACATAAAATAAGCGGAGAACATGATAAACAGGATGCAGTCATGCATATAATGCATCATACAAAACCTCAGTGGGGGTGAAAATGCACTTATAAAGTGTTAGCATGTGACGATCAGTAACAAAGCAGAGTAAATAAATCAAAGCTGTAAGGCGAGCAGATGTTTTTTTACTGAACTATCAAATCTATCTAATGAGGAGCTGTTACTAGTGGACTCGCTCAGATTATTCCAGTCTCTTATCGCTAAAGGAATGAATGAATTCTTAAACCACTTGCTACAGAAAGAATGCTCATTGAGCGTTTGTATATGTTTATGTCGCGTTCACTGTGTTTCAGTGCTGGAGATGTTCCTAGAGGTATCAGTGTTAAAGTGGTTGTGTAGAAGCTAGAAGAAAGGGGATTAACCAAGGGGCCCGATTTTTATTAATCATATCATAAGAAGCCAACAAACATTGATACCAAGGACAACGTAGGGGAAATTACTTGTACTTACTAAATGGACTAAAGAAATTATCAGTTAATGTAAACGAAAGTGGATGAAAGAACAACTTGCCACAGGTGGGGAACGATCCCACGTCCTCGCATTACGTGTGCGATGCTCTACATAAGCGGGTACATAAGCTTAAAATGGGCTAGTACTGCTCGGTCTTGTACTTTTCAGACTCTGGTGATGTTACCTAAGTAGTTTGGTGGGAAAGTCGGTGATCTCCCCGTTGCTGTTCAATATAGCGATGAGGGGATTGCCGAACCTCTTGGAGAACATCAGGGGTATCCGTCACGCAATGTATGCAGACGACCTGACCATGTGGACGTGCACGGGATCGGCGGGCGAACAACAAGACGCCCTGCAGGAAGCCATCGACAGGACCGAGCATTATCTGCACCGCTGCGGTCTTTCATGCGCGCCGGAAAAGTCGGAGCTCCTGATCCTCAAAAAGAGGACAAGAGGGCGGCCTCCGCAGGAGACACCTGACCCAACGTTGACACTAAATGGAGTCAACATACCCAAGGTGGACACACTCTGTATTCTGGGCCTCACTCTCCAGAAGGACGGTGCCGGTCTCGCCACAATTAAAAAACTGCAAGCGACAGTTACCCAAGTCGCGCACTTGGTGCGAAGATTGACAAACAAAAAGCACGGCCTGAAAGAGCAGGACACAATCAGATTAATACAAGCCCTGGTAATCAGCAGAGTCACTTACGGCACCCCGTACCTGGGTCTCAAGAACAGCGAGAGAGACAAATTGAACACCCTAATACGAAAGACCTACAAGCTGGCACTGGGGCTTCCACCGACGACGTCGACGGAGAAGCTACTCAGCCTAGGCATCCACAACACTTGGGAGGAACTAGTAGAGGCCCACAAGACGAGCCAGATAGAGCGACTCAAGCTCACCAGCACGGGTAGGGACACGCTAATAAGACTGGGCTACCCAGTCGAATATGAGTCCAGAAAACAGCGGGTTCCTCTACCCCTCAGGGAGAAGATCACGGTGGCCAGCATCCCGAGAAACATGCACCCTGAATACCACAGAGAAAGGAGGCGAGCGAGAGTGAAAGCTCTGCGTAAGGCCTACGAAGGACCAAAACAAGGAGAAGTCCGATACACCGACGCGGCGAAGTACAAGAACAGAGCGGCCCACGCTATCAGCGTGATCAACGGCCAAGGACAAGAGGTAGCAGCGGCCTCGGTAAGCACTCCAGACATCGACTGCGCGGAAGAAACGGCGATAGCCCTGGCGGCCACTACGGGCCAGCGGGAGGAAGATCTAATCACGATCATCACCGACTCACAAACAGCATGTAGAAATTACCAAAAGGGCCGCATTTCCAAGCAAGCCCTGAGCATCCTCGAAAAGCGAGACAATTTTCCAGAGGTGTACATTGTCTGGGCCCCGGGACACGAGTCCCTGGCGGGTAATGTAGCGGCTAATGCCGCTGCCCGAGATCACATTCTCCGGGCTATCCCACCAGGTTCAGGAGCACCGGTGGACCAACAAGATAGCGTCCCGAAAAGATACGCCGATATCCTGAGCCACTACAGACTGGGTAGAAGGATCTATCCACCCCCGCATCCCCAGCTGACAAGAGAAGAGGCGGTGATCTTCCGAAAACTACAGACCGGCACATTCCCGCACGGCACCCTGCTTCACGCAATGTACCCTACGACCTATACTCACAAATGCGCCTTCTGCTCTACGCTTAATACCCTCTACCACATGGTATGGGAATGTCAACAAAATCCATCGACACCGCCCATCACCGGACCAACCGTCGAGCAGTGGGAGGCCCAACTGATAAGCTCGAGCCCTGAAGACCAGCATCGCCTGGTGAGCAGGGCCAAGCTATCAGCTCAAGCCCACGGCATCCTGGACTAGGGACGCCGCCCACCTCGGACGATTTTACCGTCGGCTCATTTCAACTAATAAAGTTTATTCCTCCTCCTCCTCCTATAAGTATGCCACAGGTTCCAATAGGAACGTTGAGTGATAAGGAAGGAAGTACAACAAAATTACATAAAGCATAAACAGGAACAAACACTACTTTACGAGAAGTGTCCGAGTTCTCACAGAATGTTTCATGGTTAGTGATGGAGACAAGGCTATCAGGAAGATCATTCCAGAGTGCAATGGCTTGTGACAATCCTGAGAAATAAATAGCTTTCATCCTACCAAGCATTCGCTTTGGCTGAAATCATTATGAAGACACCTAGAATTACATAGTGGAGTAACAAGAGGCAATTTGTGTGGTGTTATGCCCTGAATGTATGTGTGTCAGACATAACAGTGTGATTCTTCTACAGTTACATAATGCTTGAAGGGATAAGTTTGCTTTAATTTGAGTGACACTAGAGTTTATTGTATATACAGTTGACTCTCGTTACAACAGATCCTGATAATCTGACAAAAAACGTCCGTTTATCCAAAGTCTGTAATATCTGAAACACCTCACTTCCAAAAGTGTCATCGTGATGTCTAACAACTTTATTGCAAAGAGTGAGTGATGAACTTCCAGCCTAAAAAACCAAGAAGAAATCGCAGTTTCGCCCGAAAGACGAAGCATCGATTGCAATAGCAAATTAAGCAAGATAAGTGCGGTAGCAGCAGTGAGCAAATTGTCTTTCGTGCTCTCTCGGTTCAACGTGAACTAAACAACGAGAGCACAGCACGTACGAAGCTGCCGGCACTGGGTGCACTTTGTCCAGATCACAGATCACTTTGAAGAAGAGGCCCGAGCGGACACGCACTTTGTTCACGTCACAGATTGCTTTCAAGATACGGCACATGTCCACCCTGCTTTCCTTCCTCCTCCCTCGCACGCAAGATATTAAGCCGTGATCATCGGCTGACCCTCGCACGTGAGTTGCCAGCCCGTGTCAACATGGCAGAAGTTCGTTTTATACGCTGATTTTGACAAAAAATTGTCGCTAATTTTGTCTGCTGTAGCCGATAATCCGTTTTAGCGCAGTCCATTAAAAAGCGAACTTCATTGCATTAACCCTTCCAGGGTCAATGACTTAAATATATGGCACTGTGAACAAGTCCAAAATGGTCGATGGTGTATATTTACGGCGCCGTCTGTACATAAAAAAAGCATGCCAATTTCCAAACTTCTTGCCTGGCATGTGCTGCCACTGTGCGGGAATACGGGGAATTTTTTTTCTCACAACTCTTTCTCTCGGTTTTCGTTGCATGGTTTGTTTGCTCTGGCGATTTACTATCGCTCGTGCATTGAAGGGCACACGGGTGCGTAGAGGTTGGTTTGGGTTTCGTTCCGCGGGTGGTTTCGGCTTCTTGCACTCACAAAACTGATGGCCATCTCCTTACTAATCGCTCAAAGGGTGACCGCCTGTTAGTCGCTCGTTTATTGCTCACAGGGGTGCACATACGAAGGATGCCACCGTGCACGCATTTCCTTTTTTTGGAGACTCGCGAGGACTGATTGCCTCTGGTTGGAAATAAGGTGAAGGATGAGTGGGAGTTTGTCACATGTTTTTCTTCTCTGACGGGCACGCAACCACAGTTTTCTTGAGTGTGCTTACCTATGCAGTTCAATTACGCCACGGATTGAAATATTAGTGTTAGAGCAGGGACATTTGAGACTTGTGAAATATTCGCATGTGCACATTTTTCTAAGCCTTTGAAATATGTGTATAATAATTCATAAATTTTTTTATTCTTAAATGTTCATTTCCTATTTTTATTGTTGTTATTAATGAATAAACAGTACATATATACCAATGCAAAATAATTTTTTCTCACTTTACGATCATCATAGAAAAATTACGGTGATTTTACGGAAATTACCGTAACTACGGTAATTACGGAAGAATTACTGTAGTTTAATGTCTCTGAAGAATTTAAATCTGCAATAAAAAAGATTGATCCTGGGTGGTTGCATGTGACAAAAAATGTGGACCCTGAAAAAGTTAATAAAATAGGTAGAACAAACAAAGGCTGAAATATGGTCTGTTATATCTGAAACTCTCTTGTACACAGGTCTGTTGTAACGAGCGTATAGTATTGTATACCCTGGTGCTTTCTTTTGTAAATCTTCTAGTTTTTACAGCACAGCTCTTAGGTGCCCGTTCTAGAAACACAGTTCTATGTCTTGATATGATGTGTTCAAAAAGTTTGCATGCGGTGCTCGTTAGTGAAATTGGCTGAAAGTTGGACAGGTCATTTTTGCTGCCTGATTTATGTACTGGGACAACTTTTGCAGATTTCTAATCCTTTGGAAAAACAGATGATGATAATGACTTGTTAAATATTATCTAAGGTACTTCACCACCTATTCTGCAGATCATTTAAAAAAAATGTTTGGTATTTTGTCCGGGCCTGGCCCTTTTTTCGTGTCCAGGTATAAATGAAGGTTCAGTACTATGACCTCAGTGACCATATGAGGGCTTAGTCTGCTGTTAACGGTGATGTCAATTTGAGGTAGTTTCCCATTGTTAGTTGTGACGATAGATGAAAAAAGGTTATTTTGTGACTTGGTTGTGAATTCCACTGTTTCAGGCGACACTAAGGGATCACTGTATGCCTTAGGTTTACGGTACTGGTTCTAGAACTTGCTCTGAGAGTTTCTTATGAATGCTGGAAGTGTTTTGAGTAAAAGTTTGACTTGGCTGTCTTTATTTTAGATTTCACATCTTGGATAGCTAGGACAAGATTACTTTGACTTGAAGGCTTAACTGCAACCTTCATCGATTTTCTTAGGTTTGGCTGGAATGATGTCATGTGAGATTCAGAGGTTGTTCTTCCTTGCTTCTTTACATATTTGGAAACAGTGAAACATAGTAACCTTTAAACTATTCCTCAACATTTCAATGTTTGTGGTGGGACATAAGGAAAGTTCTTCAAAGGTGGTTCGTTACCTAAGTAGTCAATAATACTGGTATCGTCCGCTCTACTAAAGTCCAGGCAAGTGATGCGTAATTGGGTAGAAAATGTAGTATTCTGAGCAGGTGCTACACACAAAGTAATCCTAAGATCAGATATTCCATCGATGAATGCAAGCTTTGTTTAGTCTAACGAGAAATGATGGCTCAGAAAACCTAAATCGAGTGTGTTGGAAGTAGTTCTTTGAAAGCATGCGGTTTCTGTTATGATTTGGCTGAGATTCAGTAAAAGCATGACATCAAAAAGTATGTCGCCACTTGCCGTGTGGTGTTGAAATGTTTGCTAGTTCACATCAGGCAGGTTTAAATCCCCTATAAGTATTAGCCTGGCCCCCAGGGCATTATTCTGCACATACATGCGCAGTCTTTCCGTCACATTGACGTCACGGGAGGGAATGCAATAAATGTGACAAAAAATTCCCTTCCACTCCTGTGACATCAGGTAGTACGATACAGTAAAAGCTCGTTAATTTGAATTCCGCAGGGATGCTACGAAAATTCTAATTATACAAAATTCTAACTAATGAAAGTCGGAGAAAAAAATTGCTTGGTTAAAGCGTGTATATAGTCGGACAAAGCGTGACGGCGCACGCGCACACTCTACATCACGTTGGCGAGAACAACGTCTGTAGTTCGAAGCACTTGCGCAGCCAATGGCAGTCCGACGTGCCCAATGTCGAGATGGCTCTTGCTCCATCCGTGCATTCTTCGCGCTGACTGCGCTGACCCATAATGCATGGCCCGGAGAGAAAGGTGCCCACGCTGCTTCGCCGACGGTCGCAGACAACTGTTCAAAGCAGCGCGCGGGTTGGGGGCTGTTCTGCGCATTCTTCGAATAAAGCAGCCAACGGCACGCGTGTGTCGAAGTATGGTCGAAGTCTAGAGAGGATATCATTTTGGCTGGCGCAGCACAAGTGACGCATGCCGAAATTGTTGGGACTAAAAGCACGCCTTTGGGTCATTGACGCTCGCTGCTGAAACAAGAGCTGCGCTCTAAAATGCACTTCCGAAATGCACGACAACCTCCTGCGTCGTTGGTCTACACTGTACTTTTGTAGCTGTGCCGCATCCACGCTGCTGAGTTCCACTATACGTATAGGTGGCATCTAAACACGTATCCTAGCGTTGCTTTCCTTTGAGTAATATTCATGAATCTCAAAGGCTATGCTTTTTCGTACTGCGAGCACCGATAGATGTCATGGCCGCCATGCTTCAGGCGTTACTTGGTGCCAATTCTTAGCAGAACACCTCGTAGAGAAAGAGCACAGCCTCCAAAATGTAACATGGAAAGTGAAAGAAGAAAAAAAATAAGTGGGTTCGACTGTATCCAGCAAACTTCATTGACATACGAAGACCTTGAAAAATCTTTGAGGTTGCCCAGACAAGTTAAGACAATTTTGTCTTGTTATCTAGTTATCTTGTATGGGCAATCTTGTCTGGACAAGACATTTGCGATGACACTGTTCTTGTTTAGTGAGCATTTGCAAGTATAGAAGGCACAATGAAGTTGACACACATTCACCGGGAAACACCTTGCCTCACTTAACGTAAACTTGTGGTGCTCCAACTCTGCAGATATACCTGATGGAAACAAGAGCCTGTCGCGCACAGTGCACGCAGAACCGAATTTGTCTTACAGGAATTGCTTCTCAAAATAGTTATTTGCAACTGCAAGTGATACAATCTGGCTCTGAAGCTGTCACTTCAGTGCAAATTGAAGATGCCAAGCTTCCCATTTATAAACAAGTGTGCACTTTGCTTCGCCCTTCTGGGTGAAATGTTAACTATGTTCCTCGCTGATAATGACTGCAAAGCGTTGTTTCACTGTGCATTATCTAGCCAGCGTAAGTGTAAGCTAAGTGTAAGCTTGCTTTAATGGTTCTGCTGAACATTTATTTTTTAGCTTTTTCCTTTTTCACACTTCCATTTTGTAATTACATTGAAGTACACGATGTCCACCTGACATCCATGCTTTGGCTTCATTTTATTGTGTTGTATATTGACTTCTTGCAGCTGACCTGCACACTGTTACAGAATTCCTCTTCACCTTTCTGCTGTCACTTAGAATGACTGAAAGTTGAACAAGTTGGTAGGGGAAAAAAAAGAAAGCCAAGTGAAGGAGGGCCTGCAAATTTTGCACACTTCAGCATCACTCTCAAAAGCGGTTTCAAAGAACCAACACTACTCAATGGCTTACTTGGTGATTTGCATAAAAGCGAAAAAATAACTGCATAGCTGTTGGCTGCTGCTTGCACGTAACTGCTGCTTGCTTTTTGTTTCTTGTTTCTCTCGCTTCGCTTCAATCTTATTTCTTATCGCTGCTCTAAGCTGTTGTGCAATGCTTTAGTAAACAACGTGAAGCGACTGCTTACTCATAGCAACAGCCAACTGGTACACCTTTGACTTGTCACTTTTTCCCGATCACAAAGTCGGTCATTGAGTAATGCTGATTTTTGAAACCCCTTTTGAGAGCACTGCTGTCGTGCAGGCGAAATGCTCTTCCCATCCTGTTATGCATATTGAAATGAGAAAAAAGGAAAGTCAGTCTCGCCTGACAGGCAAAGCAATGATTGCAACAACAAATTATTAAACAGCTATATGTACAAGGTAAGGTTAGTCATTTTATCAGCTGCATAAATTGCTGTAAACATTTGCTTACAAACTAAATTAACAAGCGCGTTGTCGCGCATGCACAGGCAAACATAAACACATCTCGCTCAATGACCGTGGACACTCGCTGTCAGAATTTATTTATTTGTCAGATACTGCCAGCTACCTTTTGAAAGCCATAGCAGGAGTGGGTGCATCGATTTTATAAATAATAAATTGTACACTGCAGCCATTCAAGTCGACAAAATTGATAACAATAATAGTATTGCATACAAATACTCAGAAAGCAGATGTAACTAAACAACGACTGGAGGCGTGAACAAGAAAAGGTACTAAATCATTAGTTCTGCACTAAGTTCATACTCTCACGAAATAGTATTTTTTCTGAGACAATACTGCAGGCAAAAGTGCACCGAATAAAAAGTGTGAAAACATGTGTTTGTTTGTAGCCATAAGCCAAGACACTAAAGAGCTGTTCACAATGAAGATAATAAACAAGACTCCCGAAGTTAACTGCAACCATCAACAAAGGAAATCTAAGAAAAAGGTAAACAAACAGTAGCTTACCAGAAGCTAATACATAAGTATAGAGTTAGATTCCCGGAACCTTTCCGTGAATAGTAGCAGAGAAGTGCCTAGGGAATAAACATTAGTGACACACATTCGATAAAAGCTATATGTACAATGAATTAAAAAAAAACATTTGCGATAAATATAACAGGCAAAGTGGCACGACAGATGTGAAGGTATCGGATGATGATAACCAAACTACGTCACAAGTTCCATTCAGCTATGGTTCGAGGAAAAAAGGAAAAACGGTGTGCATTTGTTTTGGCTTGTGGCATTAGAATCATCTTGCTGTGTTTCCATCTCGTTGGCCTTGCGCTGTTCTACTGCGTAAAATATTAAAGAGTATTTGTAGTTGGTGTAGTTTTCTATGTGATTCTAATGTAGGAAGGCCGCTTAATTGCTTGAGGTCAGTAGCGGACACATGCCTGCTATAGACGTTAAATTTGAATCTTAGCGCTTTTTTCTGGACACGTTCAATGTCATTAATATCATATTTGGTGTGTGGATCCCAAACAGCATCTGCATATTTCAATAACGGTCTAACTAATGTCATGTAGGCCACAAGCTTAGCTTTAGAAGTGCAATGTTTTAGACAGTTTCTTAGCATGTATCGTTTCGCCAAAGCCAATGAAACTGTGTATTTCACATGACTGTTCTAGGTTAGTGTAGAGTTTATATATTATACCAGATATTTAAATTTGTCTACAGCAATTAATGGAACATTGTTGATGTTATAGGTTTAGACGAGCAGTATCTTTTTGCGTGTAGCCCTCATCTGAACACATTTGGAAACATCTAGTCACATTTGCCATAGTAAGCACTAGTTAATTTCTGATCAGAAGTTGTTTAGGATTTGTTGATCTTTATCTGACTCAATGGGCATGTATGCAGCACAATCGTCAGCAAATAAACGACTACGCACTGGAGAGTTAATTTGGAAATCGTTAATATAAATTGAAAGAAGTAGCAGCCCGAGCACCATTCCTTGGGGAACGCCTGAGAGAATGGATACAAATTCCGAGTTTTAGTCACCTATAATGGCATGCGCTCTGTGAGATACATGTCGAGCCACTGTACAATTTGATGGTTGTTTTGTAGGTACCGGACCTTCAACATTAAATTGGCATGTGACTCACGGTTGATATCTTTCTCAAAATCAAAGTCAAGGAAAATTATATCAACCTGTCTGCTTCTGTCTATTATTGCCATTAGATCATTTGTAGTTTGAATGAGCTGTGTCGTAGTTGATAAGCTGCGCCAAAACCCATGCTGGCTGCTTGAAAAAAAAAAAAAAAATGTTGTCTTCTAAGAAGAAAGGTGCTTGAAAACAGAGTGCCCCAAAACTTTGCTGCAACTGCACAGCAGTGAGACCGGTCTATAGCTGGTTACTTTAAGTTTGTCACCCGATTTATAATTTGGCACCACTTTGGCTGTTTTCCATTCCAAAGGTAGTTCCACTTTCCTTAAGCTTTCTTTGAAAATTATATGCAGATCCTTTGCACACCACTCAGTGTATCTAGCATAAACACATTTGGTATGCCACCCGGACTGATGGCGTTTTTGGTGTCTAATTGAAGTAGAGCCCCAAAAATGCCCATTTCGTTTGTCTAGATCCGGGATAGCAAAACTGGTTTTCTGAAAAGATGTGGGCTGCGTCGTGACACGAAGAAACACAGACGAAAAGTAATTATTGAATGTGTTTGCTGCATGGTTAATATCATTAGTGATAGCGTCGTCAAGTCTCAAATTGCTAATAGTTTTGTTTTTTCTTGTTAGGTGCAACGAGAACTTTTTCAGGTTGTTCACAAGAAAAATGTGCATTTTCACGTTAAAAAATATTAAACTTGGACAGCTTTACCTTTGTGTGCAATACATCGCGCAGCAGCTGTAGTGAAACTACAACTCTGTTCACAGCAGAGTGTGATAGGCGTTTGACACTGCACTTCAATTGTATTATCTACGTGAGATCCAAGGATTCTGACGGTTTCCCTTTTTTTGTCTAGTGGGAACATATTTGCTAATGCATTCATTCACAGTAGCCCTGAAGTGAATCTACAAGTCATTGACAGTCAAATTTCTGGCAGCATGCCTATGCTCAAATATATCTGTCTTGTTCCAAGAGGTCCAACATACTCTCATCTTGAGCTCGATTAAAGTCATGAATCTTTTTAATGACTTTTTCGCTTTCAGTTTGCAAGACCCGCATGTGGCCAGTAAAAAGGACAATGTTGTGATCTTACATTCCAGGGAAATAGGACATGTCATAGTTTAGGTCAGTAATCTTATCTGAAACAAAAAAAGAAAGATCAAGGAGTGTGCTAAAGGTAGCTGTTACTTGTGTGGGCTGATCCACAAGTTGCTTCAGACAAAACGAAAAAGCAATATCAAGCAACAACTCACAATGCTGACAAGACGATGAAACACTCAGTAGATTCCAGTTAATTTTCGGCAGGTTGAAATCGCCGCACAGGATAATATTAGCATTTTGTTTACAGTGCTCATGAATGAAGTCATGCAGTGCCTCCAGAACTGAAAGATTGGCATCAGGCCGATCCGTAAAGTGCACCAAGTAGAACATTATAGTGGCACAGGCGAACACTAATCCATAACATTTCAACGTCGGTATTGTGAGGTGTCACCGTATACTCAGTGCTTTTCTTCAGCACAACTGCGACGCCACCGCCCCTAGCTTGCCGATCGTGACGAACAATTTCATGCGAAGAAGGTACTGTGTCCTCATCAGATATCTTATCGTGAAGCCACATCTCAGAAATCACTGTCACGTCTGGGTTATATGCAAAATGAAGGCCCTCAAGATCGTCAAATTTATGCAAAATGCTCCTCGCATTCACATTCATCACAGAAAATGTGTTCCGGGTAGTGTGTGGTGACAGTGGTGTCATGTTGTTCTTTTGAGGCACTTCATCATTATAGTACATGGAAAAATTCTGTCATTCAGAGCATAATGGGACCATCATGTCGCTTCCATCATCCCATTTGAATTGTTTGTTATACATTTTTAGTTTGTCAAGAAGAAGAGCAATCTTTTCAGCCTTATCTCTGTTTTCCTTCATGTTCACCCACAGCTTCCTCTGGATTGTCTGAATGCGTGGTGAGAAATCCTCCGAGATTCTGTAGTTGGCACCTTTGAGCTTGCTGCAATTTTTCAGTATTCTCATCTTATCTCTTCCATCTACTAACTCAAAAATGCTGGCATCAGGAAGAGCGACAGCAGTGGAGAGCGAATTCCCCGTCGTGCTGCCTCTCACCGCGCACTATGCATGCGAGAACACAGCACCATGAAAGGATCAGCTGTATGGCCAGCTAGCTGTCGAACCAGCGCAGATTGCCTCGAAAATAGAATGCGTACAGCAGCACTCAGGCTCCACAGCTGGAGTAGAAGAGGAGATAAACCTGCCCTCACACCTTCCCCTCCTAGTGAACTCACATCTCCCCGCTGCCCCTTTGCGCACAGAATACAGTGTGCATCGTCCCCAGCTTCCTTCCTTACGAGCACATGGAGACACTGCAGCATCAAGCCACAATACCTCTTGGTTCGCCCTCGCAAGCTTTCGCTCACACCTAACGTATACGGTGTGCAGCCGTGATTTTATTGCACTTGGACTTTATGTGGAGCACCACGACGATGGCGGAAATTTGCCTGGAGTCTCGAATACAGTGCACTCTCTTTAAACAGAACCTCAAGGAACCAGGGAAATTTTTTTCCCTGGTTCACCAGGAGTTTCATTTACTGAGAGACAATGCTAAAGGGTTGTATGAATACAAACCACCCAACCATAAGGATGGTGTTCCGTATAAGTGGCAGTTCGATATAACAATGCTCAAGGGTTGTATGGATACGAACTAACCAACCATGAGGATGGTGTTCTGTTTAAGTGGCAGTTCCATATAAGCAGTTTCCGTTTATAGAGATTCCACTGTAATTCCACCGCTATCGCAATAATATAAATGGGGAAAATATAATGGGATAGAAACTCTTGAATGTGATTTTTTTTAATGTGATGCACAATTTGACACTCAAGCTTATGCAATTAAGGAATTAATAATAAATTTATGAATTAGATTAATTTTGAAAACTTATCTAATCAGTGATGACAGAAAAATTCACTAGTGTGAGCAAGGCAATTGTTAACATAACTGTTCGTCCTGTCGTCATATCCCATAGCCCTTTCATTAAACAGCTTGGCCCGTGTTAGCTGGTACACACGATATATTAGCCACCTGTGATTACTGTGGTTCGTGTCTTCGTTAAAGAATGAGAGTCACATTCTGATTGAAGTGTGTATGTATGGTAGAAAACCGGGTGAAGTCCTTGGGAATATTGCTTATCATGGTGCACACCTATTAGTTAGGAATAAAATGTCAGCGCACCAAATCTTGTCAAAAAATGACATAGAGCCATTCTGCTGAACTATAACTGGCAGCAAACTGATGAATTTACATTGTCTCTGGTTTCCTCTTACACCCATTTTCTTTCAAGTTGTAGCTATTTTGGTTTAATCATCATAGTGAGCTGGTACCATTCACATTATGTGGAACGCTAACAAGAATGTGAAATTAGGGATTAAGTCACAAAGTGGTGTGCTTGTTTAGTGATAAGCAATTCTCTTGTGAGCGGTCGCTATACTCAATTTGGGGAGGCGGGAAGGGGATTGCAGCAGATACTGCTGTTGTTGATTAGCGCTGACAGTAAATGCAATATTTTAATAACAGTAGCCACCTTATGCTAGGTTCCTTGTTCACATGGTTGATCGATATGAAGAGAAACTCCCAATTTGTGTTTGAGGCTGTTAAATGATCTTGCTGCTGTTGCACTTCTAAAAATTAATAGTGCCTCACAAGCGTCATTTTAGTTGCATCACTTGCACTCTATAGTAATCGCTGTTTTAATGTCAATTTATCATTTTTCTCATTTGCTTTTTTACACAAAAATCTGATGATTGTGAACGTAACACTGTTGGTCCCGTCATCGTATCCCATAGCCCTTTCTTTAAACAGCTTGGCCCGTGTTAGCTGGGACACACGGTATATTAGCCACCTGCGATTACTATGGTTTGTGCCTTCATTAGAGAATGAGAGTAACATTCTGATTGAAGTGTGTATGTGTGGTAGAAAACCTGGTGAAGTCCATGGGAATTTTGCTTGTCATGGTACACACCTACTAGTTAGGAGTAAAATGTCTTGATGCTGCTTCCGAGCATAGTGAATGTTGAGGACTTCTCACTGTGTTGTTCTATGGCTGTACCGTCTGTTTGGTGTGTGTGTAAAGGGGCCCTACTATAGTTTTTGTAGCGTTGCAAATTTCAAACCAAGATTGCATCCTATGTCATGAAACATAATTAAATGTGAACGAAGTTGTAGTAAAAGTTTATTATTGACAATCTTTTTCACTGCATGCCCCAATCGAAGGTGTCACAAGACATGCTTTTACATACTGTTAAAAATAAATGTGAACTCATGTTTGCACCTAATCTCTGGTCGGCTGTCTCTAGTGACACTTCATATCTTACATGCCAGCACAGAATATTATAGTTACAAGCTAGCACTGTCAGCGACACTTAAAAGGATAACGCGGGCAAACTAAATCATAATAACTTCGGATTTCATTGCCCCCATAGATGCCAAATTGTCTTCTGCCTCAAGCAGAAAATGCAACTTGAGGACAAACAAAACCAATCTGTGATGAGCAAACTGTGTGCGTTCAGTGTGCTTCATAGGAGAGGGCCCCTTTAATGTGGTTGCTACTTAAAAGGAAAGGCAGCACTGCTTTCTTCGCAAACATTTAGCGTGCACTCTAGCACGCTAGATGTCTCTGTTGTGCTTGTTTCATGCTGTATGTCTTCATGTGGTCAGTAGTCCTGTGTCTGTGTGTGTATCTTTTATCTCTGGCAGTCCAAGCACCTGCAAGCTCCACAAGCATAGATACGTTTAGTTCTCGTGACGCCCCATCCACGTCTTCAGGTACGTCCACACAGTGCAACCTGTCGCTGCCCTACTGTTTTGTGTGTGGTGTTGTGCGTGTTTTTAGGTGTGCTTGCTTCTTGTCAAATGTGGTTTTCTTGTGCAGTCTTGGTTAAAAGTTTTATATTCATTCCAAGAGTGACAACGTATAATGCCAGCCTTGGCTCCTGTAGCATGTCATCACCTCAGCAGAGAGAGTGAGGAGTGCTGTCCTTCTAACTCTCCAGGGCTTTGGAGCAATGTGGCTAAGTCTGTACAGTCATGCAAATGAGTACATTGAAACTCCTGACACAAAGTCTGCACATCCTGTTTTACTTCAACATTTCTGTATTCCCTTCTGCCTGCTTTCTTTCTTTGTTATAGTACTCCATTTTGTACTTAGCAGGCAACACTGCTGAGGTCACGTAAATATGGTGTGGTCGTAGAAGTCTTGCTCTTCATGTTTTGCACTGCACTTTATTTTTATCTGCAACTCTTTCTATGGAGCTACTTTATAAATTAGAGCTACAACTTGTGGAAGTCATGTTACGTCAGATCACATATACTTGTGCGCTTTCTTGCTTCCAGTAGGTGACTTGTGATATTTTGGTCACGACCGCAAGTGATGCACTGCGGCTGTTGTTTGCAGAAGTTTGTCACTCTGCTCGTTTGATGGTAAATTGACCCAGATCTACGACACCTTCCATGTCATAATTACAATGAATTACATGACGTCCATCTGTATCTTTCTTTCGTATGGTGATTCATTATCTTTTTGTTGCAAATGTAAGCAGTGAGAGAAGTCTCTCTATTTGTAGCCTGTTGCCTGCTATGTATGAAACAGATTATAGTGTCTTTGTTGTTTAGCTGTTCTGTTTAACGAGAAATTAGTGCATTTTATCTTAAGCTTAAAGGAACCCCATTAACACTTCACAGCTTGTCATGATGGCGCAGTATTGTTATTTTTTGTTTCTTGCATTGAAAACAGACTAACTGAACTCTGTGCTTGAGCCTTTCTAAAAGTTGTATGCAGCATTGGTTCTTGGTTTCATATTCTCCAATGACCTCCTAAAGATTTGATGTAGTCAGCTTAATGTGCAGCATAATTTCCTTTATCTGCCCCTTTTAATGTGTGTTGCTTTTGTTCACACATTTCTTTGTTGTTTTGTTACCATACCTTGTGATATAGCAAACCTGGCAGGGTAAGCAATTTTTGTTCATTTGACTGTGCTCTTGCCAGAATCTACATCTGCTTGACTCTCTCAATGACAAAACTTCATGAACGGCCTTGAAGATATCGATGTTATGAAAGATTCAGCCTAAAAGAAGTGTTCTGAATCTGTGGCAGAACTAAACGAAAATTTCTGAACAGTTCATCTTGTTTGTTAAACAGTTCAGCTTGATCGAGTTTGCATAAAGACAATCTGCTGAGCTTTATCCTTATGTGTAAGTGATGTAATCATTAAACATGGTTCAGATGCTGTATAACAGTGGAAAATTGTTTGATTTTCTTTAAAATTGTGCCATTTCTAAACGGCCATTGCATTGAGCGGTTGTCGACAAGCCCACCCTGTTCATTTTCTTCGGTGATTGTACAGTTGACATCCACATAAGCCACCTGTAAATACGCTTATACCCTGTCGCATCCCATGCATATGGCATTTGGGCTATGTGAAGCAGATAAAAGCTGAAATGCAGTGATATTAAAGGCATACCAAAGACAAATGTTGCTTAGACTTTTAGGTTAGGCTCCCAAGAATATGAATTAAATTAGTTTCATCTTGAACTTTCTATGCCAGCATCCTGTGATAAATGAGCACATTGCACTTGTAAACCAACAAGGGCTCATTTTCAGTCTCTGAAATTTTGCTATCATAAATTGATACTATCATAGTAAACTCATTGGCATTGCCTTTCAGGCTCAAAAATTAAAAAGAGAAAGTTGTTCCTCGATTCGCTCATTAGTAATCACACCATCTGCCAGGGAAATTGAAACAGTTTTTAAAGAGTTATTGTACCAGTCTAAACCAACCTACTCTTTCTGTTTTGTCTTCCTTGAATTGTACTCATTTAATAGACATTATATAAAATTATTTAAAATGCTTCCACTTCTGATTGTCTGTGATTGAGATGCAAGCTTTATGGAATTTCCTTGAAGCCCACAAGCTTGTGTAGGATGATGTTTAGCAGATGTCACAGGACTGGTATGTGAAAGCCTTTTTGTTCTGCAACCCTAATTTCTTTTTAACCACATGTATCATTTCATTCTCCACTGCTAAATTTGGTGTTTTACATGCACTATGGTGCAAGGCTCAGTGAGTGAGCCTATGATTGCAGAAAGCTATGCTACTGAAATTTTCGTTTCCACATGCTGTGCGTTCTTCAAAGACACTTACTCACAACTGCATTACCTAACTCTGATAGCTTGAAGACGTATATAAAATCTGCAACCTGTAGAAATGACCAAAACAATAAAATCCTTGGCCAAATAATATATTTGCTTGAGATTCCTTGCTGGAAATGCTGTTTGCCCAGAAACTCTAGGAGCTGAACATTAAAGGTTATGGAATTAGCTGGATTTAAGGGCTTCCAAAGTTTTACGAAGTATTTCTCTTGTCTGAAAATGCCACGATTGCAGAGTCTATATTACTGCATTATTTAAATGTTGCATCTGCTTCATATGGTGTGTGTACTTTATACTATAACAGATGTACAAAAGGTGGTCGCTCTTTCTTTTCTCTCTCTCTCTCCCTCTCTTTTAGTGGACACAACCATTGCCCCTCTCTCCCCACACTTACCTCAAAATGGAATGAATGGAATGAACCAGCAGCAGTCAATGCAGCCATTTTCAAGCACAGGTTAACACTTTTTTCTTCTTCTTTCTGTTGACCATTGCATTCTGGCTGACCAAGAACATTGCTTTGTGTGTCTCCAAAATGAATGCCTGCTTTTGTGTTGTTGCATAATAATTTATATATTAGTAGCAATAGGTGCAACCAATGTTACAGTTCTGAAAAATATTTGGTCTTTTTGTCATTGTACCTTATTGCTTTCAACAACTGGAAGATATAAATTAAGAAAGGTGTATGGATGAAGGCACTTTAAATATGGCCATTCGTAACCAGGTCAAGTGTAGCAGTGTTGAGGCGGGCCGTTTTGTAAAGTTAGTGCCGTTCTTTCCTTCAGTGTATGCAGTTTCACTAAAGATGCACATAAAAACTGCTGCCATTGCTCGGATTTGTTGTGCAGGCTAACTGGGAAATAATTGATGCTAGGACATATGCTGGAGAAAGCAAAATGTAACTGCTCACCTGCCTCAGCATTGTTGGTGGAGTGTGCTGGTCAGTATTAGCAGCAAAAAAAAATAATTCATTGAGAGCTGGCATCCTGCCAGTGTGTTAGTCGGTTGCTGCTGACAGGCTGAATTTGTTCTGGTTTAGTATGACCAGTGATGTTCATTTGAGCTCACAATGTAGGCACAGTGAATGTGCAAGGAAAAGAAAACTGTCTGGCAACATACCCCTTACAGTGCAAGAAGCGTATGTGATGGGAACAGTGACTGTATCCCTTTAAATTACTTCTTTAAATATAATAATATTTTAATCGAAGTTTATAGCTTCTAATAGAGTATTGGAGGGGAAAGCGTAGGTGTGCTCACCGAGAAAAAAAAATAAGTATAGAATGAGTACGGGGAATTAATCTCGCCTGCGCCCACTAAGCCATACGTGGCAAGGTGTAGGTCGGCGGCTCGTTTTGTCCGTCTCCCATCTTGACGCATCGCTCGTGGCCGACAACCAGACAACAATGCCCGTGCACGTCTTGAACTGCGCACACTCTCGATGCGTCACGCTGCTCTGTCTAGTGAGCTGACGCCCCAGACTAAAGGGAGAGGGTGGTTAGCATGTCTGGGTTTCTCCCGCCAGACGGAGGTGCGAAAGGGCAGGCAGGTGTGTGCTGACACTGCTTTGAATCTGGTTGCTCACCCCCCTCCCTGTGCGTCTGTGTGCGCCTGAATGGCTGCGAGTGTCTGAGAAGACGCCGCCCTGTTTGCCTACATTTGTTCGCTTCACCAGGTGGGGGAACGTGGACGGGGAACAGCACCCTGTCGTACACGCAGACGATGGTTCCCCCCGCCGGCACAGACAACTCGTTACGGCAGCAGCAGCAACAGCAGCAGCAACAGCAACAACAGCAACAACAACAGCAGCAACAACATCCGGCTTTCTGTACGTTGCATTCCTGTATTCCTGTCTCCCTCGCAGGGCTGCTCTTCTCATCGTTGTTTCAAGTTTCATTGGTCGTTTAATTTAATATGCCCCAGAGAGACAATTGTTGGGACCTTGCCTGATTAGTTCTCCCTTAATTTTTTTTTTTTTTTTTTGTCTCTTGTTCTTGATGGGGCAGGTGTCGGGTTCACTTTGTGACTTGTTTGTATCTGCATTGGCACGTCATTCTTCTGGTATTTGCCACCTGAGAGAAAATTGGCAGCTGTCCAGTGGCTGTTCTTCTATTGCATGAGACCATAGCTTTGTTTTAATTTGTATTGTAAGTATACTTACTCTGCTGCATTGGCTAATTGATCTGCTCGTCATACAGACAGGCAAAATCTTGTCAGACTAGTATTTTTTTTTCCTACAGGGTAACAGGGAGGAGGAAACCGTCCATCTCTTTTGATGCGGTGTGTGTTGGGTTCTCATCATGCGTTGTTTATACCTGAAAGGGCTCCGTGTGCTCAATCTTTTCCCCTTGATGGAAACCTGACAGCTGTCATAGATCTTGTATTAATTGTGGCTAAGCTTCCTGTTTTTCTTGCAGAGTCGGCTCTTTCCTTAGATGAACGTGAGGGCATGCTGTTTGGTTTATCAAAAGATAAGCTTAAGAAGTGTGCAAGACACCAGATAGTTCTAGAACCTATGGATGCAATATTTAAGCCCACAAAGCTCAATGTATCATTTTTTGATACGCTGATACACCTAAAAACTCTTATGTCCTGGAAACCCAACGCAATACCCATACTAATGTATTTGATATTCTGGAGGTTGTTTTCAATTATAGATAGCTCAGCAAATTAGTTACTAACCAATTGATTAATTACTGTATAATTAATTTTAATCAATCATGATTTCACTATTCTCTTGGTAACAATATACAATCATGGCCAGAAATAAATGTGAACCAAGTTGTTTTAATTGTCTTATATGTGAAGTCATGTTCGGTGTTCCTATGGCTCTTCGTAGAAAAACTCTTTCAAAAAATTTTTCATAGAACCTCAACATGATTGGGGTGGACCTCTCTTTATGACTCTAACTTTCTTTGTCAAAGGTGGACTTTCTTCTTTGTCCAATGCTTGCAAAAAGCTGCTCGCAATCCTCATGGCTGAAAAGTATATATATATATATATATATATATATATATATATATATATATATATATATATATATATATATATATATATATATATACTTTTCAGCCATGAGGATTGCGAGCAGCTTTTTTGCAAGCATATATATATATATATATATATACACACACAAATACATAAAACTAGCGATACATTTATTGACAGGCACCTGCTTCATGGCAACACCAACATGCCCCTCCCCCTCTCCCTTCTTACATTGAAAGGAAAAGTTAGGTCATGGAAGTTTGGGAGGATTACTACTCATGAAATTGCAGAACTTGTTTTGTTTTTGTTTCTTTTCTTCATTTTCCACTTTTTTATGGTGCCTTTTTTTCTTTGAAGCAACAATGTCAATCCATTGTCAGCACTATGAAGGAGCTCTCTTGATGTGCAGTCTTTTAATGTGCTCAGAGTGTTAGCTTTAATTATTACTACTACAACATTCAAATCTCTGTCATTTGAAATCTTTCATTTTGACTACTGGTAATCTGTTAATCCCAGCACAGTCGCATCTATTTGAATAGGGAAAAACTCCTTCAAATTAGAACTCCTATAATTGCACAACTGCTATTTCAAAAAAATAATAAATTCTTGCTTCCATAGGTCACTATTCCGACAAACTAAAGCCAAGGTCTAGTGGGTCGCTAGCCACCATAACGACATGTACAGCAGAAATTCAGCCTTTTAGCTTTGCATGATATGTTAGGCCCACAGCACATGCATCTTATCTTCACAGAACCAAGAACTACCGTGCGATCAACATTTTAGTATACTGTCATCACAGGCTGTGCTTCAGTGGATAAGCAAATTATTGGTACAGTAACAAATTAGACTTTTAGGCGTTCCACATAGCCAATGAAGGGTGAGTGCTAAACGCTGTGGTGCCATCTGATAGGCATATAGTTCACAGGGCACACCAGCGCAATTATCCTTCTCTTTGCATTCCCAGTTGGAATTAGCCACACTTGCTCAGTGATCCGCAATTTCAGAGACAGCATTTATAAAAGTGCATGGTAAGGCACTATCCTTTGGTGATGCGGTGTAGTCGCTGTTGAGTAATTCGGGCAGTTTTGTGGAAATTTTAGACACCTTGCGGCACACTGCTTGAGAATTTGGACGGCATCCTGCTCTGCCGGCACAACTGCATGACGACTCAACCACCAAACCATGGCACAAGTCCTGCTACTAAGTTTTAAAAGTCTGTGTTTGCGGTTTTTCGTGTGTCCAGATTTGTTCTTTATGTGCCAAATTGTGACATAGTCTTGCAAAACATCTCTGACTGCTCCTGCTAACCTTTTTCATTCGCAATCGTCAAGCACCTTAAAACAGCGCCCTCAGTATCTCTGTTGAAGGGGTTGGAGGGAACTTCCGGACAATGACTCATTGAATGATATTTTCACGGGTCTGTATTATATACACGGGAACATTATGTGTGGGTATATGATGTATATATTTATACAGTGTACTCTCTTTAAACGGAACCTTAAGGGACCAGGAAAATTGGTTCCGTTTATCAGGAGTTCCATTTACTGAGAGACAAAGCTAAATAATATCACATGAATACAGTCTACACTCATTACAACTGACCCGCATACAGCAGACTTTTGGATATAACGGACTGTATTTCAGCTTTGTTTGTTCAACCTACATTATTAATGCAACAAAGTTTGCTTTTATTGAACCACGCTACAACAGACCATCGGCTACAGCGAACGAAATTAGTGGAATTTTTTTTCAATATCGGCCGTGTAAAACGTGCTTTTGCCGTGTCAACATGGGTTGACAACTGACTTGCAAGGGTCAGCTGATATCATGGTTCAATATTGCGCGCATGGTGAAGGAAGGCGGGGCAGAAATGCGCCGTCTTTGTTTGCGCGCAAGGCACACAGAGTTCTGTTTTGGCGGTGGCTGCTTACGGCACGGCCACCGTATCTTGAAATAGATCTGATATGTGGGTAAAGTGCGCACCCACGCAGGCCTCATCTTTAACACGATTTGTGATGTGCAAAAAGTGTGCCCAGTGCCGGTAGCTTCGTGTGTGCTGTGCTTTCGACGTTTAGTTCGTGTTGAAGTGAGACACAGCACGAAGGTCAATTCGCGCGTTGCTGATGCCACGCTTATCTTGCTTAATTTGCTATTGCAATCGATGCTTCGTGCTTCAGGCGAAACTGCGACTTTTTTGTTTGCACATTTGTCGTTGACTCTTTGCATTAAAATTGTTTCGAAAGTTATTCTAAAGTTTTGGAAGCGAGGCGTTTCGGATATTACGAACTTTGGATAAAACAAGCTTTTTTGTCGGATTATTAGGGTCCATTGTAACGAGAGTCGACTGTACAAAATCAACCAACCATGATGATGGTGTTCCGTTTAAGGGCAGTTCCATTTATTGAGATTCCACTGTAGATACACAGGTTGTCCCACATAACTTGAGCCAAGGTTTTAAAAATGAGAGGCACTCTGGATGCTAGTTGAAACGAATGCATAATGTTGGCACCCGCCTAGAGTTACTCAGGCTATTTTTTTATTTTCCCCTTAAAACTAACGGGTTAGTTATGTTTCATTAATCAACTTTTTAAGTATTGGCTGCAGACCCCAATTGTTATATTCAAAGTTGTAGAGCACGTTGAGAAACCTCTCCATACGTTGTTTCCAACACTATATATCTCACGTGGTCCTTTTTCCACATCCCAAAGAAAGCCTGCGAAATATGAAAAAATACCATGTAACTAGGTGCTTGCGCAGTTATTGTACTGCTCTCAAGCATGCGATGGATGAACAAGGTTGGCCGCAGCGAGACTGGCCTGCGACAGGGCATTACGCTTGGTGAGGTATCTGGGCATGCGGCCCTTATCGCGTGACGGTGCAAATGCAGATTTAACTCCCCTCAATTTCTTTCTCGGGGGCTACGTCAAGGATCAAGTATACCGAACGCCAACCACAACCTCAGAGAACCTAAAAGAAAAAAGACAAGTCTGCGACTCATTCCCTGATACCATGATCAAGAACACCTCAGAAAATGTGCCTATGAGATGCCAAATGTCCATTCCAGCAGATGGTGACCTCTTCGAACACGCACTATAATCAAAGGGCGCTTTTCAGATGGAAGGTCATTGGAAAATCATTCTGGCCCTAACGCCACTTCCCCACCCAACCCCATTACACTCCGTCGGCAGGCTGCCAGCTCTTGCCCATTTCAAGCACAAAAAAATAAAGCTATGTTCTTGTTTTCTTTCATCTCTTTAAATGCAAGCGCGGCTGAGAGTGTACGCAGCCGTGCGCTCTGCTTTAGAGGTCATCTTTCACGTGTACAAATAGTGAACGTGGCATCGTGTAAGCTGTCTTCCCACGCATTTAGTATTGAAGGTTGCATACTCTCATATTTCAGTGACCCATTGGAGCAAGAGGCAGACGAAGCATTTGCTCCCCGCTGCCAGCGCTTTTCACGATAGCGTCATTCCAGTGCGGGCGACGCTATCAACCACGAGGACAGAATGCACGTTAAAGTGTGGCTGGCTTCGCATAGTTCGTACCGCCTATGTGAAGATATTGTCGATGTGGCATGAAACCGCATCATTCATTGCCGAGTCCCAAATTCATCAAAATGAATTTTCTCATTCAGATTTGCTTTTTTTCGATTGCCTGATAACTTGGAAAATTCTGCATCCCCTTTCGGTGCAAGAAAAATCTATTGGCGACTACTTATTTGCATTAAAAGGCTGAATTTCGATCCAACGAAATTTCGATGTAATAAAGTAAGTTGCTGATTTTACCTACTTTGTTACTATATTGAGGTTGAGCCATATTCTAGCCGATTCAAACATTAAACAAATTCTTGTCTGACGTGGCTGTGAGCCACGTTGGTAGCAATGAAGCTTGCTCATTGAAACTGAAACTTGATTTTACATCTTCTCAACTTTATATTCGTTTCTTTTCAGTACTTCAGATTTTCACATTCAAGCAGCAGCGAATATGGAGCAGCATAACATTCAATTGAATATTCAAAAGTATTGAATATTCGTATAAGCCTAGACTGGAAACGATACTGAAAGTAGCTGTAGAGAAGACATTATATTGTTTAATGCACTTGGAGGTGTGCCAGTATTTTTACTTAGGGTTTAAAGGTCCTAAACGTTCATTTAATGCAAAAGGAAATGAAGAATCAAAACTATCATGTCAGTACACCTTAAAGCCCTGTTTGAACCCCCCTGCTAAATGGTGTTTCTATTGTTTTGTCATTCTTTTTCAGGGCAGCACCACTCCATGATGCAGCAGGACATACCAGTGCAAG
The DNA here is from genome assembly GCF_050947875.1 of Dermacentor variabilis. NCBI lineage: Eukaryota > Metazoa > Arthropoda > Arachnida > Ixodida > Ixodidae > Dermacentor > Dermacentor variabilis. The sequence goes on along the minus strand of NC_134572.1, from coordinate 88,010,014 downwards.
GAACTCTTTCAAACCAACCCGGTAAAGAAATATATTTTTTTAAAGGGGCTCGCTCTAATGAGAAATGTTCAGTAAACAGATTAGTGGATTACACTTCTGCAGTTGCTAATAGTCCCAGTTATAGCATGAACAGCTGGTTGGTACATTCTAGGAAAGAGATAAATACAGAAGATAGGTGTCGAACTTTCTCGGAAATTCCACACCAGTGACCTGCGATGTCAGATGTTGGCGACCTCTGCTTGCTGCATCATTGCAGCTCTGAGAGAGGATTGTATTCCCTTAGAGTGCAAACAAGAACTTAGCGAGGCAACTTTTATGACCTTTTGTTTTTCATAAATAACACAATATGGATGAAAAGACGGGGAATGCGGGAGATGGAAATTCAAGACGATGAGCAAAACGTGAACAAGGTGAATGCAGGAGAATCACAGATTACCGTTTTGACCATAAGTATTGACCATAAGGCCATGACTGCCTTTCTATCGCAATCATGGTCAAGTTTAGGCAATTCAGAGCCTTATGCACATTCTTTTTACCTCGATGCCTCTTTTTCTTAGCACCTTGCTGCATTCTGGCGTAGCTCTCCTTTCGAGCACCTATATTGTCACTATAAAAAAAAAAAAAGCTAAATGTTTTTTAATATTCTTTTCAAGTGCCTGTGAACAGCTGTTTACGAGATTTTGAGAAAAGCTTGCGATGAGGTTTTCTTTTATTTTAATTTTTAAATAGCTTTAATTTTCATCAAAACTTCAGATTTGAGATGAATCGCAAGAATGGTTATTTGTGATAAAGCAACAATATTCAGCACAATTGTTGAATAGGTTGAGGTCTCACAGTACACCAAATTTTAGAAAGCTACATGGATTGGTATAGTTAATAAAAAATCATAAATATAGCAACTTTTGAAAATTATAGCAAATTAAGCAGTTATTCTAAAACACTTCCACTTTGCACAGAATCCTCAAACAGCACTAGCTGACCCTTCTTTATGTCTACGTTTTACAGACAAAAATATATTATTTGTATATATATTGTCACATTGGTTTTGAATTTGCGAGAATGCCTTATGCATGAAATAGGTGCCTCCACACTGAAGAATTTAGCCATTTTTTTCCTCCTAAAATATTCATTTGGCAAAGAAGTCCCATTCACTTTCGGGCTACCAAGTGATATGCGCATGAAATATAAAATATTCAATGCGATCTAAAATATGAATTTTTTGACCCGTGTTGATCTCTCGTGGAATCGCCCAACTTTATTTGCCGACATCCGAAGCCGGCCGCACCGATTAGGCCTAACGAGCTAGACAGTGCGGTTAATCATGTGGCCGTGATGAAAATCTGCCACCGGCTGATGTGATAATGGGCCGCAAATCGTCACGAAAAGCTTGTTACTTATATGTTCCTATGTGTGGCTCATCAGTGATCGTTCACAAAGTCACGCATATGGGTGAGATTGATGGCCGTTGAAGTGGCGTTCAGGGCCGCGGTCGACCATCCAGCAACTACAGCGAACACGCGTGTCAAGTTCATGTGTGTGCTTGCGTGCGGGCAGAGTGCTCCCAGTTGCGCAAATCGGCATGTGTGAACAGTGACCTCGTGTATTCGCTGTGGTCAGTGTGCCTTCTGGTGGCTAATCAGACCGTTCTTCACACATGCTCTTGTGCGATTCGTGAAATGAATTATTTGAACATTCATTACTTGATGTGAAACTGAATGTTCAAGTATTCGCACACCGACACTTACAATGTGTCCTCCCGACCAGATAGTCTTTTGTCAAACTCTTGATTACATTCTTTGTGTATGTGCAGCTCCCGAGTACTGGTGCTCAATCGCCTATTTTGAGCTTGACCAGCAAGTTGGTGAGACATTCAAGGTGCCATCAACCTTTTCCGGTGTCATCATTGACGGCTACGTTGACCCATCCGGTGGAAACCGCTTCTGCCTCGGTGCCCTCTCCAATGTTCATAGAACAGAGAAGAGCGAGAAAGCGAGGTAATCTCATGCAGTCGTCGTTGTCTCTTCTGTTTCCTCTAGCATAGAAGCTGCTTTTGTTTTGTTACGGCAGAATGTTTTATGTGACAAGAACATTTTATCTAGAACGTGTTCCTTTTTTTTAACTTAAAGCCTTCATTTTGTCAGACTTTTTGTTTGACAAGCTCTTCCTCTTACTTGCTCATTTTGGTATTGTTGCACAGTCACATGATAAGTTATGCCAATGTTTAAAAAAAATATCCAGTGAGGGCTACATGCCATTTGCCCTTCACCCATGGAGATGCAGGTCTAAGTAAAGATGACACAAGCAATTTTGAAGGTTGTGGAAAGAATCTTTTGATTCTTGATAAGTTTACAGATTCAAAACTCTTCTGAAAAGTTCTGTTCTGGCAGCAGCTCAGCGCACCAAAATATTCTGTAGCTTCTAGCTATTCAGGGACGATCCAGCATTCTTTAAAATGTGCTAAATAAACAGTGCCGAGCCATTACCATATTTACTTGCATAACGATCGCACTCACATAATGATCGCACCCCTGAACTTTCTCATCAAAATTCTATTTTCTTTTCTTTCCCGTGTAATGATCGCACCCGAACTTGTCACAGCGATATGTCGTGTGCCAAGTCTAGCTAATGATGATCGCGTCGAATCCTGTCAAATGCTATGCGAATGACCCACGAAGACATGCCAAGCGGTCTGCACGCACCAAACATACTTAAGAAAATGCCCCATTCTATTCCTTTCATCACTTTCCACACTTCCATGAAAAAAAAAAAAAAAAAGTTACAACCAAACTTGCCTTGGCTTTATTATTTGTAGGCTTTATAATGGTTGTGGTCAACAACAACAAAAAAGAGGTGCTTTTCGGTTCTTCTCATCTGCACTCGTGGGCACGCAACAAATCGTGAGCAGTGACGATAGTAGCCATGTTTACACTGATAGTGTACCCTATTCACACACCGACACTTGTAACACAGCTAAGATATTCGCCCACCCTTAGCGGAAACATGCCACATTAGGATAGTAGTGAAGACAAATGCCGCAGTTTCCGCACCATACCCGCCATGTGTTTCAATGTCACTGGCAACTAAGCACGCCCATCTCTGTTTCTGCCCTCTCAAAGTGGACATGGCTTCATTGTTGCCACTGACTTGCCGATGTTAGCGATATTATTCATTACTGATACTGAAGAAACTGTTTCAATGCACGTAATGTACTCACGAAAAGAAAAAAATCGCGTTCGGCACGTTCGGCTTGCTCCGCCGGCCGCCATTTTTGTTTTGGTGTCTCATACTGTTGCAGCGGCAGCCGCCTGTTTGTTGACCTGTTGTCATCCTGCAGCAAATGCGCGATGGAAAAAACATTTTCTTTTCGCGGGAAATTTAACCTGCATAATAATCGCACCCTTGAATTTGCGGCAATTTTTTTGACAAATAAGTGCGATCGTTATGCAAGTAGATACAGTAAATGTTCACATTCGTACAGGCTCAGTGTAATTGCAGCTCCAAACGCAACAGCGTCCAGATGTTTTTGTCACACATATATGTCCGAATTGTTTACGAAGTATGCCCCAATTATTTACGAAGTACAGTAAAACCTCGATATAGGTAAAAAAAAAAACTCGAAATAGGTAAAAAGCGGCAATTTGCTTCATTATATCAAAATTTTGTTGTATAGAAATTTGACCTTTTATATAAATACGTACAGTCACCGATCAATTGTTCTTACACAGAAAGGGACCGCAGAACTTACTGACCTAATGGGCTATTGAAAAATTTGAATGAGAAAACTATCTATTTTGATAAATTTGGGAGTAGGCGACGAATGATACGGTTTCATGCCACGTCGACGATATCTTCACATAGGTGGTACAAATTAAGCGAAGCCAGCCACGCTTTCGCGCGCACTCCACCCCTGCGGCTGTGATAGCGTTGCCTGCACTGGGACGACGGCATCACGAAAAGCGTAGGTAGCAGGGAGCGAATGCTTCGTCTGCCTCTCGCTCCAATTGGTCACCAAAACTTGAGATTATGTAACGTTCAATAGTAAACACACTGGAAGACAGCTTACATAGTGCCATGGCAACTCATTGCACATGTGACAGATTACCTCTAGAGCCGAGACCACATGCACGCATGCGGATGCACACAAGCTTGCGTCTACATGCCTTGCGCCTGCCGTGTCTCGCGAGGAATTGTGGTCTGCATCCACAAATACGCACAACAGTGTGCGCTCACTGGGCTCATTCACAGATGTCTTGGAAGACGCCACTTCGTACTTTGTTATTGACAGTGTTCCAAAATGCTTCAATATATATAAAATGTAATTGTTATATTTTTAGTGCTGTTAGATCAGCACAAAAAAGGAAAGGTTAGGTACTATCTTGCATGATATACACCTGCTTTACTGAGAGTTGAATGTACCACGCCGTAGCTGCTTAGCCAGGTGCACTGATAAGAGGCAGCCAAAGCGTGTGATAACAGAGAGGAGCTGTTCACCCAGGTTGCACCACCTTTTGACGTGTGCGAGGCGTACTGTACTTTCTGCGCATGCGTGGGCACACGTCCGCAAGCGTACATGTGGTCTAGGCTTAAAGCAAGGTGTGCGGCTGCGTATGCATGCGCCAGCAATCGTGACTCATGCCAATTACCCAGCCCCTCACACGCGCTTGGTCACATTACCGCGACCTCGCTCCCCTCCCCCTCTTTCCCTTTGGTCGTGTGGGGAGACGGCACTAGTACGAGAAGCCATCATCTTTCTTTCTCACCCTCATGCACTTTCACTCGCACTTAAAGTACAAAGTATGTGGGCCGCAATAGGATCTTAAAGGGCCCCTCACCAGGTCTGGCCATTTTGAGCTGACAAGCGCACAGCATACAATGCGCGCTAACGATCGAATTTGCTAAGAATCACATCGCTACGCACTGTGGAAAGGTCTAAAATTTCAATCTGAACGCCGTCTTCCCTTTCTCTCCTGGCGACTGCGCTCCAAGTTGGACGGTGACGTAGTTGCATGCCTACACCTATGTAGTCGGGTCCGCAGTGTGACATCGCTCGTGGTGACACATGCCTTCGAGAATTATTCAAGGCAACATCTGTTGCCTGAATTGACTAATTGAAGTTTAGAGAAATAATAAAACACACAAACAGAATGTTTGCGTGTTTTTTGTTTTACTTCGCACCGAAGCAAGAGAGATGTACTTTCGCTTCGTCTGCTTGTTCACACAGTCGTGTTGTCATGTGCACAGGTACCAAAACTATGCAATTTTCTATCGTGTTTCGGCATGTGATCATGCTCTGCAATCCGCTTGCTCTGCCTCAGTATTTGTGTAGCACTGAATTATACCGCTAGTCCTGTGTCCTTGTCGACAGCGCGCAAAGTCGTGCGCTGTGCAAAAGCAAACAGTCACAACAGCTCGTGTGCAGTCCCCAAAAAAATATGCTAGGAGGAAAAAAAAGAATGAAGGTGGGACCCATGACATATGCGCCACGCGATCCTCGAAGTACGGTATGGGAGAACGCAGGGAAGGAATTTTGCTTGCAGAGGCTAGACAGGGCGAGTGGAGGGAGTGTCTCTCTATGCAGTGGTGCTCACCTCCTGAAATCATGGGTTCGCGGCACTGAAATATTTCTGTCTCGGCTATTAATTAGCCGATTTGACATACTTTTGCGGCAGAACGCTCCCTAGAGGACACATAACAACTTTCAGCATATAACTGCTATGGGGCCTGGTGAGGAGCCCTTTAACATAGTTGAACTTTATACAGAACATGATGTAGGGCCACTTTGGCCGTCGCTCTCGTTGCGCTGCGCGCGGTTCGAGAGGTGCGTTTTGCTTGTAGGTTAATCATTTGACCATGTGCGGCCATGGAAGTTTCCATTTACAGTTGCCGACTGAATTTCCGGACTTCAAAAATTCGGACATGCTCGATTATTCGTACTGCTTCGGGGCACCGCCATTCTCCATATAGACCATAATGTATAACAACTGCTGAAAATTCGGACACCTTGCAACCTCTCGTCTCATTTTTCGGACACTCCTTGAGCCAACTCGAGCGAGAGCACCATTCACCGACTCTGACTGGTGCATGGTTCAACTTGCTGAATGCCATTTTTGTTTTGAACGGAGCCTCCTTGCTGCCCCACGAAGTAACGCTACTGTAAATCCCCGCACATCATCATCGTTACTGCCTGGTTTGGTAGAGTGGCTCTACAGCAGTTTCGGTTTCAGCTTAGTAAGCCAAGTCAAGACAATCCAGCAGCTGATTTGTTTCATTGCACACGACGCTGCGAGTAGGCCACGTTTTTCGTTTGTGTGACTGGTGTCAGCATGGTGGTGTTTGCTTTGTGTGCAGTGTCGAGGTTCCGATGATCCAGCACGGCATACGGAAACATTGCGCCAAGTGTCTAATGGCGCCGACAGTGCCCGCGCAGACTTCGCTGGGGAATGTCGGCAAGCCGTTGCCGGGAGGCCTAAGATTTGTCGCCTTCCGATGTGCTCCCTACTGACGCGGAAAACGTTCTGCCAAGACCTGCGCAGTGGTTGCATTGCGATTCCGGACACCGTCTCATTTGACAGTTTCACAGATGCTGACACTGACATGTGCAGAACTCGACAACGGCGAGATCATTCGTCAGGTTTCTGCTGCACCGCCGGACGATGACTCTGAGAGTCAGAAGATGAAGCACCATGTGCTATGCTGCCATCGCATGCGTAGTGTGTACAAGCAGTGACTGTGCTTTCAGCCGCCTATAGTGACCGTACGACCCTTTCCGACATTCAGGCCTATTTGATTGCGTGTAAATGGAACAGCATGCAACGGTGCATTCACAATTTCTTCAAGCCTACTGCCGAGCCCGAGTAAGTGCGTGGAAATAAAAGGATTTCATTTTTTTTCTTAATCTGTTTTTTCGGACACCTGTTTATTTGGACATTTCCGCAGTCTGCGTAAGGTCCGAATAAACGGTCGCCGACTGTATTGTCTCGGCATTCCTTTGCAGCAGAAGCGAAATTTCGTTAGACAGTGAAACCTCGTTAAACCATGGTTGGCCGGAGCTCGGAAAAAGTACGTGCTAAACGGTAGTACTGCTTAACCAAAATAGCATTAGATCGTCCACTTACCTGTCAAAAACGGAACTCGGAGAGAGTGCGATGAAAGGGAAAAAAAGCATGCAGTATTTATTCACTTCGCGCAAGAAAAGTGTTTTCTATTGATGGCACGGCAGCCTAGCAGCGACGACAGCGGCCTCAAACTTACTGAATCTGCGAGCCAGCTTTTCAGCCAGCCCCCTCTTCTCGGCAAACACTCGCATGGCGGATTGCTTGTCGGCGTTGCATATTTTCCGTGCACACGGGCGGTAGCACTGCAGGAGTTGCGGGGTGCCTTTTTCATACCGGGGTGCTGTTCTCTTTGCGACGATTGCATTTATGAGGCTGACATAACGCGTAGCTTCTGCCACTGTCGGGCCTGAATCACCCGTGCTGTCGCTTTCTGTGTTGAACTCATCACTGTTGCTAGTCGACACTTCGGTAACAACAGAGGCAACGATGGCAAAAAGTCAAGCCTCATAGCCGACATCTCTTCGTGGTCAGAGCAGCACTGCCTAGCAACTTTTTCACATTCCAAATGCCACACACCGTAGTCAACTGTAGGTCCCTGTCGCGTTCCAGCGCAGTCTTCTTCGTGACACATTCGATAGCACGAACAATGTCTAATTTTTCTTCTATGCTGAGCACCCGGCGTCTTTTTTATCCAAGTTTTGGTATGACGTGAGTCCTTGTTTGCATGACGCCACAGTGCTCTCTGGCACGGCACCGAGATGATGTTGATGTGGCTTCGCACGCAAATGCACAGGGCACTTGGAGGCTGTTCTGATCTCTGAGGCTTGTTGTTTTGCCGGGCGCCCCAATGAAGACGACGCACCGCTGTGTTTGCGCGACGAAAAGTGGAAACACTACACGTGTTAACCGATACGTATGCAATAACCTGGTACGGTGTATACAGATAGAAAACACATTCTGTTCAATGGCCGCTGATTCGGGTATTTCACTTTACTACTTTAAAGCGAAACTACTGTTTGAGCGGGTACGGTTTAACGAGGTTTTACTGTATTGAAATCGCATACAAATACACTTCGTTTATTGAGGTTCTAATTACATGATGTTCTATGGACAAACAGCAAGGAAAAGTTAAATACTTCACTATATTACAAATTTCGTTATACAGTCGCCGACTGATTTTTCGGACTCCAAAAATTCGGACATGCTCGATTATACGGTCTGCTTCGCGACACCGCCATTCTCCCCATAGACCATGATGTATAACAACTGCTGAAAGTTCGGACACCTTGCAACCTCTTGTCTGATTTTTCGGACACTCCTTGAGCCAACTCGATCGAGAACACCATGCACCGGCTCTGATTGGTGCATGGTTCGACTCGCTCAACGCCATTTTTGTTTTGAACGGAGCCTCCTTGCTGCCCCACGAAGTGGCTCTACTGCAAATCCCCGCTCATCATCATCGTTTCTGCCTGGTTCGATAGAGTGACTCCAGCAGTTCCGGTCTCGGCTTAGTAAGCCATGTCAAGACAATCCAGCAGCTGATTTGTTTCTTTCTTCGCGCACGATGCTGTGAGTAGGCCACATTTTGGTTTCTGCGACTGCTGTCAGTGTGACTGCCTGGCGGTGTTTGGTTTGTGTACTGTGTCAAGGTTGCGGTGATCCAACGCAGCATACGGAAACATCACGTCAAGTGCCTAATGGCGCCGACAGTGCCGGCGCAGGCTGTGCTGGGGAAAGCCAGCTAGCGGATGCCGGGGGGCCTAGGATTTGTCGCCTTCCGATGTGCTCCCTACTGATGCCGAAAATGTTCTGCCGAGACCTGCGCAGTGGTTGCATTGCGATTCCGGGCACCATCTCATTTGACAGTTTCACAGGTACTGACACTGCTGTACTGACATGTGCAGAACTCGACGACGGCAAGCTCATTCGTCAGTTTTCTGCTGCACCACCGGACAATGACTCCGAGTCGGAAGATGATGCACCATGTGCTACGCTGCCGCCGCATGCGGAGCATGTACAAGCAGTGACTGTGCTTTCAGCTACCTAAAGTGACCGTACGACTCTCTTTGAGATTCAGGCTTACCTGATTGCGCATAAACGGAACAGCATGCAAGGGCACATTAACAATTTCTTCAAGCCTACTGCTGAGCCCGAATAAGTGCGTGGAAATAATGGATTTTCTTTTTCTTAATCTGCTTTCTTGGGCACCTGTTTATTCAGACATTACCGCAGTCCCCGTGAGGTCCGAATAAATGGTCGGTGACTGTATTGAAGTTCGTTGTATCGAGGTTTAACTGTAGGACCCAATTATTTACGAACTCCTATATTTATGACTACTCCATTTTGTTTTATGAATCACTCAGCGTCTTAATGTTGAAAAGTTCCTTTCGTGGCTTGTTAGACTGATCGCAGTTCACGTTGAAATTAGAGTTTTAGTCCCCTATATAATGTAGTTTACTAAGGTAATGGCTGCACAGCCACTTTTCAAATAGACAGTATTGTGTGCATCAGCTAAATCTTGTGCACTAGCGAAAAACACAGTTTTAACCTGTTCACATGGTAATCACAGCCGTTTCCAGTTCAGAAAGGAAGTACACTGTGGAGGAGAAACATACACATCTGTTGGGAAAACTGTCTGTCATTGCCATCTTGCCAACATAACTCGCATCTCTTTTCATTATGTGGCAGTGTCATCTCAGTCTTCCCCCTCTCAATTTGCCTGTTTTTTTTTTCGCAACCATGGAAACCAGTAGTTTAGGGAAAATTGGCACCAGCAAGCCTCCAGTGCCTACCTGCGTGAGACTGACAGTGCCTGCTGCATTCTCTTTCCCCAGGTTGCACATTGGCAAAGGAGTGCAGCTAGACCTGCGTGGTGAAGGGGACGTCTGGTTGCGCTGCCTCAGCGATCACAGCGTCTTTGTGCAGAGCTACTACCTAGACCGGGAGGCTGGCAGGGCGCCCGGAGATGCCGTGCACAAGATCTACCCAAGTGCCTACATCAAGGTCCATACTGTTCTTGCCTAATCGCAGACAGTTCACAGAGTGGAGAACATGTTTAACTCTTCAAAATTGTTTATAAACGCACTTCATTATGTTGAGGTTCTAAGTGTGTAATGTTCTATGGGCAATAAGTTATAAAGAGGTAAATACTTCATTCATTATATAGAGGTTTAACTGCAGCCAAAGGAATCAGTGGTGCATGCTGGCGTTTTTTCTGCATCTAGTTTACTTCAACCCACCGGACAATTAGATGAATTTCGTTGGTCCCCTCAGGGTCGAACTTGTAGCAGCGTGACTATTGCCACCGAAGCAGGTGAAGATGAGATCATGTGCAGGTAGCACAAGAATAGAACACGCTAGTGTGCTCGACTTGAATGGCCGCATTGTCGGCCGCTCCCGAGATCCCACTGCACCTTGGGTGGCCGGCCCAAACAAACCATGCCCACAGCGACTATTTCCTCGCGCTGCCTCCCACAAATTGGTGGCCCAGACGACCGAGCCCAGCCATGCAAATGTCAATCCACAAATCGGTGGCCCGTATGACTGAACCCAGCCTACCCGCAAAATGGAAATCGAATGTATAAGAATGATGTTGCACATCCTGAATCGGAGCATGTGACTGAGGTCTGTTTCACCATGTCACCTTGGTCTTTTGTGCAGGTTTTTGACCTTCGGCAGTGCCATGGCCAAATGCAGCAGCAGGCACAGACGGCGCAGGCAGCAGCGGCTGCCCAGGCCGCAGCGGTTGCTGGCCACATCCCAGGGCCTGCGTCAGTGGGCGGCATTGCCCCTGCCATTAGTGAGTTTACCCTGATAGTTTTTAGGATGGCACCACTTGGCTCCATCTGGTGGAAATTTTAGTTATTTACGCATCGAAACTTTGCTACAAGTTTTTCAGTACAGCTGCTAAAGAGAGTTTCGCAGCCATTTTCGTGCGGTTAAGGCTGGCGTGCGGCAGCATTCTCGGCATCAGCCGGTAGCAACACAACCTGCACGAAAGTCCCGATTTTTCACTTTGAAACAGTGAATCAAAGATTATAAAATGAATACGTAGGTTACGTTGCATATACCTCACTCGAGTAGACAAGAGATATGTTTGTAGCATTTCCATTTAGCCATTAATGCACAATTTTTTATTGTCATATTGCATTTTGCCCACTCACTGTTGGAGGAGAGCTAGGAGTCTGTACGGCTACAGCAGTAGAAGCTAATGGTATGGTCAGCAACGCTACCTGCATGGGAGCCCCATATGAGTATGACCAGGGTTTTGGGTGATGAATCATCACTAAGAAAATCCAGCAAAGAGACCCCTAGTATTAATTATAATTCACTTATACAGCTTCACTGTCTCTTGTGTACCAATTGCTCAAATTGGCATTCATCTGGGAAGGATTCTTAAAATTTTTTCTGATGCAAAGTGTACCATATTGCACAATATGTTTTCCTGTTTATAACTTCTTGAAACCCAATCTCTCTGGCAAGTAGAGGATGTTTGCTTACAGTCAATTTCCATTAACTCATTATGTGTATGACAATCGAAACCTACAATAACAAAATCGGAGGGGCTAGCGAAAAAATTGTGTTTTGTGAGAATATCATTGTTCCAAAATAAGACTGTACAGATAGGAAATGTGCTTAAAAAGGAAAGTCACTGTCAAAATTTTGTTAGCCTACTTTAGCGAGTTTTGCTCGAGGCTATCCAGGGTCACATTCCCAACAGCACAAATTGTATCCAATGCATCCGTCAGAGATGGTGACACTAGCATGGCGTTTTGTCGGTGACCTTTGAGGATGTGATCGCTTTAGGAAGAGTTTGCATGATTCAGCATTGGACGTGTCAGCGTCTTCAAGCAACAGCGATCCTGCAGTGCTAAGCATGCCCTCTTGGCACCAGGAACACTTGTTTCTTGTGTATGTGGTACTCGCCTGTGGACACCGACATTTCTGATGCCGATGTGTGATACCTCGTAAAAGTGTTCGTATCACTGACAGGGATGTGCCAAGAATATGCGTGCATCTTCTGGCAAATCGCCAGGTTCATATGTGATGCCTGCTGGACGGTACCAAAGCATGCTTGATTCACATTCACAGTGCATATTCTTTCTTAGATTATCACTTTTGGGGACACGAAACAGTCGCTCTTTTCAGTCACGGCCGGAGGGGTGGCAGCCCGCTCAGCGGCCACCATCTGAAGCGCTAGCATTAAAGTCCACATCGGTGGGACATGGACTTCGTTTTCGTTGCACTTTGTTTTTTTTCTGCATACCACGGATTAATGCTCATTGAACCACAGAGTATGCACGTACTGGATGTGGTATGCAAATTGTCCTCAGTACTGGTCGATGGCTATGCGGCTGTGCCAATTGAAATGGATAATTGTCAAATAAGATGGTGGCCACAGCAGGTTCGGCACCAGCGATTGCTTCAGGTACTTTTCTGATCTTGTAAAGAAGTGGTGGCGGAGCCAGTTTGAGTGGCAGAAAATGCGTTTGAGCATTTTTCCAGACTTTGTAGATACTATTCTAGACTCTAAAGGTCATGGGATCAAAATGCGGCCGCAGCAGCTGCATTTTGATGGGTGTGAAGGGCAGAAAATGCAAAAACGCATTGAGGGCAGGTTAAATATCCCCTGGTGGTCAAAATTAAACCAGAGCCCTCCACTACAGTGTGCCTCATAATCAAATCATTGGTTTTGGCACGTAGAACCCCAGAATTCAATTCAATACAAAATTTCTGAACACAGTAAGATAATATGGGGACCAATGTTCTGTCAGATTTCATTCATGAGATTGCAGTTGAGTGGTGTTTGATTTTAGAGCTATACGAAATTCATTGACTCCTATGGGAGTTTGTCGAGGAAACAAAAATATTTAGTTGCAGCCAGACTATTTCCTTGTGTTAGACTTTCCTCATCACTGGCTTCAACTGTATATGGTTTTGTTAAGGTTATATTATATTGCTTTTTTGTTATCCTTAATTCTTCTCAGGCACTCTGTACACTACCTCTTTTTCTTTTTTAAGTAGCGAGTTTTTGTTGCTGTTGCTTTTGATTTTCATGGGGTCTGTCAGGCAGTTGCAAGACTTACTTTTTTGTCGGCATCAATTTTTATCCATGGAAACGTTGATTGACAAAACTTCTAACATGAAAGCCAGCTCAGTAAAATGCAGTATATTTTGGCACAAGAAAGTCTAGCGAAAGTGTTAGAATAGTATGGTGTGCAGTCTGTCCCCCAGGAGTCACAATATGAGCATAAAAGCTGACTCACTGGAGCATGTCAATGTGGTGGATTTTAGGTTCGTATCTTAAAGCACTCTGATTAAATGTCAACAAAGGCGTGCTGACTTAAGATGCAGGCTATGGTCCTGAATTGAACAAAGAAAAAAAAAGTTAGAAAAAATAGTGTGGGTGTTGCACATATTGGCAGCGTCAAAAGCTTACAGGGTACCGAGTCCAAGAAAAACCTTGGCCTGTACAAATCCTAGGGTAGACAGCCTGGAATTTAAAATTACAGCCTGTAGTCATTATCAGGTTGTCTCTACTGTGCAGCAATGATAGCAACAGCCACAAGCTGCAAGTACAGTTACCAACCAATAATTTTGTGATCAAATAATTCAGACATGCTTGGCAAACCGGACTCTGCCTGCCCAACCGTCTGCTGCCACTGGATTGAGTAAGAAAAGTAGAGGTTTTCAAATATTTAAATATACAAATAGAAATCGAATAGCCAACATTCTAATAATTTCATTTGTGAATCAAATACCGAGCGTGCCTCATAATCAGAAAGTGGTTTTGGCACGTAAAACCCCAAATATTATTATTATTATTATTCAAATACCGACTACGGTTGAACTTCGCAATAACGAAATCGAAGGGGAACATAAGGAAATTCGCTTTTGCGAGAATTTCGTTGTTGCGAAATGAGACAGCACAGATAGGTAATGCGTCGCACAACGAAACTTTACTGTCGAAATTCCATTAGCCTACCTTGGCAAGCTTTGCTCGAGGATATAGAACCGCACTGTTGACAGTACAAAGTGTGCCGCATGCATCAACTGGCAGTGGCAGCACTGCCGTGGAGCAGTATTCTCAGTCGATTTCTTTCGGAGATACTATCACTTTTGCGAGATTTTGCAGAACTCGGCACCGGATGCAGAGCAGCAGTGCTCCACGTAAGCAGCCGCATTTCTCCGGCGCAAGCTGTCACCCGTAAACAACGACGTCTCCGGTGCCGAGCACGAAAGTGATTGTATCTCGTATACTCAAAGGCAATCGATTGAGATTACAGCTCCTTTGCGCAAATCTATGTCTGGTGCTGAATCTGCATGTGATACCCGTTGGGTGGCACCGAAACTAGCGTCCTTGAAACAAGGGATGCATATTCCCGGACGATCGCTTATCACGGCCCAATGCGTGGCACTTCATGCTGCGATTGCCATCTCAAGTGCCATAAACAATTCCACGTTGGTGGAATGGGGACTTTCTTTTTGCTGCGTTTTGTTCATTGACCGTGCACATTAAGCACTGAACTAGATGTGCAAAAACCATTTTCACATGCCAGTAGCAACATGCGTGCCACTTCGAACGGGCAATCATGAAACAAGATGGTGGCCACGACGTGTTTCAGGCGCACGTGATTGCTTCTGGCGCTTGGTTGTTTTTGTAAATGAAAATGGCGGCACCCACGCAAGTGTAATGTGGTGGTATTTTACGCAATTTTAGTGCAAAGAAATTGCACTTGAGCACATTTTGGAGCCTGCTAGCCTTGCGCAAGTAGGTATCATGCAGGCTTACGTTCCAGCAAATTTTGTTGACACAGGATTGTAGTACAGCGACATTTCGTTGTCGAGAGGTACGAAATGTATTGAATCCTATGGGTGTTCACCCGGGATATGAAAATATTTTGTTGTCATGAGGATTTCGTTGTTGCGGGGTTTCGTTATTGCGGCTTTCAACTGTATTAGGTTTTTAAAAAATTCTATAGAGTGTTTTTTTGAAAGCCTCGGTCAGGGTCGGTGCCTTGACTTGCGCAGCGCTCCCACAGCACGCGAACTCGGTTTCGGTTTGATCACGTCTATGGGACTGATTGAAACAATTGTGATGCAAACAGAAGGAACAACGAAAACAGCGAGTATGAAAAGCACGAAAGCAGGTGCAAAGGTCAGGCCAGTTAGCCTCCAGAAGGCATGCAGATTGTATCGGATACAGGCATTCAAGCTCACAGATTCGCACAGTTTGGAGTTTTCTGCCCACATGCGAGCTAACCTAGGTATGTGTGCTCGCCGTAGTTGCCGGCTCATTGCCTGCAAACCTGAACACTGCTTCAACGGCTATCAATCTAACCTGTATGTGTGAAGCAATGCAGTGACAAACTTTTTTGGCCAGTTGTGAAGTAAAGTCACTCATTTTCTGACAAACAAGATATTTCAGTTGTGCCACGTTAATAAAGATGACTGGTTCATGCTGCGCCATACGGATGTGTTGTGTGCAGGTCTGTCTGCGGCAGCAGGCATCGGTGTAGACGACCTTCGACGGCTGTGCATTCTGCGGCTGAGCTTCGTCAAGGGCTGGGGCCCTGACTACCCACGACAGAGCATCAAGGAGACGCCGTGCTGGATTGAGGTGCACCTGCACCGCTCGCTGCAACTGCTTGATGAAGTGCTCCACTCCATGCCCATCCACGACCCAAGACCACATGACTAGCCTCCTTACCCCACCCTCCCCTTCACCTCCTGCATCCCATCCTCCCTGTGTCCCCAAATTTTCAATCAAAATAAAAGCGACTGTGAAGAATACAAATGTGTGGATGCCATTTCGCATTCTCATTGTAATCACATGAACACAGATGGAGAGGGGAAACATTGCTTAAAGTGGTCCTGAACCACCCCTCGGCCTTGGTGAAAAGACACACTCCATGGATAGCGTATGCTGCTGTGAACATCTCAGCCAAATTTTGCCGTCATGCGCGGTGCATGGAGCTGACAGCTGGAGTGCAAAGTCACCTTTCTCACAAGCACTCTCTTTTCAACAGAAGCCTACTGCTCACTCTTTTCTGAACGCTTTATTTCGTAATATAGCAGATGCCCATACACAGCTGCTACGTTTTGGCCAACAGCTGACAGTCATGAAGGATGTTTGAATCAGTGCGCTTCTTCCTATTGTTACTGTGTATGTTTATTCATGAAGTTTAATGAACGGGCTGAAGTAAGCGAAAATCTGCTTTCGAATTTCGATAATAATTACGACCTTCCAGAAAAGGCGAACTGTTGTCTGCTGACACTTGGTTCCGGCTGCCCGCATAGCAATTAAACTTTGGCCACCCATGAGTCAGGCTGCTTAGTGGTGCCGTAGCCATCACATCTCGCTAATTTCAACTAGCTTTGACTGCTCAACTAGCCTTGAAGCCCACGAAACTTAAGGCCAGACCACATGCATGCTTGCCAGCACATGTCACACTGGCCACTTCTGGTTAGATGCCTTGGCAGACTTATTGATATTGCTTCAAGTTGTTCAAGTTGGATGTGGCTACTATTCGTTGGTCAAGCTGGCAAAAATAAAAGGCAGGTCCGGTATTCTGAAACGTTCGCCTTCTGCGAAACTAACGCCTTGGCCACGCCTCCGTCAACGGTGTGCACTGATCGGCTGTTTTAGCAAAACTGGAGGACAAACAGCGTCATCTAGTAGTTCCGGCCAATGTCATTTTAACGTCATGATGTCGATGGGTGCTTGGCATATATTGAATAAACGAACACATCTTTTGGTGTTCGGTAGGTGGTGGAGTGTAGTAGAGGTAAGAGAGGTGGTAGTATATAGTAGTCTTTTTGGTGGCGTGTTAAACGCGTTTAGCAGCGATATTTGTTGATTCATTTAAAATAAAACGTTTCACACTTCCTTTCACAATTTATTTTAGCTGAAGCGGCTGTAGCCAACTGCAGTCAGTGTGAAGAACCTGGACTCCGCAAAACTATTAGTCTTCATTGATGTTCACCTTTCATGGTGGACATCATGGTGGACATCATGGTGGCGCGGGAGTAGTGCCGTGCAACTGTGGTACAGCGACTGTCGGCAGTTTTTCGAGTCCTGAGTGATGCCGAGCCGAATGCTTCCCCTCTCCTCCACACGCACCACACATGCCACCATGCTGCCCGAAGCCGGGGGCTTCAAATGACCTTGCATTTCAAGACTTACTATAGGAACCAAGTCATTGATTGTTGTGCCATTCCCAGTGCACTAAAAACATGGCACAGCATGCACGCCAGTCTGGTGCTTAGAACCACAGAATGTTGAGCTAGTTGGCAGGGATTCATTGTGACAACGTAAGCCATGTAGACACGGACAGAAGAGAATGAGATAACAAACATGCCAGCATTTGTGTTGACTCGTTTTCTTATCTTCTGTCCGTGTCTGCATTCCTTACCTTCTGTTGCGGTTTGGAGCATGTAGTCGACATAGTGACTGAGCTCATGTCGGTTGCAGCAAATCTACAGCATACGAGCATCACTCTTGCAGGGTGGTTATGGGGCCAATTCAAAAAGGCTGTCGCTTTCACCCAAACGTCCCAGCCAATTGAAATTACTACGCACTGTAGAAAAGAGCATGCGGTTTAAAATCCGGAACCAGTGCATTTTCCCCTGTGCATTTCCACAAAACTATGAAGGCACTTTTGTCCTTGAAGGCGACTGGCCTATGTGAATGTCTTTGATTCGCTCAGGACCTCCGCGTGCGTGCGCGAGCTCACCGCTGCCTTTCCTCCCCTTCGCCTCCCTCTCTCTATCTTATCTTTCTGTTCCCTCTCCCGTCTCCCAGTGTAGGGTAGCCAAGCAGGCGCATTTCTGTTAACATCCCTGCGTTCTTTATTTCCTTCTCCTCCTTGCATAATTCAGTTGGGCTTCACCTTTCACTTTTTTCATGTTTCTCAGTTCTTGTTTAACGATACTGTGCAGAGATTCACTAGTGCCATGATCTTATTTAATTCTGCACTGAGGGCCATTTTATAACATATATCATTGATATCTTCAAAAGCCACGAGTGCGAGCTATATTTAGTATTTAGTGAGTTAAAGATTGTCCTTTGTCAAAATTTTATACACTTCTGTTTCAAACTTGGTTCTACCTCTCAAACATTAAAATAGGGACCTACAAAAGTAGATAACTGTGTTTCAACCTTTGAAAAAAATGCCCGGAAAAAATTTTGATGGATCAATTAATCGATGAAAAAACCTGCATCGAAAGTGATTAATCGATTAAAGGCTAAAGCAATGAATGATTAGTCGTTAATCGAATACAAAAAAAAAAAAATCCTGGCTCTCGCGTAATCGAGAGTAAATGTAAGCATGAAATGACTACTGGGGAAGCGGATTGGTTGGAGATGACGCTAGCCACAATCTTGGTGCATGTCCGCAACGTCGCACACTGCCACACCGCACCACGCCATATACTGGGCACTGCTCCATATGGACGCAATAGTTTCCTGTCGCAGACAGAACCTCGTTACAAATTTCGTCTCGGTCAAACAGCCATTCGCGGTACTCGCGGACCACTGTTGTTGAAAAGAGCGCTCAGCGCCAAAAGATGACAATCAAGTATATAGTGCCCTGTGTCTGCATTTTGAACATCGCTATTGGAAATGACAAGTAAACCTTAAGCGTACTAGAAGTTACAGCTTAAGTGATATTGTGAACAAACAGGAAGAACTCGGAAGCAATATATATTTTGTAATTTGTTTGAGAACCAGCGTATGGAATGCGGTCTTGTCTGGTTGCCCGAATGATCACGTTTTGTACTCGCAACTTGCCCGAGGGTTCTTGTTTGAGTGCCCGGATAACGGCTCTGGCTTTCGGCTCAAGGTCACTTGAAGGTCGCCGACATTGGGAGCTATAAGCATTTCATGCTTAAAATTAATCGACCATCTCTATCGAGGACAACCGCGTTTAGTTTACGCTTAGCGCGTCCTAGGCGCCAAAATCGGTAGTGGCGTCTGTATTAAAGGGGCACTAACGGCAAATACTAACTCGATGTGGGCGGTTTAAATATTCCAGAAACCTCGCAACGCTTGTTCCGCGCCAAGACTTAGTTTACGAGAAAATTGCATCTCAAGGCTCCGAATACCTCTATCGCAATTCAAATCTCCCCCCACCCAACCGGGGAGTGGTGACGTTGCATACGCCATCACCGCCCTTTGCGGCCGTCGTTGAGTAAAACGGCACCCGACACACGGCGGTACGGTGTTTTTGCACAGAACGCAAATGCCGGGCCATGGAGAAACCGAACTACGAGAGAGCGGGGGATTCGCCGCTGCAGCTGCTTTTGGTCAAGTGGCATGGACCGTTCGGGCGTCCCGTGACATCACATGGAAGTGGAATTCTCAGCTACTTGCAGTTTGTGCGAGTTTCGCGAACCAGCAGAACCAGCGCAGCAATACACGATAACGAAACTATGAAACGTGAAAGCGCGGGCGGAGCAGAGTCGAGCGAAAACGATACTTTTCAACCGTCCGCATCGTTGTCAAGGGTAATGTCTACCAGTTCTTTTAAGCATGAAATGCTTTTAGCTCCCGTCGTAGGCGACCTTCAAATGACAATGAACCAAAAGCCAGAGCCGTTATCCACGGGCATCGTTGCGAGAACAAAACGAGATCGTCCGGGCAACCAGTCAAAACTTAAGAAAATGCAGCCTCTGGGCCCCAACATTTTGTACAGGAACGCATTACATACGCTAGTTGCTGCCCAAACAAGTTACAAAAAATAGCGCTTCCGCGTTCCTAATGTTTGTTTACAATATCACTCAAGCTGTAACTTCTAGTACGCTGAAGTTTTATTTGTCATTTCCAATAGCGACGTTGAAAAGGCAGATACAGGTCACCATACACTTCATTGTCAATTTTTGGCGATGAGCCACGGTTGCTTGTGCTGTTTTGAACGCCAGCAGTCCGTGAGTTCTACAGCGCGGGTTTTGCGTCGCCTCGAGAGATGGCGCCACGAAGCTTTAGGCGCTTTTCTTCTTTCAGCTGGGCAGTGAGCTCTGTCTCCCTGGCGTCTTTCGCCAACTGTCGTGCGCCTTCAGCCAGTTTTCTTCTAGCTGGGCAGCGTATATGGATTAGTGCACAGTATGGCGTGGTGCGGTGGGGTAGGGTGTGCCATTACGAGCATGCATTACACCCATTTTAAGATTGTGGCTAGTATCTTCTCCAACCAGTCTGCTTTGCCAATAGCCATTTCATGCTTACATTTAATCTGAATTACAAGTGCGCCATCATTTTCTTTTTCTAAAAATTATATACAACTGGACAAGTAGCCTTTTCTTTTTTCCTATAATGCAATACAATGATGTTTTTACAACTAGTGGTTGAGTATTGGTGACAGAGTTTAAACGAGGACCCCTGGAAGCACAAGTTGGCTGCTAGCTAGCTTGATACAGCTCAAGCAGGCTAGAAGCAGCTAGAGCTGTGTCAATATATAGTTTCGACGTCTTCAAGATGGCTAGCACTTTATGTCTCCAGGCCATACGCTTCTAACCATCATGAAGAGAATTACTTAAAAAAAGTATCGGAATTTAGAAGGCATCCAGGATACAGGGAAGTCTCAACGAATTGGAAGGGGGGGAGGCGATACGGTCAATTTTGTGAGTGCGAACGTTTCCGGCATGGTTTGGAAAAGCTGAGGAGATAGTGGCGTTGATAGGGAATAGTTGCGTTGATAAAAGATAGTTGCGTTGACAGGGCATATGAAACCAGTTGTAGCGTAATTATTGTAGCGAAACCGATTCTTCGTAGATTTCCTACGCATGTTCTGAAGCGCCAACCTTCGCCGGTTCAAATCTCTCGTTACATTGATACTATGCTGCGACTTGCAGCCCGCAAAGGGGGCGCGCAATTTCAAATCAACATAAAGAGAGAGGAAAAAATAAATTGTATTATCTTCAAAAAACACAGCTTTGCATTAAAGTTGTTTTAAAGGGAAGATATCTAAGCGCGAGAAAAGATAGGACAGCTTTATTCAAGTGCAGTGCCAGCGTCGAAGGCGTCGCCGCATACAACGGTGCCGCTTTGTGCTCTTTTTCTGGCGATTTGGAACTTTCGGCAGTGGTGGCGGTGGTTCGTTCGTCCTGTTCGCTTGCTTAGAGTGATACGAGTTTTCGAGTGGAGAACTTCAGATCGCGTTTGCAAGAACGGCTGCAACAACACCGCTTTATTTATGTTCGGTAAGTGATTTTGTTATATGCTTGAAGGGTTCCTACTTTGCTGGGAATCATTTGCACGATTTCAACGGCACTTAACCTTTCGATTGTCGCGTTCATGCAGTTATTGTAGGAGCCTGTTCCAGATTGCATTTTTTTTTCTTCCTCTCTCTCTCGTTTTTTTTTTTTTTTTTTGCTGAGGAGCATTTTCTTCCTTTTGCCTCTTTGCAACTCGAATATGGTACTGGCTTTCAGGCTCGATAAGCGGTTGCGATACTATTTTCATCACTATGTACTGCCCTTAAACATGATCACGTGAATAACACTCGCGGGCTGCGACTACAAACGAAAAACAAGCGAAACCACAATAATGTTGTATGAAAGTCGCCTCAACACTGTTCGTTGACCTTCCAAACCGGGGAAAAAAAACTGCTAATGGCCCCACTTTTAGCTCATGGAAGTGTGTCCGCTCCGCTATTAGGCATGAAGGCAATTCAAGTAATATCGACGGCATGGCAGCAAACAAGTGCGGTCGCCGAAGGTAACGGCCGCTACAGCTGAGGCTTCTTTTGTACAATGATGACAGTAAAGAGTAGACGGTTATGATGCTGTTTCAAGTGAATCCACAAGGGAGTGAAACAATATCATCAGAAGCTGCATGCACTGCATACTATGTCGTGGGCGAAAAAAATATCACCTTTACACATTCGCTAAATGAAACGCCATGACCACTATTTCCAACTTGCACATACGAGCTATGGTAGTTCGAGTTCTTGTGACCGAATAGAAATGTCCCGTTGCACGTGCTGAAACGTCGCTTTGCGTTAGATATTTCGTTGCGTCCTAGTGTCCCTGTACGTGCCTATAAAATGAGGAGAGTTGTGCAAAGGTCCGGCCATATTGTTCCAAAGCTCCGCGGTAAAGCCACTCCTCGCGCGTGCAGGAGCGAAGCTCCGCACGTCGGCAGAAGTGTATAGACGCTGTTCCATTTTTTATCGTGTTACTCGTGTAATTCATCTCATGCCATGCTTAGCGTGTGAAACTACGTATATGGTCGTGGATGTGCATGTCATGACATTTCATTTATGCCATGCGTGCCACGTACGCATGCCATTCTTCTCATGCATGTTATTCGTTCATTTGTATTGTTTGACTACAGGGATGACTTGCTGTTGAATTGATTCCACGTCATTACTCGTCCCTTCATTAACTCCTTAAATGCTTTGACACATTTTGGTAACATCTTTAGAAGGGCAGTAAATTTTTTTGACCTGCATATTTTGCACCAATTTTTTTCTAGAAAATATACCAGAAATGCCTATTGCATCTTTACTGCTTTTGTTGAAAAAGAAATAGCAAAAGTCATTGCGTAGTATTTATCAATATTGCAAGAAAGTGCACATATGCACATGTGTAAAAATTGCGGAAGATTCACGGCGAGTTAACTGGCCATCGGCACCAGAGGACTCCCTTTGTGTGGACGACATCGGCAGTTGAGGGGTTAAAGTTAAATCAAAACGTAATTCACAGTGGAGACAGAGGGTGGTGGCCATATTATCGCCACTGTGATAATTGCTTCGTTTGCTTAGGCACCTGAACCTGCACCTGAACACACATTGACTTTGTTGAAGCAAGTACCAAGCACCAGTCCTAGACCATGCATTTACCTTTAACCGGCAACTGAACAATATTTGTGGTCTAATGTATCTCGCTTTGTTTTCGGAGAAACGTTCTCGTGTTCAATTTCGTATCTATTTGTGCAATATGAAGAGGAAATAAAGCAATAAAAATATTCTAGGCCAAGTCTTTTGTATTTTCCCAATGAAAGGGTTAAGGAACAAAAAGTACATCTTTACTGCAGGTATGCACAAACGGAACATTGCAGGGGCAGCAAAGGTAGCGGTAGAGTGTCAGTGCTGTGCACACCTGGTGTGTTCCAATTCTGGCCGGCATCGGAGACAGTCTACGTAGACAGCTAAGGAGAGAGCCGAGACAGCTTCGATGCCATCAGCATGCCATGTGATGGAACGCGTTCCGAACCGTCTGGAAGACGTATGGAAGATGCTTCTGCGACGTGACGCCACCTCGCGGTGACAAGAAAAAGCTGAGAAACGCACGCATTATTTCTGCATAGTTTGTCTCTGTGCCTGCGACCGTATGAGAAACACGATGTGACTTACATTGAGGGCGCAGGAAAGCGTGTCTACGTTTTCTTTTGCGCAGACGACCTTCCCGTTGGCTTTCCAAGCATCGAAGCGTCCTGCTGAGCCGCCATCTTGTTTGGAGAGAAAAATAGCTTGCATTTGTTATCGACTTCGATGCTGTCTTCGAGAACCTGTCTACTTTGACGTCTCCGTGGGAATTGGAATGAGACTTAATATGGCCGCTGTTCACTTATAACCGTCTATGGGGAGTTTTGGAAGATAGCCTCCGAGAACAGTTTACACCATTTGCGCATTATTTTTGCCCTTCAACCGTGATCGTCATCTATCTTGCGTGCCTTCTTCTAACGCTGCGCGCCCGGTAGTTTTTCCTGCATATGTAACGAAGGGAATGCGCGTTATCAGCGTGACACAGCATCCTTGGCAAGAAAGTAGAAAGCGCATGAGATTTCATGAAAGGAAACGCAAGCAAGACAGATGACGATTATCGTTGTAGTACAAAGATACGCTACAGAGAGCGTAGACTGCTTTTAGGGTGCACTCTTAAAACAGCTGCACCCTTTGGGGTGTATATTTGTCCCACAACAATAATAGTCATTAATAAAGGGAAAATCAGACATCCATCCGTTCGTAGCGATTGCTACAAGGGAAACCCATACGGGTTCATCGAAAAAAAGCTTCGTAGTTGACGGAAAATTCGTCCTCGTCCGGGACTCGAGCCCGGGACCACCGCCTTACCGCGGCAGCCGCTCTACCATCTTAGCTAACCAGGCGGCTAGCCGATGGCAGGGAGAAGTCGAGTTTGTCGATAAATCGAAGTGAAGGCAAGCGTTTGGCGTAATAGTTCAGCGGAAATCCGCAAGGTGGAGAGAAGTCATCTGTCTTGCCCGCATTTCCTTTCTTGAAAACGCTGCGCTCGTCACTTTCCTGTCGAGATTGCTCTGTCATGCTGATAACGCGCATGCCGTTCGTGACTTGGAAGTACCGGGCTCGCAGCGTTAAAGAAAGGAAATGCGGGCAAGACAGATGCCGATTATTGTTGGGGGGATAAAATACGCCTCGAACGGTGCAAATTTTTTAAAGAGTTTATATAGAGAGCGAATTCGATCCATCTGCGGTTAACTTGACAAACTTTCTTAGCTATATTACTTCCTGTAGCAAGGCGAAAATTTCTAGCCCACTTGTAGGGAACACAATCAAAAAGTGATCCGTATACATGCCAACTCTCCCGAATTTTTCGTAATGTTTACGATTTCTAGCTCATTCTATGATTTGAAGAGTGTCCGTGGCGTCAAATTTATCGAAAAATAAATTCTCTTTGCGACAAGTTGTAAAGGAATTGAAAGATGACGTGGTGCAAGACTGCAAAAACAAAAATGCAAAAAAAAAATGTGATGGCAGTTGCGCCGCCTTTTTGTGGGTGAGCAAGACCGCATATCCCAGAGGTGTTCTTGCTTCGAACAAGTTTATTGAAACAGGTTTCTGGAGCGGGCGAAATCGGCAACAGCAAAGTAGCCGAAAAAAAATCACCATATTCTAAAAACCATGTGTTGCGAGTTAGTCTCTGCTATAGCAAGCTTGCAGCTGCTTGTGACCTGCGGATAAAGATATTTCGTAGTCAATAAAGCACGTAAGTATCACGCTAAAGTTGTGTGCTCACGTCGAACCTGAACCCCCTCCCCGTCCCCATTCCATGGCTCCCTTTCCTTTCTCTTGTCGTGCCTGAGGAATTCGTCACAAATTTTTATGTTAACGGGTTAGCAGCTATAAAATGTTCGTTTCCCTTGCTTGTTTACATTTCAATGCAGTGAAATATCTAGATAGTGCCATAATCCTTTGAAGTGTGAAATGATGCTAATTGCAGAAATATTTGTGTGATTCATAAACTACACAATAACAGCATCAAAGCGAAGGCACTATACTCTCGTTTCTTTATGGGGACTACTGTCGGTTGAATAAGACTTTATAGAACTTCGTTCCCACTCAGACGAGGGGACTTTTGATTGTGGAATGCATGTACCTTTTTTTTTTAATCTGCCTTGCCAGTGCTGTTTTTTTTTAAGTACGCAGCTCTCCTCCAGAGTCGTGTAAGACAGAAGGTTTCATACGCCTACTTCCCATTTGTGTGTCGCGGTCGTGCAAAACGGACACTGTAAGTATTAATGGCGGCTCAGAAATATGTATCATCTGCTGCGGCCCTTTGGAGCTTTCGACGCATCTCGGAACAGAACTCGATCATTTTGCTTATTGCATTCTAGTCTGGATTTCTTCAAAATTCGTATCACCCCGAAATTCGTAAGAACGGGGTTAGTATTATTGAGATTCAATTGTATCTAGTTCCCTTGTTGCGGAAGCTTCGTATATATGCACCGACTTGCCCTCTGAACTAATTAATGTTTGGTGCTGATGCACGCACGCCCTTAATTTGCTGGCGGAAGGGCAAGTGAAGACAGCGGAAGCTTGCACTGAAGAGCTGTGTTTGCATATGCAGGAGAGCACGCTGTGTCGCACGTGCTACATGCCCGTTCCAGCTGAACACGTGGTGTGGCTCATCACGCATGTTGGCCTGGGTAGATTAGGGGGGGAGGGGGACACAATAAGTTTCTCCACACGCGCCTGGTTAGTGAGTATATATGCGATCGTAATTCTGCCGAAGCCTATGACAGGCCAAGAAGGATGAGACGGGCCTCGCGAAGACGGAGTGGCGTGTTGCAGTAGTCGGTCGGCCTTGTGGACGCGATGCATATGAATGATGGCTGAATTAGGCTGCTTGGATATCGCCAGCGCGCTTTCTCTCTCGGGTGCAGAGTTGCAAGTGCGGACGCTCTTGGCGTCATGTTGTCGGCGTCGAGAGAGGTCATTTTAGCAGCCGTCCAGATTAGCACACGGCGAAAGCAATCGATCACAGAGCTCATCGGGCTCCTTCCATGTACTTACCAGCATGCTGTCGCCTATACTCTCTCGCAGTTTTCCATGTCTGCCGTGCCGGGTCTATGTGTTCAATGTGTTCCCGCGCGTCGTGCGTGCGTGCGTGCGTGTGTGTGTGTGTGCGATATCACGTATAGCTGAACCCAGCTGGCACGTTCTTTAACGAATCGCGGGGAAAGAACGCGTGATCTGTTAACACGTAGCATCCGATAAAGCATTCCATTATGGCAGTATCATAGCTACTGCAGAAACCTACGCTTACACAAAAAATTATTTGAAGTTGAATAGAAAGTCAACAAACTATAGAAAACCCGCTAAGTAAAGTTTGCTATTGCTGCCTCGCGGACAGATTGAATGTAAAAAAAAAAAAATTGTGCGCGTGCGATTGAGCCGTTAATTACTCTAAATAAAGCTTGTGGCTATTACCTGTCGCTCAGATCGAGCGTTCCATAATAATAAGAAAAAAAAAGAAAAAAAAACTGTTTCCGAGAAATTCGTAGCCCCTCTTCAGTTCCCGCGCCGACGTGAATACAGCAGTAGCCTCGCGAGGTATTGAAACGCCTCGACAGCGTCCGCGAACGTGCATAGGTATGGGACAACCGCGTGTGTGCTTGTCCACCTCCTCTTCGCTTTCGCCATTGTCAGCCGTGTTGAGATAGGCGACGACGTCCGACACGCTCAGTGGTTCCGATGTCCCGCCACCATTATCGTAGGACACTTATTCACAATAGGTGACATATATGGGCTCCTATATCATCCTCAAGCTTCGTGCACTTCTCAGGCAGACTCGTCGGCGATCGACGGCGGTCGACCCTCGGCATTTCCGTCGGCATTGCAGCCTGCAAGTGCTCGCCTAAGGTGGCACGTGGTGGTGTAAACGTTCAAATATTGGCCTCGGGGCCTGCTTTCGACTGCATCTCCTAAAACGTGGAATTCAAACCAGACTGATGATCACGATGGCCTCTGGAAAAAGAAAAAGAAATTGAGGGATAATTATATCGCGTGCAGTTCAGCTTGGTGACGTAACATTTAGTGCCTTGCATACCGTTTTCTCGCCTCCCATATTGTACGGAAACGACGTTGCCGGTCCGGCATTACGAATCGGGTATTCGTGCTCCCTCAATGGCCGCCGCAGGACAAAGGTGTCCCTCTAAATTTGGGCTCTTTTGACGTCGAGCTTCCTTTCACTAGTGTTCATAGGGTGTTGTTAATCAGAAAAAAGAAATCCTGCAAAGTTATGTGCCAGTCTGAAAACTGAGACATAAAGGACAGCAAAGCTGTATAAGCGAGTTCTCACACCCTTGAAAAGTGATAGGTTGAAAGAGACACGGTTTAATGAGAAGGAAAGCTGATAGGTTGGCCGTAGGAAGGTGTATATATATATCAGGCCTGTTACTCTCCCCTGCGGTGAAAGGAAAGGGAAAAAAACAACAACTGGAAAGTAGAGGGAGATGAGGAATTATGATGGAGCGATGATGCCGAAGCACCTGCATTTCGATCAGTCCATCTTGATCCGTGTTCCTGGCAAGTGCGCGGAAAGATACATCCGCACTACCTATACATACGACAAGTCTGTATGTATACGAATAAAACTTTATAAAGGTGTGTCCTATAGGGGTCTGTTTGCTGGCTTGCGGCTTTGCTCGATCGTAGCAACTATTCCGAATCCGTACAAAGTCATGTATAATAACAATAGCCCACTGAAAATGAAGATGCAGTTGAAAGACAGGGCTTGCGTTGTGTCTACGCCTTCCTTCGTCTTCGTTTTCAGCGCGCTTTGGTCATTAGCCATGAAACCAGTACCAACTGGCCTAGTTTTCTATTCTCTTCCGTACAAATTCTTGGTTGGCCTCCAACGTGGAGCAGCGGTACAACGCGACGTAAGGAAACAAAAATTACGAATCACGTGTTAAAAAAAACGAAAACAAAAAAATAGCGAACCACGCATATATGTTGCTGTACATTCGACTGAGATATTGCGCACGGTAAGCTTTATTTTGCAATCATTACTTTTCTAAGCAAATTCAGCGCTCCGACACATGTTGCGTTGCATTTACGCTTGATGCCGACCACACCGTCACACATACGGCCCCAGCACGAAAACCGTTGCGGGTAACAGCTTCGCTGTGAAAACACCCAAACATGTTAAATACAAGACGTGGAGCCGCGGTACAACGCGACGTAAGGAAACAAAAATTACGGATCACGTGTTAAAAAAAACGAAAACAAAAAATAGCGAACCACGCATATAAGTTGCTGTACATTCGATGAGATATTACGCACGGTAAGCTTTATTTTACAGTCATTACTTTTCGAAGCAAATTCAGCGCTCCGACACATGTTGCGTTGCATTTACGCTTGATGCCGACCACACCGTCACACATACGGCCCCAGCACGAAAACCGTTGCGGGTAACAGCTTCGCTGTGAAAACACCCAAACATGTTAAATACAAGACGTGGAGCCGCGGTACAACGCGACGTAAGGAAACAAAAATTACGGATCACGTGTTAAAAAAAACGAAAACAAAAAATAGCGAACCACGCATATAAGTTGCTGTACATTCGATGAGATATTACGCACGGTAAGCTTTATTTTACAATCATTACTTTTCTAAGCAAATTCAGCGCTCCGACACATGTTGCGTTGCATTTACGCTTGATGCCGACCACACCGTCACACATACGGCCCCAGCACGAAAACCGTTGCGGGTAACAGCTTCGCTGTGAAAACACCCAAACATGTTAAATACAAGAGGGGGTCACGAGGGCTGGTCTGTGAGGCAAGCAGCAAGTACCTAAAAGATAGATAGATAGATAGATAGATAGATAGATAGATAGATAAATAGATAGATAGATAGATAGATAGATAGATAGATAGATAGATAGATAGATAGATAGATAGATAGATAGATAGATAGATAGATAGATAGATAGAGTGAAATAAAGAAATTGAAAGAAAAAGTACAGGTATAACAAATGCAGCCGTAAACACGAATAGTAAATTATTAGAAGCACAAGAAATTGTTTTGTGTAATACGCAGTTGTAAATTCGAAATGCTATAGAAGAGCAAAATAAACGAACAATCATTGTCGATAGAAAAGTTAACAAGCCTGAATTAAAGCAACGCCTGATATCCGATAATCTCAAAAGGAGGGAAGCAAAATGTGTGCATTTCCAGCAAGTGGATCTGTATTTGGTATCAGAAAATTGCCCACCAATGCAAATCAACCTACTACTCTTAAAGAAATGGGGGAACGTGGTTATCTGTAAATAACCACTGCTATACAATATAGTTTAGCACCGTAACTGCGAAGATTTAATGCTTCTTGGAGGAACGGTCGATGAAACACCGCGAAAATGATCTATAGATTACCGATAACTTGACTGAAAAGACATGGAATGTGCCGATTATCTGCTTACTTGTTCTTGGAATAAGATTCTTCTTGATAATTATTTTTAGTGTCAGTTGTTAGACACCTGGTCATATTTAACGCTGCGTAATAAGTGATGTTTACGTTCTGGAATGATGAGAGTGCTGACCTGTCTCATGCTTTTTAACTCATAAACTTCATTTAGGAGTTAAACTTATCACACAGGTGAGTACGTTGCTTCTGATCTGGCGCACGCACATTAAACATACTCCACAAAAATGTAGAACTCTAGCAAATGGGGTCAGATATTGTTTTCTTCTTACCAGTAAACCACAGACCTTACTGATTTTGTTTTTATAGGACTGTTAATGCATGCTATAATGCAGTTATACTCATTTTATACTTTCTTGTTGAGCAAAATTCTTGCAATCCCACTGTTTTTAAATGCGCTCAGGGTCGGTATATTTGTGTATGCCTATGTATATGAATGAGTTATCTTTAAACTTATGTAAATTGATGTTTAGAGGTTCAAAATTGCGTTAGAGTCACTTTGTCATCTTTTGATCACGTAGTTGTTTTAAATGCTCATTTGCTACGTATAACGCTTGCTAAACTACAACGTCCCCGGAGTATGAGGTGGAGTTGGTCAGTTCGCCTACGAACCCGCGGTGATGAAATGTAGTGTCAACACCATGGTGCCGCCAGGAAAGGTACCGTCATCGTTCGACAAAGTGGTGTCATCGTGCTGAAAAGTGGTGTCATCGAGAAAGAACACTCAACGCAATGTGCGTGAATCACTACTTTAATCAGAACTCCGCAAATAAAACTAAGCTGAGAGATCACAATATGACTGGTTTGTCGTCTTGCGTTGTTGCGACCTCGTAAAGGCTCAACTAGGCCGATCCGACACCGATTTCGGTCTGCCGTGTTGCGTTTCGCCTGCGACACGTGGTTTTGCCGGCGCGACTGCGGCGGGGCGGCAGACATTTTGGCCCGATCGTCGTCGCCGCAACGCTCATCGGCAGGTGTTTCCAGGCGCGACTGCGGCGATGCGACCGCAAAGGATCACCCTCTCGTTCCAGTCATTGTGCCCGAATCAGGCGATGCGAAAGCAGGGATCATCCTCTCATTACAGTCATTGTGCCCGACCGGCAGCGCTACGACAGGGTGCTACGAGATCGTGCCCGACATGGTGCTACGGCAGCGCTACGACAGGGTGCTACGAGATCGTGCTCGACATGGTGCTACGGCAGCGCTACGACAGGGTGCTACGAGATCGTGCTCGACATGGTGCTACGGCAGCGCTACGACAGTGTGCGTCACCATTAGCCCATTGTACATTCACGTGCTCGTCTTTTGAGGGGTTCCTTCTTGCCCTCAACTGCGAGAGTATAAAAACAGCTGCCCCCGGACGCCAAAAGGGGCGCTCCGATTTCTTCTGTTGAGTAAAGTGCTCTCCCGTCTCTCTACTTCGGTCAACCTGACCGCCAACTCTTTGCGATGTTAAAATAAACAAGTTGTTTTGTTGTTACCAGTCGACTCATGCTTTGCCGGGACCTTCGGATGCTTCCAGTTGTACCCCAGGCCGCCAGGCCAACGCTACCCTTGGGGCTTGCGACCCAGGTACAACCACGGGCGTCAGCGCCGAGTTCCCAACAGATCGTACCAGCGGTGCGATCCCAAACATCTGGTTGGCAGCGGTGAGATCACCTCCGACTTCAAACAACTGTCTGCCAGCGGTGAGATCGCGACAACGGAGGCCAGCAGCGAAGAGATGCAGTTGACTGTATGCTGAACAGCTCAACGACGATCCGGGAGCAGTGCAACGAGCCCTGTGTGACGACTGGTTGCCTGCAGCGGAACGACTGCGCGGAATTCCTGCCTGCGAGGTTTGGTGAGTGCGGGACTTTCTTCTTCTGAGCTTTGCCAGGCTTTTGTTAGTGTTAGAGACAGAGCTGGTAATTGTGGTTGTCGTTGCTGCCGGGTTAGTTGCGGCAAGACAATAGTAAGCAGTAGAGAAAGCAGCATTCAGAGCAGCCATGGATTTGAAGTCGTTGCGCAAACCGAAATTGCTGGAGCTTGCAAGAGAGTTGGGTCTGGATGTCTCGGACAAACTCAGAAAACCAGAACTGCTAAAGGCTATTCTTGAGTTAGAGGCTGAGGATGACGAGCTGTCGGAATGCCTTGAGACTATTGAGGAGAGGTCAAAAAGACAGGAGCGCGAACTTAAAGAGCAAAAAGAGAAACAGGAGCGCGAACTTAAAGAGCAAAAAGAGAAACAGGAGCGCGAACTTAAAGAGCAGAAAGAAAAAGAAGAGCGCGAACACGCTTTGGAAATGAAGCGTCTCGAGGTAGAGATGGAACGCGCTCGTAATGGAAGTCAGGCACACGGTGCAGGAGAACGAGTATTGTTCAAAATGACTGACCTGATGCGGCCGTTTAAGCTTGGAGAGGACATTGGTTTGTTCCTGGTTAACTTTGAGCGAACGTGCGAGAAGCAGGGGTTCTCTCGGGAAACGTGGCCACAGCGCTTGCTCACTTTGTTACCCGGCGAGGCGGCCGACGTAGTCGCTCGCTTGGATAGAGAGGAGGCAGAGGATTTCGACACAGTGAAATCGAGTCTTCTAAAAAAGTACCGGCTGTCTGCGGAGGCGTTCCGTCGGAAGTTTCGGGAAAATGAGAAAGGCAAAAGTGAGTCATATACAGAGTTTGCGTATAGGCTTATGTCGAACATGCAGGAGTGGCTCAAAGAAGAGAAAGCGTTTGGTGACCACGATAAAGTTCTGCAGTGTTTCGGGCTAGAACAGTTTTATAGTCGGTTACCGGAGAACGTGCGATACTGGGTCTTGGATAGGCCAGACGTTTGTACGGTGGCTAAAGCTGCTGAGCTAGCCGAAGAGTTTGTGACGCGTCGGGCTCGCGGAGCTAAGGACGGTCAAAAGGGTGAATTTGGCTCGAAGTTTGAGAGGCCGAAATTCACGCCCATGAGATTAAAGGGGGACACGCGTAGTGAGGATGCGAGTGAAAGCAGTCCGACCAAACGTAAAGAGACGGCGGCAGCCAAACGCAGAAAGCGGTTCGAGATGAGGCGAGCGGGCGTTTGTTATACGTGCCAGAAGCCGGGTCACTTTTCGGCGCAGTGTCCGGAAACAACACCAAAAGTTGTGTTTTTTTCAATAGGCAGCACTGACGAGAACATGAAGCTTCTCGAGCCTTACATGCGAGACCTCCTCGTGAACGGGAAAGAGTGCCGAGTGCTTCGCGATTCCGCAGCTACGATGGATGTAGTTCACCCGTCTTACGTAGAACCCCATATGTTCACGGGCGAGTGCGCATGGATCAAGCAAGCCGTGGAAGCTCATAGCGTGTGTCTGCCGGTAGCAAAAGTGCTTATTGAAGGACCTTTCGGAGCGCTTGAGACGGAGGCGGCAGTGTCATCTATGCTGCCACCCCAGTACCCGTACCTATTTTCAAACAGGTCCGATCACCTCCTGCGCGAGAAGGGGCTTTTGTTTGGTGAAGCTAGTGTTCAGGCCTTAACCAGATCGAAGGTTCGGGAGCTCGCTGCAAAGGCGGTAGTTGCGGGGCCGACGTTATCAAACAACGAAAAAGGGTCAGAGGCGCAGCAAGCTGATATTCAGAGCACGCCCGAACTGAATAAACTTGAGTCTGTAACGTTAAAGGCACCAGATACCGGAGAGGAAAATCCCGATGCGGGAAAGTTAGAAGAGCTATCTACTGATTTGCTCATCGCGCCTACGTCAGACGGACTTGATAGGTTGCTAAAAGTCAGCCGGTCGGCTTTGATAGCCGAGCAAAAAAAGGATGGCAGCCTGGAAAACGTGCGCTGCAATGTCAAAGAAGGTATCGCCAGGAAAACTGCGCGTTTTGTGGAAAGAGGTGGAGTCCTGTACCGGAAGTATCTAGACCGCCGAGGAGTGGAGTTCGATCAGCTGGTCGTGCCTCAATGCTATCGTCAGGATCTGTTGCGCTTGTCACACGGGGGTTCGTGGTCCGGACACCTAGGAGTTAAGAAAACTAAGGACCGTCTCTTGCAAGAGTACTATTGGCCAGGGTGTTTTCGGGACGCAGACCACTTCGTGAGGTCATGTGACACCTGTCAGCGGGTGGGCAAACCAGGGGACAAATCGAGGGCGCCGTTGAAATTGGTACCTATCATTACGGAGCCTTTTAGACGGCTCGTTATTGATACAGTGGGACCTCTGCCGGTAACAGCCACGGGGTACAGACACATTTTGACTGTGATCTGCCCAGCGACAAAGTTCCCTGAAGCAGTGCCGCTTAAAGAACTCAGCTCAGTTGAGATAGTTAATGCACTACTGTCCATATTTGCGCGAGTTGGTTTTCCTGCGGAAATCCAATCAGATCAGGGCACAGTGTTTACTAGCGCTTTGACGACAACTTTTCTCGAAAGGTGTGGGGTAAAGCTGCTACACAGCTCAGTGTACCACCCACAGTCGAATTCCGTTGAGAAGCTCCACTCCGTCATGAAGCGCGTGTTGAGAGCGTTGTGTTTTGAACATCGAACTGACTGGGAGCTGTGTCTGCCTGGGGTGATGTTTGCTTTAAGGACCGCGCCGCATGCGGCTACGGGGTTTTCGCCAGCTGAACTGGTGTACGGTCGCTCGCTTCGATCTCCGCTTCGCATGCTTCGAGAATCGTGGGAAGGTAGGGGCGACGACCCAGTCGTGGTGGAGTACGTACTTAAGCTCCTCGAACGCTTAAGAAGGGCACAGGAGTTGTCAGGTGAAGCAATGGCAAAGGCCCAGCAGAGGGCCAAGGTTTATTATGATCGGACAGCCAGGGCCCGTCGTTTTGAGGTGGGCGATGAGGTCATGATATTGCGCACATCGCTAAACAACAAACTAGACGTGCAGTGGGAGGGCCCAGTACGAATTGTTCAGAAACTGTCGGACGTTAACTACGTGGTAAGTCTGCCAGGAAAGCGGAAAGCACAGCAAGTTTACCACTGTAATCTGCTCAAACCTTATAGACAAAGGGAAGCAGTGGTGTGCATGATGGTAAACGTTCCTGAAGAGCTTCCGGTCGAGCTTCCGGGACTAGGCTCAGTGACGAACAGGGAAGACACCGGTCAAGTCATTAGTGACCTTATCAGTAAAGCACCGCTGTCGCCCGAGCAGAAAACCGAACTACACCAGCTATTACAAGAGTTTCAAGGTCTGTTCTCTGAGAGGCCTGGTAGGACTTCTGTACTTACTCATGATATAGAACTTACCTCCACAGAGCCAGTACGATCCAAGGCGTATCGGGTGTCACCCCGCCAGAGCGATATTATGGAGGCTGAGGTAAAGAAAATGCTACAGCTCGGTGTTATTGAGGCAGGTGAGAGTGATTATACCTCCCCTTTGATTTTAGTTGAGGTACCGGGCAAGGAACCTCGTCCTTGCGTCGACTACCGCAGGCTTAATTCCATCACTAAGGATCAAATTTATCCGATCCCTAACATCGAGGAGCGCCTTGAGAAAGTTAGTAGCGCTCAGTTTATTTCCACCCTAGATCTTGTCAGGGGTTATTGGCAGGTTCCACTTACAGAAGAGGCTAGTAGGTATGCGGCGTTCATTTCACCAATGGGAACATTCCGTCCTAAAGTGTTGAGTTTTGGTTTGAAGAACGCGCCATACTGTTTTTCAAGCCTCATGGATAAAGTGTTGCGGGGACAGCAAGAATTCGCTTTACCGTATCTAGACGACGTAGCGATATTCTCCGCATCCTGGTCTGAGCATATGGCACACTTGCGGGCAGTGCTAACCCGCCTGCGCGAAGCGGGCTTGACAGTCAAGGCTCCTAAGTGCCAGTTAGCACAGGCCGAGGTTGTCTACCTCGGTCACGTGATTGGTCAGGGTCGTCGCCGCCCCTCTGAAATAAAAGTGGCCGCTGTGCGAGACTTTCCGCAACCGCGCACCAAGACCGATGTTCGGTCGTTCTTGGGTGTCGCCGGCTACTATCAGAGGTACATCCCCAGGTACTCTGATATCGCGGCTCCCCTGACGGATGCACTAAGAAAGTCAGAGCCTCAAACAGTTGTCTGGGACGAGACAAAGGAAAGAGCTTTTAGCGCCCTAAAGAGTGCCCTAACAAACCAGCCTGTGCTACGATCGCCAGACTATACAAAAGGGTTCGTTGTTCAGTGCGATGCTAGTGAGCGAGGCATGGGCGTTGTACTGTGCCAACGGGAAAATGGAGAAGTAGAACACCCCGTCCTGTATGCTAGTCGTAAGCTGACCAGTCGTGAGCAGGCGTATAGCGCCACCGAGAAAGAGTGTGCATGTCTCGTGTGGGCCGTTCAGAAATTGTCATGCTATCTAGCCGGCTCGAGGTTTATCATTGAGACGGATCACTGCCCTCTCCAATGGCTACAGACCATCTCTCCCAAAAATGGCCGCCTCCTGCGCTGGAGCCTCGCTTTACAACAATATTCCTTTGAGGTGCGTTACAAAAAGGGGAGTCTCAACGGTAACGCCGATGGCTTAAGTCGAAGCCCCTAACGTAGGAATCAGCCTCAAAATTGTTTGTTACTGATGTTTTTCTTCCTGAGGCAGGATTTTTTTTAACATATTGCTTTTGTTTAGTGTTTCAAAGTGATGATATGCTTTCTAGTGCAATTTTTCAATTTGTGGACGCGTTCTGAGTGATGCTAGACTACTGTAAGGAACTAGGCAGTGGTATAAAAAGGGGAAAGAGCCTGGCAGGGCTTAGTGAGGGTTGTGCCGTGCTTGCTGACTGAGCGGTTGAGTTTCAGCGTAGTTCTAACGCTTGCCGGGAACGAGAACAAAAATGTGAACTCTCCCGAAGTCACTTTGCAGTGTCCCGTGCGAACCTGAACGAGAGAACGAGGCCTTCTCTGTGCGCTGCGCTCAAGAAACGTCGAGGGACGCCCGACTTCGGTTATGAGCATCATCGAGCGACATCCCTCCGGACAGCGGATGCAGTCCCCTGTCCATCGGGATCTCCTTCCCCCGGCGGGGCGGTCTGTTGCGTTTCGCCTGCGACACGTGGTTTTGCCGGCGCGACTGCGGCGGGGCGGCAGACATTTTGGCCCGATCGTCGTCGCCGCAACGCTCATCGGCAGGTGTTTCCAGGCGCGACTGCGGCGATGCGACCGCAAAGGATCACCCTCTCGTTCCAGTCATTGTGCCCGAATCAGGCGATGCGAAAGCAGGGATCATCCTCTCATTACAGTCATTGTGCCCGACCGGCAGCGCTACGACAGGGTGCTACGAGATCGTGCCCGACATGGTGCTACGGCAGCGCTACGACAGGGTGCTACGAGATCGTGCTCGACATGGTGCTACGGCAGCGCTACGACAGGGTGCTACGAGATCGTGCTCGACATGGTGCTACGGCAGCGCTACGACAGTGTGAGTCACCATTAGCCCATTGTACATTCACGTGCTCGTCTTTTGAGGGGTTCCTTCTTGCCCTCAACTGCGAGAGTATAAAAACAGCTGCCCCCGGACGCCAAAAGGGGGGCTCCGATTTCTTCTGTTGAGTAAAGTGCTCTCCCGTCTCTCTACTTCGGTCAACCTGACCGCCAACTCTTTGCGATGTTAAAATAAACAAGTTGTTTTGTTGTTACCAGTCGACTCATGCTTTGCCGGGACCTTCGGATGCTTCCAGTTGTACCCCAGGCCGCCAGGCCAACGCTACCCTTGGGGCTTGCGACCCAGGTACAACCACGGGCGTCAGCGCCGAGTTCCCAACAGATCGTACCAGCGGTGCGATCCAAAACAGCCGACAGTCGGCGACAGTGCTTTTTCTTTCGTGTCGGCGCCTCTGTCACACTGCGTCGACGCTGACAGTCTGCCGACGGTCGACGGAGAGCTTAGCGTCGGTACAGTGTGACAGAGGCGCCGACACGAAGAAAAAAAAAAAAGAACGACGTCGCCGACAGTCGGCAGACCGAAACCGGTGTCGGGTTGGCCTAATGTGAGCGAGCCTTAAGCAGCAACATTACACTCGGGAACCTAGCGCAGCAGCAATAGACTCACCACCATTTCGCCGCAGCGCTAAACTCAGTGACACACTCAGAGACGAGCAATGCTCTCGCGTTTACACAGCATAAGGTGTGCTTAGGTGCGCCCATAGGTTTTTCTTATTTGCCTCTTCAACGTTTTAATGCTAGATGTGCCGTAGCTTGGAAGAAGGTCTGACCAAAGATGTATGACTTAGCAGCGCACTATGTCGATGGGAAATCGAAAGTGCCGCTATACTTTTCGATACATATATATATTTGAGACTGTTTCGCCGTTTAGGCGATAGAAAACGCCACTGTTCTTTTCTGCCGTGCACTACCTTGTGTCTGCTTCCCTAAGTAACTTTTCCTTTGAAAGGAAGGAAAGGGCGGGGGCAATGCGTGCAGGTACTCCAACATACGTTGGCACTGCGCAAAGCCAACCGCTCAGAGCAAAATTCGAGAACGAACGAAAGAGGAGTTGGGTAGCAGAATGGTTTATATCCACCTACATTAAAGGTGTTTGGCGTTCGAGCTGTTTTATTGCGATAAACAGTCATAGCAAAGCGGGTTTGTCTAAGCAATTTACACGTAACGTAACGTCGCGCCAATTTTGCCAACCTTGGGCGATGTCACGGGCGAATAGTAAGAGATATACCGGTATAAGTATTAGAATGGAGGAAGTAAAAGGTATGAAGACATGAAGTGCGTATTTTAAAGGACGTGAGACGATCCCGATTGGTGTAATTAAGTACCAAATATAAAGCAATTTAGGACAGGGTGAAGACAAAGCTCGTACAGTAACTATGAGTCAGAGCACGGTTTCACAAGCACCAGAACAAAGACGAAGCCCGCACAGGAGCAGATAGAGAAACAGGGCATAGAAGTACTTCAAATGATCATGCTTTTTAAAATTAATTCGTTTCAAACGAAGGGAAAGTGCATCACACAGCGCAATTATGCTTTTGGTCACATGGAATAATAGAGTTCAGCGTTTTCAATGAAAAGTTTAGCCTTAATTTTCCCCTCTACTAACACATCCTTTCACGCTAAATCGATGTACATGGATCTTCGAAACATAATGTGACAGTGTGATCTGATGTAGTGTTTTTCACGAGTGTCTTGATTAGTTGCTTTATAGCGTCACTGCAGAATGAGGATGGTGGGGACGGCTGTATTGGCTAAGGAAGTATGCAGCCTCTTATGACTAAAAATCGATAGAAGGGACGATCGATAACCGACATTGGACTTTCGAAAAGTTTCTTACAACCATACTACCGTCTAAGGTATTCCATAACCATATGCTCGTCCTAGACTGCGTGTCCTGCGGTCGGGACTGGTCTGTGCTGATGCTTTTCTCGAGACGCCTGGCACGCCGCATAGATACCACGCTGGACATAAAAAAAAAAAAAACCGAAACTAAACGAAAACAAAACGAAAAAAAATGGTAGTGAGAAGAAGCTGCGAGCAAAACATGGTAAGTGTTGCAGCGGAAAGGTTCAACGTGGACGTAGACAAGGCAAGGACAAGCGCTGACTACCGATTGAGATTCGCGCTGTAGCCTCACGATAGTGGGTCGCCAGCTGGCCCAATCGGCCGTCCTGCTAAGTAGAATATGGAATAGGGGAAGCATAACGAACTCGTGTTACGACATGGTCCGAAGAGTTGAATACGCTGCAGTTTCTAGCTCTGTTATTAGCATTGGCATAAGCTAGACATGTGAGGCAACTTTGAGGGATCAGTGATCAGGACCAGGCAGGATTCCGTAAAGGCTACTCAACAATAGACCATATTCACACTATCAATCAAGTGATAGAGAAATGTGCAGAATATAACCATCCCTTATATATAGCTTTCATTGATTACGAGAAAGCGTTTGATTCAGTCGAAACCTCAGCAGTCATGGAGGCATTACGGAATCAGGGTGTAGATGAGCCATATGTAAAGGTACTGGAAGATATCTATAGCGGCTCCACAGCCACCGTAGTCCTCCACAAAGAAAGCAACAAAATCCCTATAAAGAAAGGCGTCAGACAGGGAGATACGATATCTCCAATGCTATTCACAGCATGTTTACAGGAGGTATTCAGAGGCCTGGAGTGGGAAGAATTGGGGATAAAAGTTGATGGAGAATACCTTAGCAACTTGCGATTCGCTGATGATATTGCCTTGCTTAGTAACTCAGGAGACCAATTGCAATGCATGCTCACTGACCTGGAGAGGCAAAGCAGAAGGGTGGGTCTGAAAATTAATCTGCAGAAAATTAAAGTATTGTTTAACAGTCTCGGAAGAGAACAGCAGTTTACGATAGGTCTCGAAGCACTGGAAGTGGTAAGGGAATACATCTACTTAGGGTAGGTAGTGACCACGGATCCGGATCATGAGACTGAAATAACCAGAAGAATAAGAATGGGCTGGGGTGCGTTTGGCAGGCATTCTCAAATCATGAACAGCAGGTTGCCACTATCCCTCAAAAGGAAAGTGTATAACAGCTGTGTGTTACCAGTACTCACATATGGGGCAGAAACCTGGAGGCTTACGAAAAGGGTTCTGCTGAAATTGAGGACGACGCAACGAGCTATGGAAAGAAGAATGATGGGTGTGACGTTAAGGGATAAGAAAAGAGCAGATTGGGTGAGGCAACAAACGCGGGTAAACGACATCTTAGTTGAAATCAAGAAAAAGAAATGGGCATGGGCCGGACATGTAATGAGGAGGGAAGATAACCGATGGTCACTAAGGGTTACGGACTGGATTCCAAGGGAAGGGATGCGTAGCAGGGGGCGGCAGAAAGTTAGGTGGGCGGATGACATTAAGACGTTTGCAGGGACAACATGGCCACAATTAGTACATGACCGGGGTAGTTGGAGAAGTATGGGAGAGGCCTTTGCCCTGCAGTGGGCGTAACTAGGCTGATGATGATGATGATGATGATGATGATGATGATGATGATGATGCATGGCTGAGCGCGTTCTACCAACCAAATGAGCGGCGTATATGTTCAACTCAAGTAAATCGTGCAGCGTGGCCTGAGGCCTTAGTTGATATAAGAAGAACGACACTTCATGACAAATACTGACCCTGCAGTATACATCCAATGACAAAGTTCCACAGGGTGATCAGAGAACCGTGTACGACTCCTGCGAGGTACAGTCGGTCTTTACTCAAAGGCGCGTCGCAGTTACGCTATACGCTGGCGCGAAGTGGACGCTCTAGAGCATAGCGTCATCGCGCCTCCATGCAGCGTGTCTGGCGACGTTCGGCGCGCTTTGGCGTGACCAGTGCGGGAATAGAACATGTCCTATTTCACGCCGGAGCCTCTAGACCAGAATGCATGGCGCGTTATCTTGGCTGGCCTGCAGCATGCTGGCATGCAGTTCGGGTGCACCGAAGAGGCTGCGCTCAGTTGGCGCACTAGCCAAACGCAAAGGCGCCCGCTCACGGGGCACTTTTGCGCATGCGCTGCGGCAAAGGCTGATCGCAATGCCGCCGCGCTGCTGCAGGCCACGTTCAATGCACCGAACCAGGCAAGGCGCAAATTGGCGGCAATCCTGGAGTCGACGGCGTAGCGTAACTTCGCCGGTACACGCTGGAAACGACGGCCTTAAGAATCTGCGCGGTTGTTGACTTGTACTTGTTTCTTAGCTACATTCTAAT
Source organism: Dermacentor variabilis (assembly GCF_050947875.1). Taxonomy (NCBI): domain Eukaryota; kingdom Metazoa; phylum Arthropoda; class Arachnida; order Ixodida; family Ixodidae; genus Dermacentor; species Dermacentor variabilis. The sequence goes on along the minus strand of NC_134572.1, from coordinate 87,968,674 downwards.
GCTACCAGAGCAAGTGTCCAAGATCAAGGTGGCGGTTCGTGGAACGGTACGCACACATGGTATGTAAATTGAGAATTTTCATACATCTTACGGAACGCGGTCACCGAACACCTTCGAACGTCATTTCCATGCCATTTTTAGTGTTCTATAACGCTGCTAAAACTGCAGGCGACGACGATCGAATCCCGGCTGCTTGAGCAATAATGCTCGCTCCGATCAGTCATTGCGGTTACTGCACTGTTTCTTCGCGGCTGTTTACCATGCTGAATATTTGAAGAGTTGTACAGGGCCATGACGTTCAGTTATGGAAAATATAATACATCAAGCGCCTGACACGTGCCAAGTGATAGATAGTTACACCCGTGTCCGCCCGTGTCATTTTTGTGTTATCTTCCACTGTCCCCGTCTTTATTTGCGGTCGATATGATATGCAGTTACGTAAGTTTGAGAGGAAAGTTCAAGCTCTTAGTTGATATATGCACAAAAGTAGAACCAACGTTGAGTTGTGTAATTCAGGGATTTCATGAGAGGCAAATAATGAGAAGGGAGGTTTATGAGGCACTGCCATAACTGCTAGAAGCTCTTTCTTTCTTTTTTTTTAGTCATATTTTGGCCATCTCCGGCAGCAAGAATACCTTGCCATTGCCAGCGTCGATTGAGGGCTATGACAAAACGTCACTACAGGGGCGCATGATGGCTGGGCGTGGCAGGTAAATACAGCGAAAAAATAACTTATGCAGCCGTACGTTAGTTCGCCCTGCACAGAGGACGATGCTAGATCTGTGCAAGCAAGGGCACAGTACAGTCAACGACGTTAGACTGAGGGGCGGCGGTCGCGGCGCGTTTCTTCGAAAGGTCTCGAAGCGTTTGTGGTTGGCTTGAAGATTTTGCTGCTATTAACATGAACCTACACAAACTGGCTGTCATCGAGACCGACAGCGTGTTGAAGCAGCCCCTGGAGCATTTGCCTCCCGGCCATTTTACGTGATCTTCAATATACTCTGTACCTGTAAGCGGCCAAAAAAGACAAGGTGGAGGCTCAAACAAAATAAAATTGTGGCAAGTAACGTTCGAGCGCACCGGCCACGCGCTAAGGAGAGGCGGTTGAAAATGCTTTTCGAAATTTGCTCAGCTAGAGTGCTGTATAACGAGTTGCCGAGACAGCCGAATGGCCGGGTCACATTAAAGTTAAGTTCTGGGGTTTTACGTGCCAAACCATGATTAGATTAGGCGACTCCATTTATTTCACAAAAGCTAAACCTAAATACAAGAGAGTTCTTGCATTTTGCCGTCATTCCCCCCCCCCCCCAATCTCACGCACGCACGCACGCACGCACGCACGCACGCACGCACGCACGCACGCACGCACGCACGCACGCACGCACGCACTTGTCTCTGTGGCTGTCCCGTCTATCCTCCGCGGAGTCGCACGGGGGAAGCACGCCCTCCGTGTTGACGTCTGACCTCCTCTTACCGTAGTAACGTTAAGACACTCCAAGCTCATTCTGCAGTCGGCGTCGGTGTCGCCGTGAGGTTCCATATAAAGTCTAGTGGCAATAAAATTGTTGCCGCGCGCCGTGTGCTGTATGTGCAAGTGAAAACGTGCGAGGGGGAGCCGGCGACCGCGGCTTAATCTTGCGCACAAAAGGGAGGAAAGCGGGGAGGAAGCGCGCCATCTGTCGCGCGCAAGGCTCGAGGGAGGGGGGTGTAGGGAGGGGCGGCGCGTTCTACACCGGGCCGCTGTATCTTGAAAGCCATCGGCGACGGGGACTGACTCCGCCGCGCGATGTTTTCTCGGCTTAGTTCGCAGTGATACGAGACGCAGCACGAAGGTCAGTTCGCTCGTTGCTACTGCCGCGTTTCCTCACTGCAGCGTCCTGACAGCGAGTTTCTGCGGTCATCGAGTGAGATGTGTTCATGTTTGCTTTTGCGCGCGTGACACCAAGCTTGTTAATTTAGTTAGTATGCCTTCCTTCACAGTAACTTCATTTTTCAGCTTCATTACCTGTCGAGCCGCATTGATCATCGCCGTAAGGTCGGGCTTCAAACAGGCAACACTAATAATTTCAGTCAATCATTTTTTCCCAGATCATCACGGCAGTGGAACCACCTTCCCTGTGAAATTGTCTCTATCGTAGAACTCTTTCGTAAGGCATTAGCTAACATTTTATAATTAGGAATTATTAACATGTCATTTCGTTTACTTGCCGTACTATCAAACGACTAAGGACGACACTAGTTAACGTTGTATTAACAAGAATTATCAAGATGCTATTTTGTTTACATTAATTGTTGTACTTGCAAACTATTAGGACATTACTTAACCTTGTATAATTAGGAGTTACTGATTTTAGTATTTCATTGTTATGCTTCCCGTTTTATCACTTCCCTCTGTAATGTTCTCAGGCCCCTTGAGGGTACCATAAATAAAATAAATGACATAAATATATACAGGGTGATTCACGTAACTTGAGCCAAACATTAAAAATATGCAAATGCCACGTAGCTGGGCAGAACAAAGATAATGTTGTTTGCCGTCGCTTGGAGATACTGAGATTCTTTTCTGCATTTCGCCTAATTACATAATCAGTCTAAATTAGTTAATCAACTTCTCAAATATTATCATTAGATTAAAAGTCTTAACGAGAACACTGTACAGCAACATGAAACACTCCAGATACAGTTTTCCGTTGCCCGATACGTGCTACATAAAAGTGTGTTTAGGAGCGTGAAAGGAGCCTGCGAATACACGCAATATTGCCGCGCGACTGGCCGCTCGAGTGAATATATCTACTGATGAAAACTATTAGTGCAATTTGTGTTGTGCTGAAACTGCGTCCAAGATTTCCGCTAGACAGGCAGGAGTCAAATCAGGCAGTCTGATCAAAAAGGACCAATCCAGAGAAGTTGCAATATTCTAACACTTGCCTTTGTATTATTCTGTGATGCATTTGTCGCTATTATAGCGTTGATCTGGAAATGACTCAAATGATCCTTCTGCGAGCTATCGAGAATTCGGCAAGGTAGAAGCTTAGTAGTGTTCGGGTAGGTATTACAAAATCAATTTAAAGAGTGATGGTAGTATCATGAGCTGGTGTCACTTCATAAATGTTTGCACTCAAGTGCTCGAGTAGCGTTTGTGCGCAAACAGCCTGTGGCGTCTACCTTTCAGGAACACTGCTTGTAATCGTTAGCCATGAAAAGCGCAACCATAATAAGGGTTTTGGGTCTCTCTGCCTACTGTGCACGATAGAAATAACTGTCACTGAAGGTCACGGTCGTCATCCTATACGCTATTGGTGTGCTGCGACAGTTCTTCTTAGTTTGTGTAATCTCCCCTCACCCCTTCCTCCGCACCCCAACCCTTCGTCTCAACTGTCTAGAAAAAGAAAGAGAAGAAAAGAATACGAAGAAATGCGCGGCTGACCATATCGATATGAACATCAACAACCCGAAATGCAAGACCGAGACGATGAAAACAATTGGCACATTGAGTATGAAGAATAAAAAGCTTTATTCCTTCTTTGATGTTTATAAATGCTATATACGTAAGCAAACTTTTTAGACAATTTAGCGAAGAATACTGGGAGCCGTGTACTGAACTTCCCGCAGAAGAAGACATGGTTGCCTGAATAGGAACTTCTATTCAACCGAAAATGAGAAGCAAGGACTCCGAAAATCGCAAAGAGACCTCAACGAAAGGATTAGTCTTCATGGCCCTCCGTCAATTCCTCTCAGTCTTCAGGAGGGCAACGCGAAAGAAGCCTGATCAATATGCCACCGCTGCTCCTTCTCAAGATTTTCGAAACGAAGCTGCTCAAGAAATCAATTTCTCAGGTTAAATTCTTTTTCAAAGTTCCACCAGTGCTCCCGCATAACTATACATATCAACGCCAGAAAAGGATCGGAGGAGTCTTCCACCTGTTTTCTCCCTCCCGCGCGGTCGCCCGGGGCTGCTTAATCCCGTTTCAAATCTTCAACGCCTGGTAAGGCCTCTAATTGATCAAAGGACGACTAGACAGGAAAAGAGAAGGGTGGGAAGGAGGCTGGGATTGAGTTTGAGGGAAGCTGCCAATAGGGGCCGCATGTCGCCCTGCGCATGCCACGTTACGATCGCCGAACTTCACCAAGCGGCTCTGCGGAAGTGCTTCTGTTAGGGAAAGGAAAAAAGAAAACTGCAGAGTGGGATCATGGGGAAGTTGGTACGTGTTAGAAAGTTTGAAGAGGAAACTAGGAAAGGAAGGGAAATAGTGAGTTGAAGGGAGAGAATAATTGCAAGGGAGCATAGGCGTTTGCAAAGCAGATGAGTCGGGCTCGGCCCTGAGGGCTCGCGAAAGAGAGTACAAAGCGTTAACAGGGAAGAAGCGAGCAAAGCTTTAAAGATCACGTCTCGGGGGAGCAAGAAAGAAAATGACTCATAATGAAAAAAGGAAGAGCGTATCACGGCAGCAGCTGAAAGTTTTCGCCTGCACGAATCGGTTGCGCGTATAGACGAGAACAAAGCGCACTTTCTTTCGAGTTTGTCGCAGTCGTTCGGCGCTACAAGACTCAATGAGTAAGCAACGAGAAGGCATGTGATTTCACAGGAATTATTTAAACAGGTTAAGACGAAGCGTGTGCAAGTAAAACAGATTTTGATTTGAACAGTACCAACGGCAGGAAGGAAGGTTTGACCGAACGGGTATGTATAGAAAGAAAGAAAAAAAAAACGGGTAAGAGGAAGAGCAAGAAGAAGAAGACAAAGAAAGCGGAGAAGAAAGACATGGCACTGATCATGCACCAGGTAGTTCCATATAACAATAAGAGAAAAGAATTGTAAAATATCTGCAAACAAAATTCTTGGCCAATCCCCCAGGCTGTATATGTGGTACTAACGTATAGGCCCTACATCTACATGGCGCTGGTCAGAACCCACGCATTCTTTCAGAAGACGAACCCACGAAAGGACTGAGGATGCCTCGGCTCATTTGGTGCCACTTGAAGCTTCGATGAACTGCAGTGGGGTTTTGGCTAAGTATCGGGTGGTTTCAGATTTTAGTCTCTAACTTATTTGTATTTCTCGTTATCAGTCGTTTTGCGCTGACGTCAGCCAATTTATTGGCCAGGCATGATCTGTCTGCTCAGCATTCCTGCCACCTAATCAATTTGCTTTAGACTTATATTTTTCGCAGTGGCGTCAGCACAATTACTTTTGCGCTCGTGTCTACCACTGGACGGTTCCATCAGGCTCACGAACCCACCGGCTATCCAAAAGAAACTTCAGACCATCTCCAACCACTTCCAGACCATTACTGACGTGCGGGCGTTCGGACAGGGATATATAGCGTGTAGGCTACCAGACCAAACCTGGTTTGAATATCTACTGAAATGCATGTCATTCGATTCCGCCCCGGTGAGTGCGTTTAACCCGCCTCACCTTGCGTGCACCAAGTGTCTCGTACGGGGCGAAAACTCCCCGCTTGAATCCAGTTGAGACCGTGGACAAGCTCTCCGCAGCAGGCGTCATTGCTATTTGCCGTTGCAATTGTCTTGTAAGTAACGAGAGGATTTCGACTGAATTGGCCATTGCCACATTTGCGAGGACGTCATGTCCGTCAGAAATAAAGGTATTTCCTCTTATCTTCTGTGTAGAAGCACTCGTGTCACGTCCAATCAAACGTAAAAAAATCATTTCATTTCTTGCTGGAGATTCGGGCACAGCGCAGGAGGATGTAAGACGAGCTCGCATGGCTGCACCTGTGCAGATTGTCATCCTTCAAGTGAATGTTCCACACAAACTCAAAAGTGCGGCCTCTTTGGGGGAACACACCCAGCAGACTATTCAAACTGCGGAGCTCGTGCTCAAGAAATAAATATTATGGGTGTAATCGACCGCCGTCACTACTCTCGAAGAGATGCAGTTGCAGTTAAAGACAGGGCCTTCAGATACCCTGCTGCAGCAGCGCGCAACACTCCAAGCGCGGATATTAATATTTCTGAAGCAATCGACTCTGCCGTGGAATAGGCAATAGCTAAAGCTATGGATAAATTGATATCCAGCGTATCCGAATGCTTGGCGCAAATCGTTTCAAGTCAGATTATACAAATAGTGCAGGCCACTAAGGCACCGCTGAAATCTTCAGTACCCAACACCACACCCCGAATGCCTAGCAACGAGGCAAAGACGCCTTCTACATTTGTGGAACATTCGACAAGCACTACTCGGCCAGTCAAACCAGGCGAGCATGACTGCTCTCATTCAGACTCCCAATTAGTGTCACAGATAATGAACTTGACGCCGGAGCTCCCAAACGCATGAGATCCCCGATTTCTACGATTATGAAAACAAAATGAAGAAAGAGTCAACCATGCTTAAGAAAAGTATCCTAAAGGCGGCAGTTGCTTCTGCTATGCGATTAACACCATTAAAGAGTTGAAAGTATAGTAGTGGAACTGCCGCTATATATTCCCAGCTTTAACAGATTTGTTGTACCTATATAACCAAGTTAACCAAGATTTTCATTTGAAAAATTTTCGGTCTTTCCGATTAGATCGGCAATTGCGAGGTGGAGGTTTATTAATACTTGTTTCAAATAAGACTTGTCATAGGGCAAACATTCTTTATTGAACTAGTGAACCCCGACTGGAAAATTTTGACGGTAGATTTATGTCCTTCAGGGTATCATCTGTTTTCAGTTATGAATGATTATTTCTCCACCGGTTTCCAAAGTATGCGTCAACTTGAGAGGGCTGTGACATTTCATAGAGAGGAAATTTTCCTTGCAAGGGACTCCAATTCGCATCACTTGTCTTGGGGGCTAAAAACAGATTTGTGTATACTACTAATAGCCACTTTCATGTGAGAACACAGGATACGTAACGTTTGCTACAGGTCAATTTCATTCGGTGTTAGATTTATCATTTTGTAGCGCTGGCCTCAATGTCTCTTCGTGGTTAGTGTTTGATTCAGCAACCAGCAGTGATCGTCTTTGTGTGTCATTTGAAATCATTTGCCCAATAACATCATTAGAATACCAGGCATGCGCATTTGTGAACCACAATGAATTTCAGACTTCCTTGCGTTCATCCGTCTAGAACTTGCAATGCCAATGGCAAGGAAATCACTTCAACTATTAGTTCGGTTCTATAGCGTTACCGGAAGCAAGCTGAATTTATCATCCCTTCGGCTAAAAGCACCACTTGTCGCTGGCGGAACGATGAGTGTACGCGTGCTAATAGAAAAAGAAAAGCTGCTTGGAAAATGCTTCCCCATAATCAGTGCCTGAGAAATCGGAAACATTATCAGCCTTCATGCTGGTGTACTTAAGCGTACTGCTAACTGAACCAGAGATGAATATAATATCAGGTAATGCGATTATCTGTCAAATTAAAAAAAAAAAAAAACAAGCGCGCTCTGTTAGCATTTCTTCGTGCTAGGAAGGTGCTACCAACGCTGTTGACATTAGACTCAATTATTTTTACCCTGCAAGAAATGAGCGGCTCCATAGGACAGATTGCCAAAGTTTCGATAATCGTTTGCAGTCGGGCTTCCGGGTATTTATTTTACATTAGAGCCTTCGGATCGCTTCACGTCAGTTTCATTATCAGAGCTAAATCAGACTGCACTAAGCTTTCCGAATACACACCCTGGCTCCAACGGATCGAGTCACAAATACTGTGTTAAAAATATTGCTGCAGGAATTGCCTAACGTTCTTTTAGACCTGGTAAATTATTCAATTAAAACGCATGGATTCCGTTGCGATGGAAGCTTGCCAAAATACTAATGATACTTAAGAAACAAGAGTGAGGGTATACTATGGAGAACATTAGGCCCATTGCGCTTAGGTGAAACACAGTAGAATTAATTGAGAGGCTCCTTCACTTTCGCATCATGAAACTTGTTAATGATAATTCACTTCTTAGTCCTTGTCATATTGGTTTCTGGGCCCGCTGCTCCATCTGCCATGTCCTTGTTGATCTAGAAAGCCGCGTATATAACTTGATCGATGTCATAAGCAATGCGCTGCTTTAGCAACGTTCGACATCGCTAAGGCATACGATACCGTGGAGCACACTGTTTTGATAAATCGGTTACCGTTCTATAGTGTTCCTCGGTATATAGTAGCGTGGATTTACTCATTTCTAGGAGAAAGAGAATTCTGTTACTACAAAAGTGGTTTTTCTTCTTCTTTCAACAAACGAGAGGAGTACCGCAAGGCTCAGTCCTTTTCCCGGTGCTTTTTAATGTTCTTATGAGCACAATTCCCGTCATGAAGAAGCAGTTAGTGTATATTTATGTTAATGCAGACGATATTGCGTTTTTGGCATCTGCAAGTGACATTCACACGCTACATTGACTACTACAAACTTACCTTTGTGGCTTGGAGAGGTGGTTAGGTGCTAATCAGATTTTACTCAATGCCAGGAATTGTGCCATTCTCTTTTTTCCGATGCATGACCGAGTGCACATCTCATTGTCTTACTACCTTCAAGACACAGGTAGAGTCTCTTAAATACATTAGAGTGATTTATAACGCCTCTCTCAACTGGCGTACACACATAGATCATGTGACTGGAAAAGGTACCTGTGCGATTAGTATTTTGCTGAGCAGTCGCCGAATAGGACTCAGGAGAGATACTTTTCTAACGATCTACGTACGTATCGTATGTACCTTCGTCCTGTCTTGGAATTTGTTGCGTGCTCTTCTATGGAGCTCCAGCCTACAAGTTCCACCCTCTGATCCTCTTAGAAAGAGAAGCATTACGTTCTTGTGTAGGGCGTCCTAAATTGGTCGCAAATTCTGTTCTTTATCTAGAATCCCGAGCTCCTCCTCTTTCACGCGGGTTCCATCTTTTGACAGTGCAGGCGTTCTTGAGAATTTATGCATCACCGCTGCGATGTTCTCAAAGAATATTCATTTCCCAGCCTGCGTTGTTTTTTGGTGTCCACTGGCCGCAAGAACATACTCCGCAAACTACATTCCTGCAACAATTCGTTCTTTGAACGGGCGCATTTGCGATGTGCTTCCCATTCGCGGAAGATGTGTTGCCATTGGTATTCAATTTGATGACACTGTTTTCCGAATATATAGTGTAAAATTACTTCCATAGTGTCTTCTAGACGGCCTATAACAATATCCTCTGCAAAGCCTTCAAACAAACATCGTAGTTGCGACAGATATGCTTTGGAATGAGAAAGTCGGTGTATACGTATATTTTCCCCGATTATTGATTGGACATTTTCTCTTCGGCTGCTAGATTTTACAACCATGTTTTTGACCGAATTCATGGCAGTAGTGCTTGCTCTACACAAATTAGATAAATAAATTACATCAGCCGTGATCATCACTGATTCGTTATCATTGTGCACATCCTTTACTGCTTCTCACGAATCTCGTGCAATGAGGATATTTCATTCATTGATACCTAGATACTTGAAAAGTTTGCGTTTAATTTGGTGCCTGGTCGTAAAGAACTAATTATAAATGAAATTGCAAATTCTCTAGCCAAGGCACTGATAGGCAGCCCGATTCTCCCGCATTGTCCATTGACTGCTCATGTCCCTTCTGCTAGATTTCGCAAGAGTGTCATTATGCAGGTAGCGTGAGGCTTCGCAATAACCAACTCTGGGGATTACCGCCATCTTCTATACCCTTGACACAGATTTCTACCAAACACGACAAATTGAAGTGTCCATCACGAGGCTAGACTGCCGTATACCTACGTTAAACTTCCATCTACACATGCCTTGTCTGTTCCCCTCCCCATCATGCTCAATCTATGGCGAAGTGCAGACAACAGATCGTTTCTTGTTATCTCGAAGGCGTTTTTCTTTAATTAGAAAGAGATTGCTGGTAATATTGGACTAGATTTATTTTCTTGTGGTCCTATCTTTCGGAGTCTCTATTATTGGGTTCAGCCACAGAAATGCTTGTATAGCAATAAAAAATAACCTGATAGAATATAATCGCTTACCATGCTAGACTGATCGTGCCCCTCGCCACCGTAGTTTTCTTTTATTTCATTTTTCACCTATTCATCATCATCATCAGCCTAGTTACGCCCACTGCAGGGCAAAGGCCTCTCCCATACTTCTCCAACTACCCCGGTCATGTACTAATTGTGGCCATGTTGTCCCTGCAAACGTCTTAATGTCATCCGCCCACCTAACTTTCTGCCGCCCCCTGCTACGCATCCCTTCCCTTGGAATCCAGTCCGTAACCCTTAGTGACCATCGGTTATCTTCCCTCCTCATTACATGTCCGGCCCATGCCCATTTCTTTTTCTTGATTTCAACTAAGATGTCGTTTACCCGCGTTTGTTGCCTCACCCAATCTACTCTTTTCTTATCCCTTAACGTTACACCCATCGTTCTTCTTTCCATAGCTCGTTGCGTCGTCCTCAATTTCAGCAGAACCCTTTTCGTAAGCCTCCAGGTTTCTGCCCCATATGTGAGTACTGGTAACACACAGCTGTTATACACTTTCCTTTTGAGGGATAGTGGCAACCTGCTGTTCATGATTTGAGAATGCCTGCAAAACGCACCCCAGCCTATTCTTATTCTTCTGGTTATTTCAGTCTCATGATCCGGATCCGTGGTCACTACCTGCCCTAAGTAGATGTATTCCCTTACCACTTCCAGTGCTTCGCTACCTATTGTAAACTGCTGTTCTCTTCCGAGACTGTTAAACAATACTTTAGTTTTCTGCAGATTAATTTTCAGACCCACCCCTCTGCTTTGCCTCTCCAGGTCAGTGAGCATGCATTGCAATTGGTCTCCTGAGTTACTAAGCAAGGCAATATCATCAGCGAATCGCAAGTTGCTAAGGTATTCTCCATCAACTTTTATCCCCAATTCTTCCCACTCCAGGCCTCTGAATACCTCCTGTAAACATGCTGTGAATAGCATTGGAGACATCGTATCTCCCTGTCTGACGCCTTTCTTTATAGGGATTTTGTTGCTTTCTTTGTGGAGGACTACGGTGGCTGTGGAGCCGCTATAGATATCTTCCAGTATCTTTACATATGGCTCATCTACACCCTGATTCCGTAATGCCTCCATGACTGCTGAGCTTTCGACTGAATCAAACGCTTTCTCGTAATCAATGAAAGCTATATATAAGGGTTGGTTATATTCTGCACATTTCTCTATCACTTGATTGATAGTGTGAATATGGTCTATTGTTGAGTAGCCTTTACGGAATCCTGCCTGGTCCTTTGGTTGACAGAAGTCTAAGGTGTTCGTTATTCTATTTGCGATTACCTTAGTAAACACTTTGTAGGCAACGGACAGTAAGTTGATCGGTCTATAGTTTTTCAAGTCTTTGGCGTCCCCTTTCTTATGGATTAGGATTATGTTAGCGTTCTTCCAAGACTTCGGTACGCTCGAGGTTATGAGGCATTGCGTATACAGGGTGGCCAGTTTCTCTAGAACAATCTGACCACCATCCTTCAACAGATCTGCTGTTACCTGATCCTCCCCAGCTGCCTTCCCTCTTTGCATAGCTCCCAAGGCTTTCTTTACTTCTTCCGGCGTTACCTGTGGGATTTCGAATTCCTCTAGGCTATTCTCTCTTCCACTATCGTCGTGGGTGCCACTGGTACTGTATAAATCTCTATAGAACTCCTCAGCCACTTGAACTATCTCATCCATATTAGTAACGATATTGCCGGCTTTGTCTCTTAACGCACACATCTGATTCTTGCCTATTCCTAGTTTCTTCTTCACTGTTTTTAGGCTTCCTCCGTTCCTGAGAGCCTGTTCAATTCTATCCATATTATAGTTCCTGATGTCCGCTGTCTTACGCTTGTTGATTAACTTCGAAAGTTCTGCCAGTTCTATTCTAGCTGTAGGGTTAGAGGCTTTCATACATTGGCGTTTCTTGATCAGATCTTTCGTCTCCCGCGATAGCTTACTGGTTTCCTGTCTAACGGCGTTACCACCGACTTCTATTGCGCACTCCTTAATGATGCCCATGAGATTGTCGTTCATTGCTTCAACACTAAGGTCCTCTTCCTGAGTTAAAGCCGAATACCTGTTCTGTAGCTTGATCCGGAATTCCTCTAGTTTCCCTCTTACCGCTAACTCATTGATTGGCTTCTTGTGTACCAGTTTCTTCCGTTCCCTCCTCAAGTCTAGGCTACTTCGAGTTCTTACCATCCTATGGTCACTGCAGCGTACCTTGCCGAGCACGTCTACATCTTGTATGATGCCAGGGTTCGCGCAGAGTATGAAGTCTATTTCATTTCTAGTATCACCATTCGGGCTCCTCCACGTCCACTTTCGACTAACCCGCTTGCGGAAAAAGGTGTTCATTATCCTCATATTATTCTGTTCTGCAAACTCTACTAATAGTTCTCCTCTGCTATTCCTAGAGCCTATGCCATATTCCCCCACTGACTTGTCCCCAGCCTGCTTCTTGCCTACCCTGGCATTGAAGTCGCCCATCAGTATAGTGTTTTTTGTTTTGAATTTACCCATCGCCGATTCCACGTCTTCATAAAAGCTTTCGACTTCCTGTTCATCATGACTGCATGTAGGGGCATAGACTTGTACCACCTTCAATTTGTACCTCTTATTAAGTTTCACAACAAGACCTGCCACCCTCTCATTAATGCTATAGAATTCCTGTATGTTACCAGCTATTTCCTTATTAATCAGGAATCCGACTCCTAGTTCTCGTCTCTCCGCTAAGCCCCGGTAACACAGTACATGCCCGCTTTTTAGCACTGTATATGCTTCTTTTGTCCTCCTAACCTCACTGATCCCTATTATATCCCATTTACTACCCTCTAATTGCTCCAATAACACTGCTAGACTCGCCTCACTAGATAGCGTTCTAACGTTAAACGTTGCCAGGTTCAGATTCCAATGGCGGCCTGTCCGGAGCCAGGTATTCTTAGCACCCTCTGCAGCGTCACAGATCTCACCGCCGCCGTGGTCAGTTGCTTCGCGGCTGCTGGGGACTGGGGCCGGGGTTTGATTGTTGTATTCATATAGGAGGTTGTGGCCAAGTACTGCACCAGGGTGGCCAATCCTGCTCTGGTGAGAGAGTGCGTTACCGGTTCTGGTCACCGTGATCAGGCCGCACTCCAGGCCTGTTTCTGCAATTTTCTCAACACACGGTTTTTTTTTTGTATTTTCCGGTGGAGAATTGCGCGGCACCGGGATTTGAATCACGGTCCTCTTGCACTGGAGACGGATACTCTACCGTCCCCGCAGGAGTTAAATTAAAAATTGAATTATGGGGTTTTGCGTGACAAAACCACTTTCTGATTATGCACGCCGTAGTGGAGGACTCCGAAAACCTCGACGCCTGGGGCTCTTTAACGTGCACCTAATTCTAAGTACACGGGTGTTCTCGCATTTCGCCCCGATCGAAATGCGGCCGCCGTGGCCGGGGTCCGATCCCGCGACCTCGTGCTCAGCAGTCCAACACCATAACCACTGTGCAACCACGGCGGGTCCCGCAGGAGTTGTACGCCTCATTTAACCTACAGTGGTGCCCTATTTGATCAGTCAAGGTGGACCAATCTGAGCACGGTTATACCGCATGGATGGCACTCGGCTAGAGAACCTGGTATTTATGACCTGCACATGTGTGGCCACACATAATTGAGGATATATAATGTTTTTTTTTAGGAGGGTTTCCGTACAGTGATAAAATGAAGGAAAAGACAATAAAAAGAAAGAAAAAAAAGGGGGGAAAAAAAGGAACATAACATATGATTTGAACTCGTGATCCTTCAATGTTGCCCGGAAAGGTAGCTCAGTCGGTTGGTTCGTCAAGCCAACGGTTACTTTCAAGCGCCATAGCTCCTGCTCCGAGCCTCATACTTATGTGGAAAGGGACTGATGTTGTCCGCGACAGTCGAGTGGCTGGAAGGCATAATTTCTTGGAAAAATGGCCGCCAGAGGAGCAGCGTGAACTCGAGCGGCTTTAGAGACTAGGAAAACTGCCTTAAAATATTTTGACTTGAGGGGAAGCTTCGTTAACAAACTATAACACGGCAATCAGCACTAGGCACGTGTAAAATTCCCTTGAAATAAATCTGCTTTGCGAGACAAATGCTTGTATGTACTGAATCTCTTAAAAGATGAGGGGGGAAATATGCGCTCACCGAGAGGGCATCGTCAGCACGAGACCACCACCAGGCACCTTACTGAGATGTGGAGAGCTTCGCGGCCGGAACGAAGCCTCCCCTCTCCGCCGGCCAAGGGTGGAAAACGCGCTTTCCGATCGCTCAAGGTTGCGCGGACATTGTATAGCTCTAGCGTCTAGGAAAAAGCTTAAACAGGTGCGAGGGCGGCACGCATAGCGTGGGAAGCTAGCCGCCGGAATAGCTATCTCAAGTACTGCTGCTGGCGAGGGCGAAATACCTTCGTGTAATTATAATAGCCCTAATAGGACTAATAGAGCCAGTTTAAGGGCGGAGAAGAAGGAAGGAGAGGAAAGCAATATTGCAGCGCCTTGGTTTTAGAGCGCAACCGTGGTAGGGAAACGGAAGGCAATATAAGCATGCGTGTCCATGATACGCACACGACAAACTGCCTTACAATATTTAGACTTGAGGGGAAGCTTCGTTAACAAACTATAACACGGCAATCAGCACTCGAATATAATTATAACCCTAATAATAATTGTAAATATTCATCTCATCTATAGGATCTAAAGCGCGTGCTGTTTCTTTGTCTCTGCGTGTAGTAGTTAAGAGAGCCAGTTTAAGGGCGGAGAAGAGGGAAGGAAAGGAAAGTCTTTGAAGCAAACTTGCAGCGCCGTGGTTTTAAAGCGCAACCGTGGTAGAGAAACGGAAAGGCGATATAAGCGTGCGTGGCCATGATACGCACACGACAAACTGCCTTACAATATTTAGACTTGAGGGAAAGCTCCGTTAACAAACTATAACACGGCAATCAGCACTCGAATATAATTATAACCCTAATAATAATTGTAAATATTCATCTCATCTATAGGATCTAAAGCGCGTGCTGTTTCTTTGTCTCTGCGTGTAGTAGTTAAGAGAGCCAGTTTAAGGGCGGAGAAGAGGGAAGGAAAGGAAAGTCTTTGAAGCAAACTTGCAGCGCCGTGGTTTTAAAGCACAACCGTGGTAGAGAAACGGAAAGGCGATATAAGCGTGCGTGGCCATGATACGCACACGACAAACTGCCTTACAATATTTAGACTTGAGGGAAAGCTCCGTTAACAAACTATAACACGGCAATCAGCACTCGAATATAATTATAACCCTAATAATAATTGTAAATATTCATCTCATCTATAGGATCTAAAGCGCGTGCTGTTTCTTTGTCTCTGCGTGTAGTAGTTAAGAGAGCCAGTTTAAGGGCGGAGAAGAGGGAAGGAAAGGAAAGTCTTTGAAGCAAACTTGCAGCGCCGTGGTTTTAAAGCGCAACCGTGGTAGAGAAACGGAAAGGCGATATAAGCGTGGGTGGCCATAATACGCACACGACAAACTGCCTTACAATATTTAGACTTGAGGGAAAGCTCCGTTAACAAACTATAACACGGCAATCAGCACTCGAATACGACGGGAGAAATTATTGAGACGAGGAAAATTCCCTTGAAATAAATCTGGTTCGCGAGACAAATGCTTGTATGTACTGAATCTCTTAAAAGATGAGGGGGGAAATATGCGCTCACCGAGAGGGCATCGTCAGCACGAGACCACCACCAGGCACCTTACTGAGATGTGGAGAGCTTCGCGGCCGGAACGAAGCCTCCCCTCTCCGCCGGCCAAGGGTGGAAAACGCGCTTTCCGATCGCTCAAGGTTGCGCGGACATTGTATAGCTCTAGCGTCTAGGAAAAAGCTTAAACAGGTGCGAGGGCGGCACGCATAGCGTGGGAAGCTAGCCGCCGGAATAGCTATCTCAAGTACTGCTGCTGGCGAGGGCGAAATACCTTCGTGTAATTATAATAACCCTAATAGGACTAATAGAGACAGTTTCTTTAAATTAGTTTCTTAAATTAATGGTTTCCATCTAGTAGTTCTTTCCTCTCACAAAAATACTATTTACTAAGTTTCAACGTTAAAATTCCTAATTTCATTGTTTCTATGCGCCTAATTGAACCAGCCGATTCATGGCCAGTCCCCCGCTTTGGGTATGAACAACAACAACAACAACAACAACAACAACAACAACAACAACAACAACAACAACAACAACAACAACAACAACAACAACAACAACAACAACAACAACAACAACCGAGAATCGCATTTCTTTGAACAGAACCAATATCCTATTCGTCCATCGCAGTTTAAAGACGCATGTCCACGAAGTGGTTTATAAGAAGAACAGTGCTGCTGGGCCCAACAAGCAATGCATGAGAAAAGGGGATCGGCGTCATATTGAGTAATGACCCCGACCGGCGTTTCGTCGTATCGACCAGGCCTGAGACTGCAGCTTAATATTTTCCCCTTGATCTCCCTCTCTCTCTCTCTTGCTTTTTTATTTGCCTCATTAGTATTCATGAGCATTAGGAATTCGAGGCCATCAAACCGAATATGTTTGTCTAAAGCCCCAACCAGATGTACGCGTTGGAACGCGTCCGCACGCGCCGCGGTCACTCGACGTCGCGTCGTGCCCGACGGAGGAAGAGGGCGCGCACCCAAACGATGCAAGAGTTGCCGCGCGTGTCGCCGCGCGTTTTGTCGCGGTGGTGCAGTGTTGCCAGGTGCCTGTGTTCAAGGCAGCCCAGCCTTCGCCTAATGGTCACGTTAAACAACGTGCTAAATCGCAATAAAACACAATAAATTTTACCTTAAAATTTGTATTTATATGTAAAAAAAAGATATTGCAGGACTCCTAGTGCTTCATTCAGCTCAATTGTGATTAATACCGAGTATTGTGAACTCGGCGAAACCTGTAGCAGCGTCGGTATAGCGTCACTCGCATGATCTGTGCCTTACGCTTGCTACACGCTGTGTCAGGTCCCGAGCTTCAGCGATGAACATATCGTTAATAATGCACCCGTTACGGCTGACGACTTCAGCGGCTGCCATCATAAATTAGCAAAACCCGCGAAGAACTCCGATCACAAGGCACGCAGCTTGCCCCGGCTTGCCTGCGCGCCACGCGAAGAAGCGTTCCGGAAGGCACGTTAGTTCGCCGTAGTCACGTGAGGCGCATCGGGCGGGTGACGCGAGCGGCAGCTTCCGGCGCGGGCGCAAAAATCCTAGCAGTGCAAGCTCTTCACGCCTTCGCGCGTCGACATGCGACGCAGCCTCCACGCCTGTCGCCGTACGCGTTCAGACATGGTGTTGCGCGTGCAGTCGGCTACCACCGCGTACGTCTGGTTGGGGCTTAAGCCTTCGTATATAGCTCTAAGTATACACACCCGAAAAGCTCTGCTTCGACGCTAGGTCACAAGGACGTTCAGGGCCTTCCCAACCTGGTGTAACGCCGGCCCAACGATCGCCAAACGCTAGTCTCCTTGAGCACCCCCCCCCCCCCCCCCACTTTGAACATATGACCTGCAGCACTCTGCGAAAATAATTTGCGCATTAGATCGGGAGTGCTTAGCAAAATTATTTCTATGCCTATGAATAGGTTCAACGTCTGACCGAAGAAACAGTTGGCAGTTTCGTTATAGGACATTTGCATCGAAAGCGATAGCCAAGTTTAGCGTCGTGTTTGAGTTCCTCACAGCGTGTTCTACCAATACACGGAAGCGACATGGCGCGACTCAGCACGCAAGACCATGGAGGAACGAAAAATATGGGAGGGGCCATGACGTCACGCAGGCAGCCTTGACAGGCGAACGCTCCGTGAAGTCATAGTGGTGGCCCAACACGTGACCTCTTACGTCGAGATCACGGAGGAAGAATCGAGATTTGCTGAGGTGTTTGGTTCCCAGTAGCCATATGCCAGTAATTTTTCTTCGGTGCGCGCTTCTTCAGCTGCCCTGCCGTGGCTCTGCCTGCGCAGCGGCAACGCTAAAGCCAACCGCGAACTTTGACGTGCGATCACGTGATGGGCCACCAGGTAGACTTCATTCGCATTTCTGTATGCTCCCTCCTATCATTTTCCTTCCTCCAAGCGCAAGACCACTTTTGATGCTCAGCAAGAATTGTTTCCAGTTGTGCCCCAACGCTGGCGCGATAAGCTTGAGGAACCCTGGCGGCACCGTTACCGCCATAAAACATCGATTGCGCACGAGACGAGACCGACGGGCATCTGTCGGCGTTTGTCAGCGCCCAATAAAAGCTTGTGCATGGTTACGTTTCCAATGTGTGAACCATTGTGTGGCATGTACACAGCTTCTAACAAGAACGCTAATGTGGGTGCGCACAATGCTCGTGCCAGCGGCGGAAGCCAGAATGCTGTCATGGCTCTGGCACTGCCGACTGAGCGGAGCGGGAGGGTGCGTCAGCTCGGCTTCGCCGTTTTTGCAGACGAACGTGCTGTGCGCGCGTCGGCTCGGCTCCGCCGTTTTTGCAGACAAACGCGCTGTGCGTGCGTCCGGTTGGCTTCGCCGTTTTTACAAACGCACGCGATGTGCGTCTCTGAAAACCTTGTTATCCTCCACGGTCGGGCCACGCATTCGCTGTCGACAGCAGGATCGCACGACGGAGGCGATGGCAGCGCTGACGGTGCGAACCCACCTCTAATGTCCGTATAATTACTATCACAATAAAGCTCGCCGCACAGCCACAGCGATAGCGGATCAAGCGCCCATTCTCGGAGCGATCTTGATGACGGAGCGCTTACAAGCACGCGCAGCATTGTTTGTCCTGCAGCACCCCGGCCTGAAATTCCTCTGCGGACCCTGCCTACTGATCGGAACCTTCTGGGCGTGGACGTGGATGGTTTGCCCATTACAGCACTCATCGACATGGGAGCGCAAATTTCCATTATGAGTGTGGAGCTTCGAACGCGCTTGAAGAAAGTACTTACTCCTCCTCCGACGCGACTGCTCCAGGTCGCCGACGGTGGAACTCCGGCTGTGCTTGGAATGTGTACTGCTCATGTCAGTGTCGCCGGTCGCCACATATCCGTTTCGCTTAGTGGGCTCGAACGGTGCCCCCACGATGTGATGCTCGGATTCGATTTTGTGACCGTCTATTCTGCTCTGATTTGACTGTTCAGCCGGTGTTGTGTAACTTGACCTACCCCTACCTCTTCTCGTTGACCTTCCTGCTCAAGCTCTAACTCAGCTTTGCTCTGCGGATTTTATTTGCCTCCCATTTCTAGCAGCAACCTGCATCACTGTTTTATCCTGCCCACCTGTACCTGACGGAGACTATGTCCTTACTCCCGCGACTTCAGCCCTGCTTTCCCGCAATGTCTCCTTCCCACACGCCATCGCTTCTGTATCGAACATCAGACATGTCTTCCCATCCTAAATTTTGGCCAGTGCCCTCAGGTACTTCCTCGAGTCATGTCTATTGCCACGTTGACACCGTCGCACGAGTGCTACATTTCCGCTCTATCTGTTGCGCCGTCTTCGACCAGTGCTCATTCTCCGCCTTCTGCATCTGCCCCGCCCGACGACTTTACAAAGATGATTATACCGGATCTTTCAACCCAACAAGCCGCAGAGCTCCGTGGCCGCCTCGAGTCGTACTCCGACATTTTAGACATGAACAATCGCCCCTTGGGTCAAACTACGGTCGTGAAGCATCGTATAATTACCGGCGATACAGCACCTGTTCGCCGACGCCCATACCGGGTGCCGGTCTCTGAGCGACAAGTGGATTGTTGAACACTCTTCCAGCCCGTGGGCTTCTCCTGCTGTTAACGTCAAAAAGAAGGATAACAACTGGCGATTATGCGTTGGCTATCGTAATCTAAATACGATCACCAAGAAATATGTATATCCACTTCCCCGCATTGACAATGCTCTGGATTGTTTCCACGGTGCCACTTATTTTTCCTCGATAGACCTTCGCTCTGGATACTGGCAAATTTCTGTGGATGAAATGGACCGTGGAAAGACCGCATTGGTCACACCAGACGGCCTCTATCAGTTCAGGGTGATGCCTTTTGGCTTGTGCAATGCTCCGGCGACCTTTGAACGTATGATGGACATGCTCTTGCGTGGTTTCAAATGGTCCATCTGTTTGTGCTACTTGGATGACGACATCTTATTCTCTTCAACTTTTGCGACCCATTTTCAAAGACTTTCATCTGTTTTTTCTGTTTTTCGAACCGCTAGCTTGCAGCCCAACTCGTTCAAGTGCCACTTCAGTCACCGCCAAATAACCATGCTCGGACACCTCGCTGATAGGTCAGGCATTCGCCCAGATCGCGCTAAAGTTTGTGCTGTGCATAATTTCCCCTTACCAACTTGTGCCAAAGATGCTCGAAGCTTTATTAGCCTTTGATCTTACTTCCGCAGGTTTGTAGAAAATTTCGCCCATGCTGCCCGTGACCTGACTAACCTGCTCAAGAAAGACGTTCTTTTCTGCTGGGGCTCTGAACAAGCGCCTGCTTTCTCGCAGCTCATCACGCTACTCACTACGCCTCCTGTTCTCTCCCATTTTGACGCCTCCGCTTAAGGAGAAATCCGCACTGACGCCAGTAACTACAGCATGGGCGCAATTTTAGCTCAACGTCAATGTGGGCACAATCGCGTTATCGCGTACGCCAGCCGCCTCCTCTCTCTAACCGAGCGCAAAGGCTCTATTACCGAGCGCGAGTGTCTCGTCCTCATTTGGGCGGTGGACAAGTTCCGAACCTACATATATGGCCGACCATTTACAGTTATTAACCGATCACCACTTCCTTTGCTGGCTTTCTTCCCTCAAGGATCCCACCGGACGCCTTGGTCTCTGGGCCCTACGGCTGCAGCGACACACACACACTGTGGTCTACAAGTCGGGTCGTCTACATCAGGACGCCGACTGCTTGTCTCGTCATCCCGTCGATGCACGGGATGGTTTAGTGGATGTCGAACCGATCTGCGTTCTTTCGCTCTCCGCCTTGAAAGACATTGGTGCTGAACAACGACTCGTTGAATCGTTACAGCAGCTTATCGCACGCCTGCTCTCTGATCCGTCTGACCCATCCCTTCACATGTTCGTGCTACAGAATGACACCATGTATTGTCGCAATATGCACCCCGACGGGTCCATGCTCCTAACCATCATTCCATCTCATCTTCGACAGACTACCCCAGCAACTGCACGACGTTCCCACTACTAGACAACTTGGCGTCTCTCGGACCTATGACTGAATTCGGCGATGGTTTTTCTGGTCCCATTTCAACCGCTCCGTCCGGCGCTATGTTGCCGTGTGTGAGTCATTTCAACGCCGCAAAAGACCACCTATGCATCCTGCTGATCTGCTGCAGCGTTTGTATTTACCGACTGACCCTTTTTTTCACGTGGGCGTTGACCTTCTCGGACCATCCCCAATATCATATGAAGGAAATAGGTGGATTGCCGTCGCTACGGACTGTACAGCCCTTACTAGAGCCCTACCGACCACTTGCACTACAGACGTCATTGGCTTCTTGCTTCACAACGTTATCTTACACCACGGTGCACCTAGTCAACTTCTCAGTGATCGCGGAAGATTCCTTCTTGCCAAAGTCATCGACGACTTACTGTGATCATATGCTACTAAACACAAGCTTACTACCGCTTACCGTCCTCAAACTAACGGTCTTACCGAACGCCTGAACCGCACATTAACTGACATGCTAGCAATGTATGTTTTCTCCAATCATCGCGACTGGGGCCCTACTCTACCATTTGTCATGTTCGCCTACAATTACTCGCGCCACGACACAGCTGGCTATTCCCCCTTCTATCTCCTCTTCGGCCGTGAGCCAACTTTGCCTTTCGAGACACTCCTCTCGACCACGCTCGACTCGCCGACAGAGTACACTCGGGATGTCATAACCACAGTGACCCAAGCACGCCAAATTGCCCGCATTCGTCTTTCTGCTTCACAGACACGCCAGAAGTGCCGTTATATACGACCAGCGCCATCACGACGTGCAATACGAAGCAGGTGCTCTTGTGCTAGTTTGGTCTCCGATTCGGTATGTTGGTCTTTCGGAGAAACTCCTCCCGCGATACTACGGCCCTTACCGCGTCCTCCGCCTGGTGACCCCTGTCACATACGAAGTGTCTCCACTGGATGCCACCGTGCCTTCCTCTCTCTGACATCATCCACGTCATCCGCCTCAAACCGTACCTTCCTCGGACCAATGAGCCGCACCAACAAGGTGCTTTTTCCGACGGGGGTGATGTCACAGTCTGTGATATGGGAAGAAGAGGATACTGATGGTGGCCTGGGAGACGACGAAGAAGAGTTTAGGTTTTTTGCTGCTCTACGCATGTTGGCTCCGCCATTAAAAGCCATCTGTAAGTAGACGTACACTTATTCCCTTCCTTCCCTTAACAAAATACTGCTGTGCTACTAGTATACTAGTCTAGACTGATGTGCTTGTGCTAGCAGCATGGAGAAGAGGAGGAGGGGAGAAGCACTAGCGAAGGCCTGTTGTTGAGAGGGTCAGTAGCAGAGGCAGAAAGCACAGCGTCGTGCTGCGCGCGCTGAGGGTGAGTGGACTCGCAGGATGGTTAAGGGAACCAAGCAAACACATTGGTGAGTGCAAGAGTCAGCTCTCCTGTATATCTTAATTCGTGCGTCTACTACTGGGATAAAACGTTAACGCGATTTGTCTTTAGTACTTGCATGCCGAGCGACACTTTACACGTTTGCGTCAGGTCTGTTCGTCGAGGGGATGTGCTCGAAACAGGCCCGACACGGGCAAAATAAACGACTTTAAGACCCCATGAAGAAAGAGTCAGACATGCAAGGTATACGGCAGTGCAGGTAGAGAGAATAGGGGAAAGGGGGACAGGGCTAGGAATCGCACAGTAGCGACACGACAACGCCAAGGCAGTACCTGTCCCTTGCCAACACGGCGCTTAACGAAATGCAGTTCCTGTCTACGGGACTGCAGTCAGAGCTCACAGCTGCCGTGCTTTTGTCATGTATGTTGCGTTGGCCAACATCGTCGTTCCTCCCTAGTACGAGCCATTCACAGATACTGACCATAAAGGGGTTGCCGGTTTGAGAAACGCGCTGCACAACTTTCATTGCAACTTTAATTTTCTCGTACAATATGCCAGAGAAAGCCATTGCACAAGCATTTCTCTCTTATTCAGAGTTACTGGACCTCGGAAGGGAAGAGCGCGCGTAGTCGTGACATAGGCGGCAAAAATTCATAACCATCTTGTTTAATCGCGATATTAATAATACATCGCAGGGTATTCTGGCAATCCAGCGTTCTATTTATTGACTTTTCTGAATTTCTGACACTGTATTAACAGCCTCAAGAGTGAGAATTCACGCGCATCTCACATGATATCAAAGGAGCCTTATAGGATTCTGCAGAAATTGTAAAAGCCGTACGCGTATCTTCTTTCATCTCCTGAAAAATAGTTAAAGAGATGAAAAAAAAAAGAAATTGAAGGACCGAGACACAGAGAGAGAGAGAGCAAGAAATTTAATATGCTTTGGCCTGAGTATTTCTGAAGAATACTTTCTATATTTTTCTTACGAAAGGCATTGAAGTAGGATGATGTGATTCCAATTGCAGCATGCTGGCGAAGCCTATAAATGCAATAAAAATGCAGCAGCGGAGCGTGTTTACAGCAGCCCTCATCTTTCAGTTGGTTCCTTTGACAAGGCTCCAGCACGCGACTTAAGGCAAATATTTGCAGTGCGAACTTTGAGAAGTTGGATACGGGCAAGGTTCTTTTTCCTCTTTACGAATTCCGGAGTAGTCGATGTCCGCCTAAGAAACCATGCTTTGGAAATGTGCATTTTACAAACTTTGAGTCTCAGACGTTATCTATGACTCTGTGCCACCGGTGTTGTCGACAAGAAAGCTATAAAAGAGCATAGTACGGAAGGCGGAGTAGAAAGGAATGTTTTCTCAATTCCATTTGTTATGTCCGCTGCCAAAGATGTGAAGTGGTCACATTATCTATCGATCACTTATCTTTGATGATTGATTGATTGATTAATTTATGGCGTCTCAGAACAGCAGAAGGACTATGATATATGCCTTAGTGGAGAGCTCCGAATTAATTTTGGCCATCATTGGTTCCTTACAGGGCCTCTCACCAGGTGTGTCCATATTGAGCTGACAAGCAGAGGGCATACAATGTGCGCTAACGATCGTGTCTGCTGAGTATTACATCCTTACGCGCCCAGAAAGAGATTAAATTTTAAACCAAACGCCGTACGCCCTTCTTCTCGCGGGCGCTGCGCTCCCAGCTGGAGATTCGACGTGTTCGTACAAGTGCACCTACGTACATGGCAGTGCTGTGAACTTTCATCATCGTCATCATCATGATCATCATCATCAGCAGCAGTCTATTTTACGCCCGCTGCAAGGCGAAGGCCTCTCCCTGCGATCTGCAATTACCTAAGTTATTATTTTCCAATTAGAGAAATAATAAAACACAAACCGAATGTCTGCGTGTTATTGTTTTACTTCGTACCCTAGCAGCGAGGTGTACTTTCCTTTCATCTGGTTGCTCCCATACTTGCTCTCAGAGAACGAAACTATGTCATTTTCTACCGTGTTCCTGCGCCGCGATCATGCTCTTTAATCCTCTCGCGTCTGCCTCAGTGCTCGTGACTGTGGTACTGACTTATACTGTTTGTTAATCAGGTTTTCTCGTGCAGAGCGCACAAAATCGTTCGCTGCGCGAAACGAGACAAACGCAACAGCTCGTGCGCGAGACCGTCACCGGAAGTTCGCCACTCAGCAAAAACGCGAGAGGGAGAAAAAAATAAAAATAATGAAGGCGGGGCCCGTGACGTATTCGTCCCGCGATCCTGCGACTCCGGTATGGGAGAACGCATGGATGGAATTTCGCTTGCGGATGCTAGTCGGGCCAAGCGGAGAGAGTGTCTGTGTTGGCGGTGACGCTCGCCTCCTGAAGTTATGATTTGCGGCACTTCAAAATTTTCTATCTCTGCTATTAATGAACTTATTTGAAAAATTCTTGAGGTAGGAAATGCCTTAAAAGGCGCGTAACAACTTTAAACGCATAACCAGAATTTGCTATGTGGCCTGGTGAGGGGCCGTTAGTTATTCAACTGGAAGAGCAACGCACGAGGGCTTTTTGCATCCCACCCACATCGGAATGCGGCTGCCTTGGCTGAGAATCTACCCGAAGACCTGTAACTCAACAGCAGAACGCTATAATCAATAAAACACCTCGGCAATTGCATAATTTCTTTTACTGTGGCAACGTATTTGTCAGAACATTATCGAGCAGTTGTGCTTACCACACGAAAGAATGAATGAATTCTGGAGGGTTACGTGCCAAAACGATGATTTGATTGTGAGGAACGCCACTGTGGGGGAGGCCGGAATAATTTTGACCACCAGGGGATCTTTAAGGTGCTCCCAATGCACGGGACATAGGCGTTTTGGCATTTCGTCCCACCTGGTAATGCAGCCGCCGCGGCTGGGATTCGATCCCGCGACCTCGTGCTTAACCGCGCAACGCCATAGCAGCTAAGCCACCGCGGCGGGTTTACCACAAGACGAAGCCAAGCAGTGGCCTAAACCTTAGCAGCTAAAATTTTGATACAACCACACTTGTCTGACGACGAGGACGACGACAACTGCATTCTACTTTTGGTTGTTTATGTATAGACATCACATTTTTTGTAGTTTTGTGGGAGCCTTTGTTTCACCTAGAACTATGTTCATATCGACAAATATCCCAACGCGTGTGTGTTTCACATACTAAAACAAGTGAGGGCTCGAAAAAATTTATTTGCCGAACACATGCATCCATGTTTTTTGAGTGTCTTCGATAGGCACTTAAAGTTTTCGGAAATAACCCCGTTGTAACGTGGTGGTTGCTTCATAAATTCTTAAATTAAAAAAAAAGAATAAGAATTGCCTTGCGAGCCGATTCAGAAGAAGAAACTTCACTTCGTGCGCACTAATCCTTCGAAACATCAGACGGGCTGGCAGACATAGTTATTACGACATGACAGTCCCTGTTACTTTGCATAAGCGCGTGGGATCCAACACTGAAGCCACGTTACTTCATTCCTTGTGACACGCTTGAATACGAAAAAAATAGACTCCATCCATTCTGAAACTAAATGGGCAGTCAATCATGGTAACAGTGCATGTAGGGCGAAGGGATGCAGACTGTTCGAGCGCAGAAGTATGGTTAGCACATAGCGATGGATTTGAGAGGACACACAGTGTACTGCCCGCCGCAAAACGGCGCCATCCGCCTTCGCAGGAAGCAGTGTAGATTATTATTGCGAATGCGCAAGCTAAGAACCGACGCAATATGCCGGGCTAAGACGCGGCGGTTCCCTGCTCGACTGCAGAGAACGTGCCACCGTGCATACATGAAGCGATGATGCCTATTAGCGAAGAAAAGTTAGAAAGAATAATAAATGTAGTCTCTCTCTCTTTTACAGCAAGATTGATATGGAGAAGTGAAATGACAACCGGCGCAGAGGTCACGTCGACTTTACGGACGTTTAGCTGCAGCAAAAAAAAAAAAAAAGGACATTTAACAGGGAGATACTAGCAGAGGAGGAAGCAAGCAAGGAAAGACGGTCAATATAGACACGAAGCGAAGAGTTATCATAAAATGCTTGAAACAAGAGGAGCTGGTGAAGCTCCACTACCATTTTTTTTTGCGCTGGCGTAAATGCAAAATAACAGTGATATGGACACAAAGAAGCCCGAATAAGTGGTTCCCCGGGAAACTTGGTGTCGTACAGCGTCAGATGCAAATAGAAGCTCATGTACACTGACATCTCAATCTTAGGAAGATCGGGGATGAACATAAACGCGATAATTATTGGAAGCCTACGCCATGCGACTTGGAACTTAATCCGTTGTGCGTCAGCGCACCTTCTATCAGATAAAACAACACAGAGAAATGTAATTCCCGAGCGGTATAATCGAAACCAAAGTCTCGTGTGATCACGCTTATTGTTTTTATCATTGTTTCGGCTTTCTTAATTCCACCCTTGCGTTTTCACCAAAAGCCATTTCGCAGCTTACACTTCTCTAGTTCATTCTAGTTTCTTCGTGCTCGTGTCCCCGTGCTTGTGTGCTTACGCTAATGCAGGAATCACGGAGTTTGTAAAGAGCGAAATGGAGTCGTCAGGTCACCGTATAGCCACGCAGCGCATGCAGCATGGAAGTACGCAGAAAAGCGGAATGCAGGTCTGCGGAGGTGCCGACTTGTTCCTGCTCCAACTGTCTGCATATACTTTCTGTGCGGATCTCGAAAGCCATCTTGGTGCTCCCGTCGACCGCTGCCTTCGGTGCCAGCATACTAACACTTCCGGCGTACTGAATTTATTATTTGTTAAGTTTGTCTAACTTGGATTCGGCGTGCCAGGAAAGGTTGATCATGAACTTTGCCCCCAAACTCGAGACGCATTTGTGGTCGGGAAGGCTGCGGGATTAGCGCTTTGCGTACGCCAGTACAATGTTCATGTCTTCAAGTTCGGATCAAAGCAGCTGGAGATCAATGCCTTCTAACGAACGGCAAGGTCGCCTGAAGTGGCCGATGCAATGCCTCTTCGTTCATATCTGCCACCGACTACAATTACTGTCGTGGTTCCAGCGAGCGCATAAGAAAGAAAAGAAGCACTTGGTTTAGTTTAGGCTGACTAAGTGGTTTCATAACTACTTGGTTTTAGTTTAGCGCTTGCCTTTGTGTGCTGTTTGGTTTATGTCCTGATCTGTCCGGCTACTTGCGCGATGTTGCCTAAAATCGAGCAGCGGTGGATGCCGCCGACATGCACTAATATAAAAGATAAGGTGAACATAAACAAAAGAACAATCAGAACGGGTCTCCGTTCCTTCTCAGTGCCGCGCTTTGATGCCCTGCGGCTCCCGCAACTGCAGGACAGCGCCATGTGCTGGACTACCGGCGATGCATGGTCCCCTTCGTCGCGACCGTCAGCAGTAGAGCAACCGAACGGCGCACTAGAAATTTATCAAGCGTGACAAGGCACCGCGTGAGAGTGAGGGCGAAGTGTGGCGTCACCCGGGGCACTCTCGCCGTCAGCGCGCGGAGCGAGATAGCAGCGCCCCGGTGTGGCCCCGCAGCCACTCCGGCCACCTAAGCCGTGGTCCGTTTACTTTTTTGGCCGATAGTACGTTTTCAGAGCTGGTTGAAGAAGTAATTGTTTTGTGATTTCCCATGGTTACGGAGTTTTGTGCTTCCTTCTTTCCCGCCTCACTCCATTTGCTCCATATCGTGACTCTCACTTTCCCATTACCCTCACTTTCTTCCAGATTCAAAACACCACGAGTGCCCGAAGAGGCAGCACGTTAATTAGCTTCCCGCCCGCTCGTAAATAGAAGATTTGCATGCGTGCGCCTGCCTCGAACTTAACTGCCTTGTTTCATTATTTGTCGAAGTCGTATGGCGCGTGTGCACTCTGCCATCTGACCGCGAAGGCGTACTCAAAACAAGTGAAGTGTTCATTAAAGAGCAAATAACAACTTTTTCGATTAAGGGAATAAAAAAAAATTGCACCCAGATGTGGGGCCTGAGTAATTACTTATCATTCCTCACACAGGTCGGTAAAGTATAGCTCGATGGGTATTCTTTTGGTGCTTGGTACTTTTTCATTCCTTTGTTTTGCTTCGTGTGTGAGTGATGCTAGGACTTACGTTTTTCCAGGAATAGCAGTTCGAACACAATTTAAGTGTCTCCTTTCACGTTGGTGCAGGGCGTGCAAAGAGAAAGAGAAGAGAACGTGGAAGGATATCCTTGTTTATCAATAGTATATTGCCGCAAATATTTATTATAAAATATACGTAAGCTGACATCAACGTTTTACGGTACATTTAATATCGAATATGATCGAGGATTTATCCCACAAAGTTACAGTTTTGATCCATTTTATTTTGTCTGGGCTCCAGCACTCGGCTTTACTTTACTGAAGATCACCCCATCGTGTTTTTTAAACGGTACTGTACACCCATCACTGCACTCACTTAATTTACAAGGTACTTTAAGTGTGCATATCTGTTCGTATTAATGAATGACATTCAACGGTAAATGGACTTAGTTTCTGCGGAATAATCTCACAGATACGTTGCAGACTTTCCGCGTATTTTTCAACTTCATGCATTACCTAACAAATCCGAATGTAAGAGTCACAACCACCCCGACAACCAAGAGACCTAGATGCATGTGCTACATTATACATTCTAAGAACGTGGAAACTTTGAGGAAGGAAACAAAGGCAAATGCTGTGGCAACGCGATCCAAAGTGCCTATTTAATGCGGAAATTGCGCGTGCAAAAAATTGGCAATGACGTTGATGGCGTAGCTGTTGAGAAAATATAGTCATGATTTCAGGGCGCTGCAAGTACGTAGTTTCTCTGACAAATGCTCGCTTGCTACTTCTGCTCGCGGTCGTCACTCCAGTGGCCTTCGTATCGACAGTTTCACCGCTTGTCCCTTACTCAGTGCACACCTACTCCCACTTTCACGTTCTGTCTATGCGAATAAATGCCAATAGCAGCTCGGATTCAAGAAAGAGGATACAGTATAAGACTTCGCCACTGCTGTGCGCGAGACTCTGCCCAGGGTGCCTCGTTCTGGTACCTAGAGTGTCGCCTCTTACATGTAACCTTACTGCTGACGTCGAGAAACATTCAATAGGCAGCGCATCATCTGAAACTAGATATTACGTTAACCGGAGACCCACCTCACACAAAGCTTTTTCGCTGTCTTTCTCCTTATGGTTTGCCTCGAATAAGCCCACTTTGGTCCCAAGTCCCAAGTTCCAGGCATAAAAATACCTAGCCGGAATGCTGCAGAATGAACGAGGGGTAAGTCAATGATCCCGAGTAATGCGAATAAAGCAGAGCAACGCTAAGTTAACTAGCATAGGAGTCAGAAACGCAGAGGGCAACAGCGTTCATCTGGCACGAACGACGGCCGTGCATTCGAGCTCTGCGCAGCCTCTCTACCCCAGCAGTAGAGTCGGAACCCTTGTGATGCAGCCTATACGTTCCTAGCGCCGCCATCCTTCGCAATACGCCCCGCTTGCCTAGAGTTAATGCGACACCCACTGCCAGCACAAGAAAAGTACTGCGAAGAAGCAAGTAAAACGATATACATCTATGCAACGAGCTTCCATACAATCCCTGTTCTGCTCTCCCCGCCCTACCAACCTTCTCCTTCCATCCCTTCATCTTCTTTACTCACGTTACGTCCGTCAGAAAGAAAAATAAACTGGAAAAAGAACCTGCAAAGGAGTACAAGCTAATCTGTGCGTGAGCTACAGGATTGGCTCCTTTTACAGCCGGTCTCTATAGTGTCCTGCTTGCGCGCTTTATGTGACTGCGTAAACAGCTTCCTTTTTCGATGAGCAGGGAAGGGTGAACACTATTTTCCTTCTACTGTGCAGGGTGATCGAGTGGCGTTGAGCTCCGTCTGCAGGAAGAGCTTAAGCTGTATGCAGTATACTCAGTTTGTTTGCTTTTCCTGTGGCGGTATTTTAATGCGATTAGCATTTGTTTGGGAACTTCGCCCATTTTCGGTATGCAAATTGGTCCGTATCAAAACTGTTTCCCATACCAGGCGACCCACTTTGTCTACTAGATTGGGCCACTAGGTATGGGCTGGCTGCTGAATTCTCGAACAGACGACATGGGCCACTTGGTTTGTGCCCGAATCGACAACTTGCTGCTGTCGCTGTACGGCCAAGTAGACAACTTGGGTCATTGCGTATGGCGAAATGAAGATTTATTTTCTTTGGTCACGGAGAAAGAAGCCAAGGTTAAGGGCTGAAAGGCCCAATGAAGGCTTCGGTTCCCCTGTACAGTTTGACATAATAGAGGACAAATCAAATTAGCAATGTGAACAGGATATAAACACAGACATTGCAAGTGCATTGCAAGTGAAAAACTTCGGCCCTTCATGGGTGATATTAGTATATGCCCATTCTTGGCCAGTCCCTCAGAATGGTTGTAGCAAGGTGGCACTAGGGGTATGCAGCCTTAAATACATTAAAGCGATAGCGCCTTATTATCGACGAGAGCGACTAGATGGCTCAGTATGTCCAGAAGGAAGCACATGACCGGAGGACGGCTGCAGTAGATTATAATACAAGACCATAATGTTCATTAAGAAATACTAATAAATTTAATAAAATATAAAATACGATGTCATCAATTATACACGCCTTATCATAAGAAAGATTGCTAATCGCATTAACGTCGGTAATCATATCCAAAGGATCAATGCACCACTGTTTTTTCTATTTTAACACTTATGGAGCAGTTGCTGTTGACTCATGCAGCTCTGGAGTTGCTGGAGAACTACGTAATTCGCCGTGTCCCTACATAATAACCGTAATCCTCACTTAAGACGAATTCGACTGCTTACAAGGGCCCAAAGTGATACTACCGTATATACTCGTGTAAGGTTCACCTTCGTGTAAGGGGCGCACCCCCATTTTGGAGGGCAAAGTTTATGAAAGATATTCAAAACGTCCCGCCGGAGAGCGAAGTTAGTTCCATTGCCTCTAGATGACGCTAGCTGCTTTTCCGCCGACGTCGCTCATGCCGGCGCTGCCGCGCCATTATTTCTTTGTGTGGCGCGTCATCTCAGCTGCATTGTCAGCGTTTCCTGTCAGATCGGTGGCATTTTGCCTCTAGAGAAGGGGGCCCTGTTTGTTTCAGCGCTGGTCAGGGACGATGGGCAGGTATTTGAGGTCGTTTACTGCAGCGTTATGTCATTTGCGCTTCTCTTACCCTCTGCTACAGTTGCGGAAACAGTACGAACCTTTAGCGGGCCTTCATCGGCCTGATTCGTGTAAGAGCCGCACCCAGGCAAGATTCTAGAAAGAAAAAAGTGCAGCTCTTACACTAGTGCATATGGTAAACTGTGCACAGTGGCTTTCAAGTGAAGCCAAGTCTTGAACAAATTGCTTATGTTATTGCTATTAGAAGAGGAACGCAAGTTAACGCACATACATCATGACGAGCGCCTTGATCTGTCTATAGTTCACCTGTGTATGCGTGCTCAATTGCGTTCCTCTTCTAATGGCTGTGTTTCACCAACCAGCGCATTAGGAAGTTCTCTTACAGTTGCTCATGAGAATATTCACTCGGTTGTATGACTAGGGCAGCTAGGTCATGTGAAGGGATACACAGCAGCGGAACGGCTTATCTTATAGTCATTGACTTGTTGCTGCTGAGCCTGCCTATTTTGAAGCGGAGCTTTCTTTGCGAACCACCTCGGACTTTCTTGCCCGTGTTTAGAAAAAGTTTATTTCAACAGAAGACGACACCAACGCTGAATCGTACTGACGGCACAATTCCTCCAGGACGATAACATATACAAAGTACGAAGCATTGTATATGCGGCATGTTTTCAAAGATGAGTCCGAGTTCACACTCGCTAACATATAACCACAAATACTCCCGGAAATGCACAGTTACCGTGTGTTTAGAGAAAGTTTATTTCAGCAAGAGATGACACGAACACTGAATCGTAATGACGGCACAATTCCTGCAGGACGATAACATATACAAAGTAGGAAGCATTGTATACACGACATGTTTTCAAAGAAGCGTCCCAGTCCTCACTCACTAACATATAAACACATCATCATCATCATCATCATCATCATCATGGTTACGCCCACTCCAGGGAAAATGCCTCTCCAATACTTCTCCAACTACCCCGGTCATGTACTAATTGTGGCCATGTCGTCCCTGCAAACTTCTTAATCTCATCCACCCACCTAACTTTCTGCCTCCCCCTGCTATGCTTCCCTTCCCTTGGAATCCACACCGTAACCTTTACTGACCATCGGTTATCTTCTCTCCTCATTACATGTCCTGCCCATGCCCATTTCTTTTTCTTGATTTCAACTAAGATGTCATTAACTCGCGTTTGTTCCTGCTCTTTTCTTATCCCTTAAGGTTACACTCATCATTCTTCTTTCCATAGCTCGTTGCGTCGTCCTCAATTTATGTAGAACCCTTTTCGTAAGCCTCCAGGTTTCTGCCCCGTACGTGAGCACTGGTAAGACACAGCTGTTATACACTTTTCTCTAGGGACAATGGCAACCTGCTGTTCATGATATGAGAATGCCTGCCAAACGCACCCCAACCCATTCTTATTCTTCTGATTATTTCAGTCTCATGATCCGGATCCGTGGTCACTACCTGCCCTAAGTAGATGTATTCCCTTACCACTTCCAATGCCTCGCTGCCTATCGTAAACTGCTGTTCTCTTCCGAGACTGTTATACATTACTTTGGTTTTCTGCAGATTAATGTTTAGACCCACCCTTCTGCTGTGCCTGTCCAGGTCAGTGAGCATGCATTGCACTTGGTCCCTTGAGTTACTAAGCAAGGTAATATCATCAGCGAATAGCAAGTTACTAAGGAATTCTCCATTAACTCTTATCCCCAATTCTTCCCAATCCAGGTCTCTGAATACCTCCTGTAAACACGCTGTGAATAGCATTGGATAGATCTTATATCCCTGCCTAACCACATATACCCACGTAAACGCACAGTTACACATAATCTAATTGCCTCGTTATATAAAATGATGTTCAATATATATGCAGTGTACGCAATAATTGTGTACAATGAAGACGTGACAGAGACACGTTACATAATTTTTTCGTGATGCTATGAGATGCTTATATACAAAAATGATCATATATACGAGAGAACACAGACACAGAAATCGCGGGGACCTGCGTTCTATGCACATTCAATAAATAGTTTTGATGGCCTGGCTACAAAAACTAGGCTGGTCGAAAATTAAGCCATGCGCGTCCATCAGCCACCGACAGGCAATGGCATGAACACTGTCGAAGGAAATCCTCTTCCCCAGGGAAGAACAACTCCTCTACGACAGTAGCTTAGAGTAGAGCTCCTCCAGAAGTTGAAAGAGATCTCGGTGACGATGTCCCGCGGCAACTGCCTCGCACTGGTTACGCCATAGACAAAAGCCCCCGCAACAATTAAAAGTCGCGCGAAGCGGCCGCGTGAGCTGCGGCCAGATGTGATAAAGCGGTTAACTCTAAGGCCACGGAAACAAGCATGCATAAATAAGAAAGAACGAAAAATTATTCGGCAATATACAAGTTGTCACAGTGCGTAGTACAGGCGCACGAGAGCACGAGCATGCGGGCGAGTTCCCTTTACGTTAACGACGCAAGAATGAAATGGGCAAAGTCGTAGCGTTTCGTTAACCGCTTCACGGAAGCTTCGCTTCACAGCGATTCAAAAATGTGCGTTGAGTCCGCGCATCTGTTTTTCTTTTTGTTTTCTTTATCTTGCTTTACTGACTTCA
Source organism: Dermacentor variabilis (assembly GCF_050947875.1). Taxonomy (NCBI): domain Eukaryota; kingdom Metazoa; phylum Arthropoda; class Arachnida; order Ixodida; family Ixodidae; genus Dermacentor; species Dermacentor variabilis. Next base: position 87,934,359 of record NC_134572.1, on the reverse strand, counting down.
AGTGGCTGAGCAGAGCCACCATATTAGGGCAAGAGTTACAGACAACTGAAACCGATTTGTTCAGTATGCAGGGGGCAGCCTTGCTTGTTAGCGTATCTTCATCGAACACGATTAGAATATATGCGCGAGTATTATTAGGCAATACAGTTGGCGACTTTGATTCCGGAGGTAGTTCTTTACATTTGTGGCAAGCGTTTGTGAACACATCTAGTTTCGGAGAAAAGAAGCAGACATGGTGACATTTCAGCTCTTACATTGGTATGACTGCTCTATAATTGGCAGTTTTCTTTTAAAAAGTACAAGGAGGAGGGCATTCACTGTTGGTTCACCACATAAACCCCGCTTCGTTGCTTGTGTCAACGCGTCGTGAACGTTCTCCCTGGATTTCTTCGATTTTGACGAAATGATGGTAATTATTGGTACCTCAACCTAAACTAGAATCCCCAAAACAGGTAGAACATGCCTGTAGTGCGTTGTACAAAAGTCTCAAGAGAGGAATCTCACTGAAATAAATGACAGCAAGTTCCTTTTTATATTAGTAATAACGCTCTGTAGATCTCTGGAAAGGCTGCCTGTTACGTCACGAGGAGGTTTGGGTTTTTACTGCATTAGTCATATCGAGATAAATTGCTAAAAAATATTAGACAAATTGGGTGAAATACACGTCTCAGATGCAACATAATTGTGTAGTTTGTATCAAAATGCCACATGATCTTCCGGCACTGTAGTGTGGCTCTTTGAGGTTGCACTAAAAATGGGAAAGCTCACATTAAGAAAGGCGAAATAAATTATACGACCAATTATCTCTGGCCCTTGGCCTATTTCATTGCCCACGTACTTCTTTAGGACGTTGAACCCCTTGAACCGTCGATGGTTTTACGAACTTATCCTGCTGTAGAGCACTGTCAAGTTCCACCGAGAAGTGAAAAGCTTACTATATCACATCTCTTTCGTGAAAATTTACCGACAGCTATTTGTCAACTCCTCGTGTCATATTCTACGCACGCACGAGTCCATAAGTAAAGACAAACTGACGTGGCTTTTAACTACATACAATACAGTGCTAGGCGCAGATACAAGTACTAAAAACGCATTGCGCTCTTCTTATTACCGTATCGTTCAAATGCCTTCCCGCTGTCACACGAGGTGTCAGTGGTATCATAGCTCGTATAACAAACGCAGAATTTTCGTACACAGCCGCACTAACAGTGGGTGCTAGCCTTTGTTTACAAACAACATACATTGAAGGATACGATAAGTGGACAGCCAAGAATCCAGATACCTTCCTTTTCTGATGTGAATCCAATACGAGCACAGTGCGGCGGACTGTCAGATATCGACGCCCAAGTCACGTCAGGCCGCTTTTATTTCTTGAACGCATTCGTGGATGGTGTCCTAGTGATCTGCAAATAGCGTTGGGCAGTAGTCAAGGACAGTCGATTTATCCAGGTTTTTATGTCGCAGCTATCTGCAGACTTTCCTCTTCCACATAGAACAAATGCCCGAAAATATTGTACGGAAGCCATCTCTGGTGACTATGAGAATGCGACACCGTTATAAGGTTAGAGTGCTTGCGCGTGAATAAGTTTTAAAAGGCAATAACGTGCCCGAAACTTGCCGAAGTTTCGTGTTTCTCGAACTTCTGTTTTTCAAATGTTTTTTTTTTAGTTCTTTACGTTAGGTAAAGCGCCGGTTCGACAAGAACAGAGACGACATGATCTATAAAGGGAGAGAGAGCGAGGGAGTGATAATGCTCTTTAATGAAACTTATGACGCTTATTAGAAAAATAAAGTGTTACAATTTTACAAGCACCTGTATATCTGAGCAGAAAAGGTCGTTTCAACTGGAACATAAACGTTTTCCAGACACAGAAGAGTAGCTTGCGTTGAGATAGATGTATATTGCTGCAAGGAAGAGAAAGAACAAACGTCTGCCACGAAGAATTTTTATAAAGTGAGGAGCGTTGTTAAGCTTAAAGCTTACACTTGTGCCTGGGGTGTTTCATAAACAGGACAGTGTATACGTATTCAGAAGAAACGTAAAAAAAAAGTAATTCACCCAAAAGAAAGCTTCACAGTCGAATAAATGTGAGTACTGCTCCGGGGATTAAACCTGGGCCAATGCATTTCTGGGGCGGTCGTTCTACCATCTTAAAAAAAGTTGCCTGTGATAACGCCACATGTAACGCCACATATAACGACGTTGAACTTCAAGAAATTCCGTATGACTCTTCCTGTTTCTCAGCCTCAACAATATTTGGAAGACGAGATGGCAACTGCGTGGGCCACGCCGACGTTCACGCACTTAGCATGAGTGTGAAAATTTAAGTGAAAGTGTGGCGCACATACGTCATGTACGCAGGGCACAGCCCGATGCCTCACAGTGGGTCAAGTTGCTAAATCATACAGTGCTATTATCACAATATCATACAATACTAAATCACAAATCATACAGTACTAAATCATACGGCACTGCTAAATCATTCAGCTTTAGCATTGCCGTGTTATATATTATGACATATAGGATTCTGAAGAATATATTTGTATTGTGAACTAAAATGCCGGAAATAAAGATAAAGTATTAGCTAACGAGCCGTAAATTTCGTCGCATGGTTAAATTTGTCATGTCGCTTTACATTAACCCATTGAACTGAGCCTGCAATTTTTCTCGTAGTAGCTTCACCTTCACTGCAGCTTTCTGCCACTGTACGATCTATAATTGCAAATTTGGTTGTCGCACTTTTATCACAACTTCAGTAAATGTGTCAGATGAATTGCAGGGAAAGAAACTGATAAATCAATAACGATGCTTTGCGTTGTAAAAGTTTGAGAGTAAGCAGCCGTAGCATTTTATGAACGTTTGACTAGGAGATCATCAGTCAGGTGGAGTTAAAAAGTTCAGACTACACCTCCCTTTCCTGGCGCCTGGAAACAGCGAAAAAATAGAACACCGAGCTCAAAACTTACGCTAAAACAAAGCAAAAAAAAACACTCTTAGTAGTTTTGTGACACTAGGAGAATATCTTTTATGCAACAACAGCAAGGACAACAATTACAGGGAAAGCACTCAGCGTAACGCTAGCCACAAGTAAGAAACAGCAAAATAACACGTCTCGCAAGAGCCCATCTCATGTCGTCGTCAAAGTGCTCGGAGGAGACTCACGCCCTGGTCTCCAGCTTGCCCTCCTTCACTTGAAGTCTCGTCGGCTTCAGTGCCGCTAGCTGAGCCTGCAATTAGCCGTCTCTTGGAACCTCGTTAACGCTCGCACCTTTTCGGCGCCTATTTATCAAGCACCACTCGCGTCATGTCAAGCCCGTACTCTTTCTACTCACCGCACCACCCACGCAGCGCGATGCTCCCTCTACCATCACTCAGCCGTTCTTTCTCGCTGTGTGCCCGTCAAGCAAGGCATAGTAGCCGAAAAAAATTTATCTGGGCCTCTGCAGGCCGTAATAAATTATATCCGTCCTTGTTGGGCATCGTGTTCAGCAAGTCTTTTTATTTGCACGACGTTGATAAATATGCGCGTGTGTTTGAATATGTTCTGTTGTAGATAAACGCAAGAGCACGCAGCAGGCCGTCTCGGCAACAAGCCCAACAATATCGGTTCTCACACTCGCAAGAAACACGGCGCAGAGATAAAAACGCACAGTGTGGTACTTAATCTCGTGGCTGATATATTCCCGTGATTGACAAAGAAAATCACCTATAGGCAAGATAACGACTGGTCATGTCGGAGCGTTACCAATCAAGGGTCTTTAAAGGGATTTGAACGGGGCTTTCAAGTGAACTGTATTCTTGACAGTCTTGAATCAGCAAAACATAAACTATATCTGCATTAGCGGCATCAGTCCTAGGTGAAAAGAAGAAAAACACACACACTATACGTGAACTCTTTGGAATCACGCCGTACGTGACTCCTTCATGCACTTTCAACTATACAGATAATGTAGGCCTTTCTTTAGGTTGCTCAAAAAGAGATGCAGGCAATGTCCGATAAATGAGCAGTTAAAAAATCGGTGCTCGAGTTAAGGCGAACAGCTGCTGCTTTGATATGTAAGATCATCGTGTATGCAAGAACGGTTTTCAGAACTAGAGCCCGAAGATTGATACGTATACCTGACAGTCTAGGCGTTAGGCACTGCAGTTATTAACTGACAGCTCTCTCAGTACAGTGCTGCAAAGGTTTTGGAAACTGGCAACGAATGTATGAGAAGGCAGTGGGATCTCTAAGAGGAGGCGATAACACAGAATGATGTAAAATTAAGACTCCTGGAAGCTTCATAACCTGTGAAAAAAAATCTAGTAGAAACATACAAAAAACTGCGTAAACAATTGTTGGTACGGAAACCCACAATAGCGCATGAGACGAAAATGACAATACCTTCCCTGCGGCTTATTTGAGAGACACGATAATGGCCTGATTTCATTTTCTGAACTCTACTAAGCGAACGCTACTGCTCTAGGCGCATCACAAACGTCGGTAAAGAGCTCTGTTAAGATAAATGAGAAGGTAAATATTGCTGTAGTGCCTCCTTTCGATGTCTTTTTGTTAGAAAAGCATAAAATAAATCACTGGGCAATGATTATCTTTATGGAAAGACTGAAGCAAGCCACGCTTGCAAGCATGCTGCAGTTCAGGGCATGGCAAGTCTCGTGAAACTTGTTTGCGCAGGATAACACAAAAGAAATTGAGCTATCTTTCCCGTATGCATGTATACGATGCCTCTGTGAGTTGCAATGGCGTTTTGAGATATATGATGCCGTTCAATTTGTTTCGTTTAGGTTCACGTGTTATTATCGTTAACCTTTGTGGCCCCGCACAGAATTGCTCTAATATACGCAGTAACGATAGCTTGAACAATGTACTGGCAATGAAAATAAGATGTTAACGCAGGAAATCATTAATTTAGCTTTTACTATCAAAGTCTGTGGCTTTACAAGACATAGAGGAAAGAATAAAAAGCCCCGCAGCACAACAGCTTCGTATACAGTAGGAGAACAGTGTATCTTATGTTCCCGTAAGAGGCCTTCCTCGAAATGGACTGCATTGACAGAGGACGCCGCTCATGCTCATACATGAGGTTGATGGTAATGCCTGACTTCTACTGTCTGATGTAGTGCATTGTTAAGCGCGAGGTGTCAACATGATGGGCCAGATAATAAAGCCTGACGAAGGACGGGGTACTCTTTTCGATTGTTTGCATCTTTCTACATAATCAGGACAATTAAAAGTGCCAGTAATGTAGGTTTAGTAGTCGGTCCTATAGTTTAATGCTTGGGTAAAGATTCAGCAATGTTACATACATGGTGGCTTAGTTCTCCCGGGTGCAAGAAGTAGCGCAAGAAAATTTCGAAGACACTGTAGTGGTGATTCTTCTCTTTGCCGTTGATAGTAAAGCTCAGAAGGAGGGAGTTATGGCGCTGCCAATAGCAAGAAATGTGCGTTTGAAGCACGCGAAATGCAGCGAAATTTCCGTGCTTGATAATATGGAGCTTTGAGAGCCCTTTTTTAATAAACGCGCATTTACTCTCTTTATATTATGCCACAGTATTACCATTCACAAAGCTAAAAGAACAGAAGCTTCCTCAACACGAACCACTGAAGTGGAATCTGAAAGAACCTACAGGGTTAAAAAACAATTGCTGTATGTTCTCGTTTCTTTCTTTCCTATTGCATTTTACACAGAAAAGAAAAAAATTAACTTAAAAACTTTTTATTCATTGATCTCTGGTTCCGCATTTCGCAACCAGATTCAGAATAGGTTGCGAAACACGCAAGCGCGTTTTTGATTTTTCTTCGAAAAACGCCATTAAGGGAGGCAAGTCACTTGACTGAAAAACGTTGCGAAAATTGTGCAACGCCATTACTGTGTTGAATTTTCAATGAGAAATCAGTGTGCAGCAGCCGCCGGATTCAGCCAGCCGTCCGCATTACTTTCCGGGCACTTTTATACTTTCTTAAATATAACGAATATGCAATATACTTGTACATTGATGAGGCCAGGCTAGTATGCAGCTATAATTTCCAGCGACAATGGAATGGAGCTTTATTCTTGCTCGCAATTATGTAAGAGCTTCGAACAGTCAGCGCAGCCTTCAAACATTTCAGAATTTTGGTCATAGCTATATATACGAAGCAGTTGTGCTGCCGAAACTTCAGGTTGATTGTTGTGGTTATTCAGCAGTATTATTTGATAGGACGACGGCACTGTGAATGAAGAATTCCATCTCGTTTGTTGGGTTTTGATCATGTCATCAAATGCAAAAAGAAACGTGCTTTACAAATCGCTCCTCTGCAGGTTATGCCGACAGGGCTACCAGCTCCAACCACTCTCTTCCTATCTCTTTCATCTTTCCCTACCGTCTCCTCCTATCCTACAGTTGTGACTAACGTTATGATGCAAGTTTCGAGCTAGAAAGTCGCAGTGCGGTCAGGAGGCTTTCCTCTTATCAATCAATCAATCAATCAATCAATCAATCAATCAATCAATCAATCAATCAATCAATCAATCAATCAATCAATCAATCAATCAATCAATCAATCAATCAATCAATCAATCAATCAATCAATCAATCACTGGTAAGAGAAGAACAAAGTAAATGAATGAAGCACGAATGCGGAAAGGGGGCGAAAAACTTATACACTGGCACAGCTCCCGACCATCTGGTGTTTCTGCATATCCAGTGTCCCAGCGTACTAACACAGCTGATATTTATGCATGATTTATTTATAACTCCTTCAATTTACAACTAAGAATATTGAATTTTTTTTAAATCGGCAGTTGTGTCATCAGAAACGCAATAGTAAACGCTTTCAGAGTGCTATGCACTTACTACAATCTTCGTATCGTTTGAAAAGGTAACCTTGGAAAATTGAAGCCAGTGTTAGATAAGAAATTTCCACCAAGTTAGTTGCTAGCGATCGCTTTGTTTTTGGAGTGAGTGGATCTTCACGTGCTCCATGTTCTCAGTGCATAAGTGTGTCGCACTCTATTACCCCTTGGAATGCGGCAGGCAGAGACCACGGATATGTCCCACGTTTGAGATGAGTCGAACTACGCCATGCCGAGTTATCCAGCACGAAACACTTTACTATGATTCTTATTGTTTGTACACCTTCTTTTCGCCAGTGGCAATATTGTAGCCATCTTCGTCGTGTTCTTCCAGGGAAGCCATATCCATGTTTTCATTTACCTGTGGTTCACATTCTTCCTAGCGGTAATTATTGACTGTATTGGTAGGCCTTATCGTTACCATTTGTGTAAAAGCCTTGCCGCATTTATTAAACACAAGAACAATTTTTCTTCTCCTTTGTGGCTACGTTTGCCTGCCAGAATGTGCTCGCGTCGACGAGTGGCCAAAAACATTATTTGTATATTGAAGCACCCAGAGGAAAAACATATCGATATGCGCATCTGCCACTATTTGGCGCTTTGTGTGACTGTCGACGAATGCCAACGTCTGTAGAGGTTCCCCAAAACCCTTCGACTGAGGCAATGAGCGAATAGAGGTCACAGTATCGACATTGGCCCTAGCAACTGTATCTGCGTAGGCGAGCCCTGTCGCAGGCCTCCTCGGGGCTCACGATCACACGTGGACCCAATATCCCCACCAGGGTTGTCGCTGCCCTTTCGAGTGTCGGCTTTTTTTCACTGCAACGAGGAGGCTCCAAAAGTTCTTCTTTCATTTTCTATGCATCGTTCGGGATTGTTTTTCTGCTTTCGTTCCTGGTATTGCCTGCTTGTTTGCGGATGGTCGTGCTCTTGCGTCAGATGCTGTTCCTTTACACTTCAGTAGCTTGAAGATTTCAACGTTGCCTTTCTTTCTTAAAAGAACACATTGCAAAATGCATCTTCCTAAATGCAGTAATGCTGAATAGTTAGGCCACCGTGCATGCCACATCGTCTGACCGGTGTCTGAGCACAGTGCATAAATGCAGCTCAAAAGCAAGTCCCGATGCACTTGCTGACGCTGGTCAGTAGGTGCGAGCTCTCGACTTAGCAGTGGTGGTGTTTGTAACCAATAACCCAGAGCACGACTTCGGATTCGGCCCTTGAAACTGGTCGATTCGGTTGGAAAGTCACGTGCCTTCGTTTTTATGGGGCAGGTTTCTGCCTGGGGAGGATGATCGAGGCATCCGGAAAGGGGTGTCAGCTGATAAGCCAGTTTATTATTCTGATAGCAATTATATGAACACACCAGGCGCGTTTCCGCCGTCAGCCTCGCCGTGACGTTCCGTATAAAGTCCAAGTGCGAAGATGATAGCTTGATCTTGCGCGCGCAATGGAGGAGGGCGGAGCTGAAGTACGCCGTCTATCTTGAAAGCGATCTGCGATGACTACAGAGTCTAGTCTCTTTCCACTTCACAAGCGCCCCATTTTTAACAGGTGCAGATGCTCCACTATCCACCAATCGTCATCCTACTTTATTTTTTTATCGTTCTACTCCTTCTGGATGAGAGGCTGCAGGTCCTGGGTGATTACTGGATTCGCGCATTAGGCTGACAACTCTGTTTTCCCCATGCCGATTCGCGAGGTCACGTGACCTACATGGTACTCTTTCGAGACGATAATCTGGAAGAAGCAGATTCTGTGGAGTGGAATTATTGGAGATGTACTCAAGACCATCATCTGCACGACGGAAGATGGTGCGATGGAAACAGCAACCATCAGCAGTGCGAGTCTGTCTATCCAACGGAGAGACAAACAGGGGGGAGTGAGAGCCAGGGGGAGTGTAACTGCTTTTAATATGGATGGCAGGAGGAGGAGAAGAATAAAAGGAGCTGCTGTTAATGTTAGTTATTTAAGGTTAATTTATTGCAGTCTTTGGCAGGATAGAGACCGCAACTATGTGAATAACGCTGACTATGTTCCGAAGTTCGCGCGATCAGCTTCATTTTTCAGCCTGTGAGGTGGATGATGACATCAGTCATGATTTGGCTGAAACCAATCATGACTTCCCAACTACACGAATTCGGCATTCCAGGCATTGACACGCCGTGATGACCGGCAACTTTCTGAGCAGACGATCTTGGAGTGCCTGCTGATATGGTCTTCACACCAGAAGGCAACGAAGGCGCTACTGAAGTTCATCATGTCAAGTGACTTAGTTTAACGACTGCGACGCTCCCATGTTCCTTTGTGTGTTTCATTTTCTTTTTTTCTTTCTCTATTTGTGTTTTCTTCTATATATTTCTTCTCCAGGGTAGAAAACTGGATAGCACTCTTCCGAATAACCTCTCCGCCTTTCGCTTCTCATTTATTGCTACATCTCTCTCTAAATCATACGAATACTCCCGCTTAAGTGACAAGATAGAAAGGAAGAGTAGGACGAAGCATTGCACAGGCGAGAAATATAACCAAGTTAAAGAATAAAATGAAAGTTTTCCAATTGTCCGATATTCTTAGCTGTGCAACCTGTCGCTCTCACTGCTTCGCACTTTGGGTGGAAGTGTAGCTTCTTTATTACTATTTTCGTTTTTTGTAGGCTTTCCTGATGGTGCCTTACATGTAAATCTACAAATATAAATTGACCATATTGAGGACAAGGTAAGAAAGCGAAGTTAATCCACTGGCGCCTTTTGCCTCTTTTTTTATTTATGTTAAAAATTTTTATCATTTTTAACTGCAGAAAATAAAAACGAATTGTCCCGATGAAAGTGTGATGGATGACCGTTGGTGCCTTCCAAGTGAAATACACCGCTTTTTCGCCGATGTCTTAGTCGAGGCAGAAGTAAAGATCGACCTCCTTCCGGCCACTGTCTTAGTTCTCTTTTGTGTTCCCTTATTGCTGCGTGCCCACATCTTTGCCGCTGCTTTATGTTATTTTGTTAGTTTTGCTGACCTGTTGGAAACGTCCGTTGGATAACAACGGAAGAAATATGGTAGGCATTTCGAATCCAAGGACTGAAGAGCCGCCTCTTATGTGAAAAAGTTGCCTTCCATGGAGAGTTACTTGTGCCGCTCCGATCAAAACAACAGTAAACAATTGTTACTTGAACTGAAAGAACGGAGAAAACTAAAAAAAAAATATTTAGCGCCACGAAGCTTAGTACTCGTTCAAGCCTCGAAAGTTATAAACACTGAGTGCGTGGCCAACAGAACCATTACGAACAATGCAGGAACTTCAGATCGCATCCAAACTTCTCTCTCCCGATTTCTTAAATGACTTCTTTACTCCTTAGAGTTAACGTAAATTCAAGACGTGTCACATATCTCTAAACTATGGCGGCTGCTTCCTTTACCTAATTTCTGCCCCTAGACACAGCGAAGTTCAAAGTTATAATGCTTGATTTGTAGCTCGGGGAACTCCATTCGCTTTGAGATTTTGCTGATATACGAAAGGCGTGCACTTTTATAACTGGCACCATTGTGATGTTTTCTGGGCAGATCCTCAAGATGTGGTTCAGGTCTGTAGTCAACCATTTCATCTGTCAAATGTTCTGCTCAGGACGTTCTCCCCAAGACATGTATCGGTGCACAGGCATGTCCATCGGACGTGTTAAATGCTGTGATAGTGATTGCAATGAGGCTAAACAGCATATTCAGGCACAACAACCCGCGTTATAAAGTTATCGCAGAGAAAGGTTAGTTCAACACATTTTGATGCAGACAAGACATTTTTACGCGCAAGCAAGTTATTGTCACAAAAAACAACAACATAACCGAATGTTTACCTGCGAGGACTGGCAGTCTCAATAAAAGAAATCGTAATTGATGAGCGCTCAGGATTGGCCTTGTTGCCGTCACATTCCTCAAGGTTTACAGCGTAGAAACAGATATATTGCTTATTGCGATTTTCGCCTGTCTCTTTGCTTGGCATCTGTGTCTATAATAAGATCACGCTGTGCACAATAGAGGTAACACAAATCGCGTGTCCCGAAACAGTGTGTAAGTTCACCACTACAGTGCTAGGTAATATAACAGTGGGCACTTAGCGAGAAAATATCATTGTTCTCGCGATAACTTTTGCACAGTTTCTATAAGGTACAAATGATTTCAATGAACAGAGAATGGTGGTTTTAATAATAATCATAACGCACAAACAAGAACGTCGTTTAAGTGAACGTTTGCTCAATATCACGATGTCGTCCTTCAATATTGCAAATATGTCATCATTTTTTGGGGGGATCCGTGTTGATTACAACAAGTGTCAAGGGGTTGGCAGCCAGTGAATACAATAACTACAAAAGAACGAGCTGCCCACTTGCTATTTCATTTCTCTAGTCCAGCACTCACGTTTTGTTCAAGCGTATTTGGTGTATTATATAGAGAGTCCCGGTCATCTTTAACGAAACGCTTTGGAGAACAAAGAAGATTTAAAAAATACAGTTCGATATACCAATATACTATTATAAGACCAACGATGTTCGGTAGTCAAACTTATGACAAACCAGCAGAGTAGGTATCATACTCATATCTTGCACTGTGTATTTATTATAGTTTCTTTTTTTTTAAAACAACTTGGCTAGAGTCAGCTGGGAAACACGGTACAGAACGCGGAGCTGGTCATTGCATACTGAATGAATTGAAGTCCCCTACTGAAGAAAGAAAGAAAAAAAGTAAGAAAAAGAAAGAAAGAAAGAAAGAAAGAAAAGGAAGAAAGAAAGGGTCACTGATATCAACGAGAGTGAGGCCCACGATGAGGCGGTACTATAAAAACCGAGGCGTAGACTTTTTTGTTGCCCTTTGCACCATGCAAGAAATGTGATGCATAAAATGGCAGTATCGTGGGCAGGCTAGAAAAGTGCGCGGTCATATATTGCCGCAAAGGGAGATTCGAAGAAGGTGCCCAGCCTGACAGTATGTTTAAAGGAAGTCTAGGTCGGGCGGGATCATTTAACCAATACCTATTCCGGCGCCCTTCACTCTACAGCTTCGACTATTTCGCAAATCATATAGTTGAACGGCTTCAGCCAATAAATGTTGCAAAAGTTCACAAAATAAGCGTCCTCCACTTTTTCACTCCAAACGACAAGATTTGTGGACTTGAATGTCATTGCATTTATTGCCGACTTCTCTCTTTACGCACCTCGAACGCGGCAACGATTCTCGCCGAAGTGTCGCTTGGTTCAAAGATGCCTCAAATGTCGGTTTGCCTTCAAGCTTATCGCAATAGCGCACGTGACACTCCTATTATTTGTGACGAGAGTTATAATTTCCATTGAAGTAAAAACTACGGAAGACTTTGTTTCAGATTTTGTGAGGTAAGCTCTAGCAGAAATTTTTCACAGCAGGCACTGTCAAGCCGTGGTGCGCAATTTCCTAGCAAACAAATGGGCGAACGTTTACTGAAAGCCAAGCAAACTGAGAATATATGTTGTTTTATTCCATTATATATATATATATATATATATATATATATATATATATATATATATATATATATATATATATATATATATATATATATATATAAGTGGGGCCGTAGGAGCACGAACCCACGTCTGCGGATTAGGCTAGTACGCGCGCAATGCGAATACGTGACTGGCCGCTCGAGGCACTTTGCGTGCATTTGCGCGCTTCTTTCACCCTCGAAAAAACACTTTTACGTAGCTCATATTGCGCAATATGAAGCTGTATCGGAAGTTTTTCATGCCGCCCTACAATTTTCTCATTGACACTTTTAATCTAACTATAATAACTGACGCCTTAATTACATAATTAAGAGTAATTATCTAATTAGGCTGAATGTAGAAAAGTAAATCTGGGTATCTATAAGCGACAGAACCTTCGTTCCGTCCAGCCACGTGGTGTTTGCATATTTTCAAACTCTCGCTTAAATTATTACAGTTAGCTGGGAGACAACCTGCATGTGGTCGTAGTCACTCCCGCGAGAAAGATGATGGGCCCCAAAATGAGTTCTGCTCGCGATCCACACCGCTAAAATCTCTTTCAAGAGCCTGATGTCGATTATTTGACATGTGGTCTGCGAAGGCCGGCATGAAAACTATTTCAAACAATTTTCGGCAGTTAAAGCTAAGTAAGAAATAGACTAACTAGGCGGATGTGTTAGACGGACTGTTTGCGAGCGCTTGCTGTCGTTAACCTATATTAGTGCCCGAGGCAGAATAATCGTGCAGTTTTCCCTCTTTCTCTGCCTGCATAATGGACGATTTGTGTGCTGCTAAATACGCCGGCAATTTGCAGTCTATGAACAAGTTGCACGTGTCAGTAGCTTAACTGCATCCACACATGAAGTGCAGGCGCGATGCTACGTTAAAGTACGGACATTAGCGGCTTACATCGCTCCGTGCTGCCTGCGAGCAGAAACAGAGCAAGAACAGGACAGCCAAAAAGCCAAGACAGAGCGTTGACTAGCAACTCACGAGTTGATAGTGCTCTGTCTTGTCTCGTCTGTGTTGTCGTCCAGGTTTTTCCAAGGGAAGGTAGCGCTATGTCAAGCCAATTATACAACTCAGCAAACATTCTTTGCAAATTAAATTTCCGCACAGCAGCTCGGCCCGGAACCTACCTCTTTACGCTTTCGTCCCCGTACTAACAACCCAAATCGCTCTGTTTCTGTACCATTCAATAAGTGTTCGGGAAGCTTGCGATGGTGTAAAGAAAAAAAGGATGAAAAAAACTGCATTATCTGCCAAGAGCGAGCAATGCATTCTATCAATGCTTCAACAGGATTCTTTTACCCGGCCTATCAGACGCTCTGTCATTTGGCGTCGGTACGAAAAAATGCGATAACAAGTGACATCGTCAGGTGGTCTTATTGGCAGGTTGTTTTTTCACCCTACCCTAGAAACTTCGTGATAAGAATGCATGTTGATGGTCTGGGTTTATTTCTAAGCGGACTTTGCTTCGTCGCTGCATGGTTGCTTTCCCCGTTTGTCTTTATTACTACGCTCACATTGCCTTAAATCCTTTAGAAAGTCATTTATTTCTCCTATGATTTCGTGCTGCAGCATCTTTGTTTCTTGTTTATGCTGTAAAAAGCATGAAAAAGGAAAACTGCCAGTTTCAAGACTAATCTTGGTTGCTTTCAGGTATTTACGTTAATGATATCACCAGCGCTTTCGTTATTGGTTTGCTGCCTGAAGAAGGCGAGACGGACGGGAACGAAAACATGAAATATCCGTGAGATATAGGACAAGAGACACATAGCGCTTGCAATTGCTGAGTGGAAGATAGAGGAAGAGAGAGAGAGAGAGAGAGAGAGAGAGAGAGAGAGAGAGAGAGAGAGAGAGAGAGAGAGAGAGAGATTAGTATATTTAAATCAAGGCTCTAGACCTGTTTGGGAAAGTGGGTAAGGAGAAAATGCTGAGTGTGGCTCGCGAGGCTCCACAGTGAGTCACACGCGAGGCGCCACAGTGAGTCAAATGTCTCTTTGAAGTTACGTCCCTGGTCAGACTCAGTCCTCAAACGACGTCACCTAGCTCCTCAGGCCGGCACATTTCCCTGAATGTCTTGAGTCTTTCGCATACCCACACGAGGTGGTGAACAGTTCGATTTACTTTCTTAGCACATGCATAGAATTTCCCTTGCGTAGGTGATTGTGTTCTCGTCGGGCTGACATGAGGCGATAATGTTGTCTGTCAAGATGTACCCTGCACTTGCTTTGGTTAAAAAAAGTTGTGTCTCTCGGTATAGTGGGTCGTTTGCATCAGCGATCCCAGCCAGAGGGAAAAACATTTCCTGTTCAAGGCCTTGCTGTACAACATCCAGGGGCGAGCCCGTGAACTTGGAGCTGTGACTGAGTCGTGCCTCGTTTGTCAGTTCATGGGTCGGCTCGTTGCCGGAGGTTTAGGCCTAGTTTGGCTCCCGTTTGATAATAGTCTTGTGACTTCTTTGTCTTCAAATGCAGCCGCATGCAATCTTGACGCTGTAGGCGACGGTGTTGCGCCTTGGGTGTCTTATTGGGTCACGCAGTGTAATGGCCTTGTCCGAATAAGTTATTATAGCTCTGGTTTGTACAGGCCATCCTTGATGATTAACAGAGCCAGATGAGTGTCCTCCTAAACAGCACGAAGTTTCAGTTCTGTCGCTGGTGGTTCAAATTTTGAATACTTCATGCGGGTGCAGTGCATTTGTGTGTTGTCGAAGCGTGCCAGGACCGCTGCTAATAAGATTCTAGGGCGCCACGAAAGGCCAACGTAAACTCGCAGTTCTTGATCTTCTGAGTTCGAGGTCACCTGTGCGAGGGTTCGGCAATCGTACACGTGCGCTTGTCGGTTCGTCTTATACCTGGCAAGTGGGACATGAGGCGGTAGGCTTTTCATCATCCCAGCATTTATTGTAGGCTTCGCCCTCAACTGGAAATTGATTTTGGCTGGTTAACGTACGGCGTTCCTCTGCCACTTTTCCTTGATTCTTTATGATCGCTTCGAAGGTTGGCATGCCTGCGCAGTGATAACCTCTTCCACCTTTTTGAGTCAGGGAAGACCGATGACTACGCGTTCTGCCACGGTATACATTGCTTTGAGCAGTGCACTCACCTTATTAGTGAGATCGAAGCACTACCGACGCTACTGACGACATTGAAGATGCAAAAAAGAAAACTAAGTGGTCTCCCAGAGAGGTGCAGCTACACAAAAACGCATGCTGGAAATGAAAACTGTTACTTGCACATATTGAGCTGCTCAATATTTTGGATCCGTCTGTAACAAGAGCATCGCTGCCGTTGACACGAGCGAAGATTAACGTCACGTACATAACCTAGGTTATCTATTTTCAACCATTCAATTTCTTAAGTGACGCAGCTGCGAAAAAAGGTGACTGCGTTACTGACGCTAACAGTCTCAAGTTAGTTTAAAATCCACAAATCGAAGTAGCCGGCGGCTCAACTTGGTGACCGATCTTACAGATAGGCCACTGGTTGTGTGTCAGGCGTGAGCAAAAAAACAAAAAAAGCCTTCCGCTGCCCTCGTAGGCTATGCACTGCACCCGAGAATTTGCGTAAGCAAAACACCCCGAGGGAAGGCGTCACATCTAGACATTGCCACACTTTCAGGGTGCCTCAGTCCTCGCGGACCATCACTCAGGCAGAAAAGAACACACGACTGCATCCGGAATGCGAGATGCGTGTTTCATCACGTGATAAACCTTCTCCGCTGACCTCGACTGTGTGCACATACACACGAACAAATGCGCACGCGCGCGTAGACAAGCACACGCACACGCACACAACTCCTATTGCGCATTCTTTGTGGCACCACTTGGCCTCAAGCACATTTTTCACGGGGTAATGCCCGCTGGGAATCGCGTTAAGCCACCGCTCGGATTTCACGCGTTGCGTGGTACACTGAAACGCCTTTTGCAGCAGCTGATAGCGCGTGACCTGTCGGATTGCATGAGTTGACAAATAGGGGGAAGGTGTCTGGACAGTACGTATTCATGCTGACTTATTTCCTATTCGTTCTGTACTCTTTCTTGGCTTATCCAATTCAGCAAGTTACCCGGCTAGCACCTTGCGCAACTCAGAGTCGCTGCAAATATAATTATCGACATCGGTTGAGAATATCGACGCATGGATAAAACTCTGCACATTAGTTTATCCGTTTCTGTACTGACTTTCAGATATGGGCATTTCAGGCTGGGGGTTATTTTTTATAGAAAAATGACGATTACATGGTCGGTTGGAAAGCAGAAAGGGGTGTTAGCGTTGCTGTTTTCCCATTTTGTACTGCACCAGGGAACAATTATTGTAGTACTACTGCACGCATATGCATATTACATATGTGGAAGCAAGAGCTATGAATCTTCTTGCATACGAGATCTGTTCACGTGCTCTAAAAGGCCTTCTTAGATTTATTAATAAGACATTTCTCTCAAATGCTTTGTCGCTTTATAGTGATCAATACGCTAGCAATCCAGTGTCCTTCCATACAGTTTTAATATCCTATACACTTGCGAATCCATTACAGTACTGTTTTCGTTTGCTACAAGAAGGACTAGAATCCTTTCGGGTATACACAAAAGACTGGCAGTTGCCATTAATGTCGCCAGTAGCAGAAACAGGGTATAGTGAGTCTCCTTCCCTTACATTATATCTGGCATTTAAGGGTGAGCCCACTTTGCCGTATTCATACTACCTCACGCAGCCATACAGGCATAACAAGCTCTTAAATCGAGGTGAAGTGAGTGAAAAAGTGGGCAGAGATAATGTTGCCGAATGAATTTCAGTGATAGATCGTTCTCTTAGGTCCTCTATATAGAGCCGTGCTAAAATGGAATTTCTAGTAGCAACCAACTTGCCACCGTGAATATATACATATATTAACGGTATAGAGAGCGGTGAGAGCCACACTTCTGACGGCCAATTTTGCCATCCCTCATCCATCCATTACCGCGGTAGTGACCGAGAGCAGCTGCTAGTGACAAGGCCTTGCAAGCTTGTTGGCTCGCTTCATCTTTGCAACTTGTAATAGCCGAGGCATAGCTGATCCAGTGATCGTTTACGAACACGTCTTCGCTCGGGCCCAGGCCTCGCGCCTGGCCAAAACAGGCATCGACCATGTAGGACAAAAACATCGCCTCTGCATACAAGAACACGCATATGTAAACATGCGCGTCGGCTACAAGCAGTCAATACAAGCTCGCGCTCATTTTCCCATACACGTAATTGAAGCTTTGGTGTCGTTCATTCTTTCGACTTTTGTTTTCGGGACATTATGACGCGGCAAACTTGGAGCCGCGTTATTAATAAGGGATGTGGGGTGTGATAAAACACGAAGCCGCGCGACTCTGCTCAAGGAGTTTACATCCACCAACTGTTAATTTTTTTTCTTGTCAATGAGTTGTTGCACACTCGTTTAGGTAGTTCCTACGTCAACAACTTTGCTTGCCTCGCTTCCGAAGCGAAATATTTAGAACAAGTAAACACTTACTCTCAAGTCTATTATGCGGGCAACTACCTCAAAATGAATTTTAAAGTGTTGTGAAAACACCCAATGCGCTTGTATAATTTGCATTCTGTATCATTTCTGCTGTTCCCTTCACCCTCCACGGTAGCCAAGTGACTATGGCGTTGCTTTCTTGAGCTTGAAATCGCACAGTCATCCCGGCTGCGGCGGCCGCATTCCTATGAGTGTGGGGGGGGGGGGGAGGCGAAAACGCTCGTCTACCATGCATTGGCTGCATAGTAATGAAACCCAAGCGGTAAAAATTAATCCAGGGCCACCCACTACGGCGTGCCTCATAAGCAATTTGCGGTTGTGTCACGTAAAACCCCAGAAATCTTTTGCTATTCGCTCAGGAGACAGCATTACCGGGCGAAATTGTTTACGTTTAGAGCCGTATGCTCTAAGAAAAAGATGACCCTCTATCCGGAGCGCATTTACTCTTCTGAAAGCTGTGTCCTTAGAACTTTTAAGTCGCTAACTCTTTCTCTTTCACTCTCCATTCCCCTCCCCACGTGTAGGGTAACAAACTGGACTCAGTCTGGTTAACCTCCCTGCTTTTCCTTCTTCCCTTCTCTCTCTCTAACGGCACGCGCTTATCAGTGTACCATAGCGTTTTTGAAAGGAAGGCAGGGAGCGCAGGAAGTTAAAGAAAATGTATTCAAGAAATGTGACGAGTGTTCCTTGAGGTGAAGGAACCAGAAGAAAGGGGGTTATCCGGAGGGGCTCTATTTTTATTAATCATATCATGAGAAGCCAACAAACAAGCACACCAAGGGAAACATAGGGGAAATTACTTGTACTGCCTAATTGAATGAAACAAATGGTAAATTATATGGCAATGAAAGTGGATGAAGAAACAACTTGTCGCAGGTGGGGAACAATCCCACATCTTCGCCTTACGCGTGCGATGCTCTAAGCAATTGAGCTCCTACGGCATGGTTTCCCCATCTACATTCTTGAGTATTTATGTGTCGCTACTAGAACAACTATGAGTATTTGTACTTCATGAGTATTTATGTGTCGCTACTAGAACCTTGGGAGTGTTAGCCAGTGCCGCCACTTGCAAACCTTGGCGGCGGATGTGGAACATCCTTTCTCGCGCAGGCGTTCCGCCCTTTTCTTGTACGTTTCTCTTACCACCTGAATCATGGTCGATACCTCACTGCAAGTATGCGACAGAATTGCGACCGACTTGCGTCAGACTTGCGTCAGTATTGCCAGAAGTGCGCCGCACGACTATTACAAATTTTGTACGGGGAATATCATACAAGCTATCATTATGCGAGGGCAGTGTCCGCCAGAAGTATTTATACTAATGTTTAAAAAGTGCTCGTGGCGTGTGTTTAAACTTAACACCTATTGACTCAACTGTCTATAATATTAAAATAAAATGAAGCGAAACTCATTTTCTTTTTGCAGCGTGAGGCAGGCTTATTTTCACAATTGTTCTTATAGTGAAGCAGCCAAGTTCTTAGTTTCCTATTTTGCTAGCAACTCGCGAATGTAAGCACTCATACATGCACATACAACTGTGAAGAAGTGCCACAAGTGAAATGTGTAGTCCTGTCGTCATTAAATAAAACAATTAAATTGGCCTTATCAGAGCAATAACACGTGACATATGCGTTATTTTTTATACTGAAAATTTGTGGCGAGCTTGAGGCTCAGTGTACGGTCGTGTGCTGCAAACTACAATGAGTCGTTCTCAGACTCGCAACTGTGCAGGATTTCGTACTTGATCGTTGGTCCAGAAGTGCGGATTTACACGCTGGAGTTCCTTCTTTTTGGGGTTTGTCAATGGATGTGACAGATGTGTTCACCGCAGTCAATACTGAACCGACAAATTTGGCTGCAACATGGAGAACATCTAAGTCAGTTGGTGTAGGACTGATTTCGCTTGAATGAGCAAGAAATACGAGCAAGCAGGAGCGAGAAATACGAAGGACAAGCTTTCATGTTTACGGCTTATTAGCGCTGAAAACTAACAGTCAGATTGGAGCTACGCCATTTGGACTCGGTAAAGGGCGATGTGTATACGGCTGCACTCATAGTTTAGCCCGTGCACATGTGCTGTGAAACAGGAAAGTTCAAGCAGATGATTAAGAAGAACAATATCCTAATTAACCTCACGAGAATAACTACTTGCCAGAGCATAACGATCTAAGAGCGCTTAACCATCATCAACATCGCGTGCATGCGAGTGAACGAGCATTGTTTTTCTATGTCTAAACCAAGGTGCGCGAAAGCACCTAAACTGAATGAACCAAAAGACTAAACTTCACGGTTCTCCATTGTCCTAATTTCTTTATGGAAGCCGTGTCGTATGAAAGTTCAGTGCTTGAAAAATACAGCACTTTGTTCCTTCAGCTTTCTCAGAACCCTATGACGAAAATTAATTTGTTGCGTTAAACCAACCCCAACAATATTCACTATGTCCTCCGAACAAACCCGCATCAATGAAAGAGCGACGGTGATGGAGACCCTCGGCCGTTTTCTTGCAGAACCGTGCGCGATTGCCCTAACTTGCTTAATTTCGATTGCTATCCTGACTGCTCGGGTGGGCCTTCTAACTGATCAAATGCCGACGATCGAGGAAGAGAGGTAGGTGGTGGGGGAGCATTCAAGGCAGACGGCGAACAGGCTCAGGGATTTTGGGTGCGTCGTCGCTACCAACGTCACCGAAGTACGGCACGCCGCGGCACGGAATAGCGTGATCTTGGGAAAGAAAACAAGAGAGAGCGACTGAGCAGAGTTAAAACTGAAATGTTTTGGGAGGAGGAGGAGAAGAAAAAAAGAAAAAAAAACTTTATTACTTGGAAAAATAGCTGGATGGCTGGGTGGGCGAGGCCCCTAGTTTAGGACTCGATCGGATCAAACCGCCGTCTTCGCCCTTTCTGTTGACCACAGCTGGTAATTCGTGCTACAGTTGGCAAGTTCACTTTCTGACTGCTCGTTGGTTGGACCGGGTATTGGATTCAGATCTGAGTTATACGGGCATTTCCAGAGCTTATGATACCGCGTAGCGGGTTGGCCGCTGTGTCTGCCCCAGGGGGGTGTGGAATGTGGGGTCGATGGGAGTGTAGACTCGTGGGATGTGGGAACGTGTTTGTTTGTAGTTGACGGAAGATGACTTCTTCTTCTTTAGACAGTGGGTCGGCTGCCGGCGGATATGTGCGTCGGGACAGCATGTATAGTGCTTAGTGCTTATTATGAGAAAAAATAAGGGAGAAACAGCAAAGGAAAATAAGTTAAGAACAAAACAAGAAAAGAACGTTGTAGTGGGCTAAAGAAAGGCAGTATTACGCATCCTTCTTCGTCCGGAGAACAAGCGATGCAGTGGAGCGTCAGGAAGCGAAGAGAAAACAAGATGACAAAGATAAAATTTTGGTGAAGCCAAAAAAAAAAAGAAGGAAAGAAAGAGAATTAAAACGAGAATTGGAGGATGACGTGGTTATTGAGCTTAGAGGGACCTACGAAGGAAGTAAGGCCAACTTCTCAAAGAAAAATTGTGTACTTTCCTTAGCGCTTACCGTAATGCTGTTTGCGTCAGACACTGACGAAAAGCCGCGTGAACGTCGCCTCTTTTTCCTGCTCATGCGTGAGACAACTAACTCGACGAAACCTACCCGGTATCCAGGAAAATAGTGAAAAGGTTGGGGGAAGGGAGGAAGGTTCAACAGTCAAGAACGTTGAGCACAACTTGCTTCAAGAAGGTATTAGATCATTACTTATTTTTTTTCTGAAAGAATCTGACATTCCCTCCGCAACTGTGCTTCATAGGGAGATAAAAAGAATTGTGCTTCCGGGTCAAGCACGACTTTCAAAAACAGCTTTTGCAGCGCCACCGCATTGAGTAATGACCCGTGCGGAGCCTTCATAGTATCGAGTGGGCTCTGGTCGAAGAAGATTTTCTTTCTATAAAATGTTTACTTCCGTCTTCAATATTCATCATCTCATTTTCTTGTATTTTTTAGAAGAAAAGGCCACAGTGCCATAGATAGTTGCACAAGCTTCTATAGGCTCGAAGAGCCGTTCGAATCGCTGGACCAAACTGTTCGTCCATGTTTTCTTTTTTATATGTAATGAGCAGGGGATGTAACTAACGCTACCAGTCATTAAGTGGCTGAATCTAGCTAAAAAAAAGGGGCAACATACATTTTAACATGCGCGATAGGTGAAGTAAGGGGTACAGATCTTTGAGTGCATGACGGTTGTAGAGAAATGACGGTAATTTTCACAGTTCCTCACAGAATGGAAAGTTACTGCAATTATCAGTAGTTTACGGCCCTTTTCGAAATATAAGCTTGGGGTGAAATATAAACTGCACAGTGCAATTATCGAAGAGATAAAGGATATCCTTAAGAACCCAAAAGAAGCAAACAACAAGCAGCTTTGTTTTTTGCGGACGTCTGTCGCCTGAGAGTTGGTGTCATTGCATAACTGGTCGTGAAACGGTATCTCACCATTGCTGGTAGCGGTAATCGCGAAAGGTAAGAGCAACTACGGGAAATTTAAATTTTTATGACGTGCATATGAGTATAGAACTTACTATAAAAAAACACGGAAAGCCGAATTCCATCGAAGTTCTAACATTCTAATGAAGGCATAGACTATCGCGCGTAAATACTTCCTGCCATGTTCCCGTGTCTGCTAGCTCCAGAAACAACAACAACAACAACAACAACAACAACAACAACAACAACAACAACAACAACAACAACAACAACAACAACAACAACAACAACAACAACAACAACAACAACAACAACAACAACAACAACAACAACAACAACAACAACAACAACAACAACAACAACAACAACAACAACAACAACGACAACAACAACGACAACAACAACAACGACAACAACAACAACAACAACAACAACAACAAGCTCTATATATGTATGTTTTCTTTCTGTCTCGTTTTTTTTCCCATTTTGTTGCTCCTCCGCCATAGATTGGTGCAGCTTTCCCAGCACAAAGCTTTACACCACTCGTTCTTCGACATCATTGTCCGTCGGCGAATAAAGCCGACAAAATCCCACACGGACGTTCGGAAGAGTCTCGTGTTTTGGCATCAGAGTAATCCTTTCTTCGGGCCACTGTCCTGGGAAAATAACGTGGACGCAAGAACCCCAGGGGTAATAGTTGGTAAACAAACCCCACTGATGAAGTTCGCAAGAGTGGCTTTCGCTTTATTTTTCTCTTAAATCTTGTTTATCAAGTTCGGTAAAGCGTATTCTTGTGCAAGGCTTAGTGGGTCAAAAAAAGGATGGCTATGAAAGGCCGCGCAAAGAGACAAGAAACGCTGAAGGCCGCCATGCAACGTCGAACGTACCGGACTGTTATTAGGTGCCGAGTTGCCACCATGGCCAACTAAAGTGCACGACTGCACTATGTTATTCTTAGGTGCCCCAAAATCGCAGTATTGTTAACTTCTACAGGTACCTCAACGTCCGAACGATGTTAAATGATGTGTGAGAGACATTGTGGTTGAAAAGACACCGAGGAAGCCATCTGACAGAAAACAATGAAAAAAAAAGAACGCACGGGTATTTATCAGGCTTTGATAGCCTTTAGTATGCTATCTTGTGACGAAGGTCGAGGTTGATTTTTTCCCGACTTTCGCCTGGACCCACCTTTTGTTAAACGAAAATGCATTACTACATTAGCGGAAACTACAAGAGAAGTGCTTGAAGCTAAGTCGCGGT
Organism: Dermacentor variabilis; assembly: GCF_050947875.1. NCBI lineage: Eukaryota > Metazoa > Arthropoda > Arachnida > Ixodida > Ixodidae > Dermacentor > Dermacentor variabilis. The sequence goes on along the minus strand of NC_134572.1, from coordinate 87,910,790 downwards.
AATGGGCTCACTTACGGCTGCGGTAGATGTTTGGGAGGGCTTACGCAAAATGACATTACGTGTAAAGTCTGCAGCTTGCTGAGCAATATAATTGCGAATGCTTACACACGTGGGACTCCACATTGTATTTTTGTTAAACTTAGGAGTTGCTTACACAAAACGGCAACTATAACGGGGACTTAACAAGTTCCCTGCATTCATGCCGAATTTACCTGACATTCTCCATGGCATCTATCCTCGAAAATATGCAAGGTATTTATTGATTAATAGACAAGATATGAGAACGCATTCCTGAATTGAGCATCGAGCTCAATTGTACATTACAAAATAATGTAATCTTATCATGTGCTTAGTATGGTACTATGCTGCATCGCGAGACAATTTATGTGAGAAGTAAACTGGCGAGGATTCCCAGAAAGATGTGGTGTTGCCGTGGTGCGATAGCTTTTTGAATTAAAAACAGAGTCTTAGAAACAGGGAATTAGAAACTACATTAGTCTACTCCCGTAAATACGGGTATACACCGCTACCACGCATTTTCCCGAGGACATCTGACCTGAGCATTTATCGGCATCATGATCAGCTAGTCCCTAACAGAGAAAGTGTGCGTTCGAATTCCATGGCGAAATTCTCCGGCTGCAAGCTATCTCTGCGTCTGTTTCCCTTTAAAGTGCACGTTAAGAACTCTGTTCAGGTATCAAAGCGAAAGCTCATGTTGGCTTTAGTCGTCAACTTTTCATGAGTAAGTTGGAACTTCTTATCCAGTGACATTTTCCGACGCTGAAGTGTGTGGACTTCTACGTCGTAATCTAAAAAAGTGGAATAACTAACAAAAACTAAACTCGCTCCAGCTCGGAGTAAGTCACCCGGAACCAAACACGGTCATTCACCGTTCCTAGACGTAGGGGAATGTTTGCAAGCGATACACTGGTTTAGGGGACTCGAAATGGTAACGTTCGATTAGCTGGTTTAAAGAGATCGGTGATTTTAGTTGTCACGTGCACGCTTCCTGCACTACGTTTCTTACTGTCTTCTAGCACGTGCCTTGGTCGGGATCCTCCAGGCTACGTGGCTGCTTATGACATGAACGATGAATGCTTCAGTATGTGTGAGAGCGCGCGAGCTTTGTGGTTATCGCCTTTCCTTTCTCTCCTTGTTGTCATCGCTCCTGCCCCATTTCTCTCCTTCCTCAGCCCAGGGTAGCCAACCGGGCTCAGCCTGGTTAACACCTCTCACTTCGCCTTTGATCACCGTTCTTTATTATGATTACAATGAAGGCGCCAAATAAAACAACGGACGAAGGAAGGCGACCCGGGACAACCACGTAGGCGCCTTCGCCCGTTGTGTTATTTGGCGCCTTCGTTGTAATCATGTATAAGCAACTCGCCCACCTCCACATGCTCAGTCACTGTTCGTTGTTTTCTCTATCTCTCTTAAGAACACTCGTCTCTCTCTCTCTCTCGCTATACATATATATATATATATATATATATATATATATATATATATATATATATATATATATATATATATATATATATATATATATATATATATATATATATATATATATAAAGACGTGCTGGTAAAAGAGAAAGCCAGGTTTCCTCACGCGTGTGCAAAACTATAGTTTTCCGTTAAGGAGAGCGAATAGTGCGCAAATATTTCTCGCGCTCTGCTTACGTTTCTGTGAGAGATTGAAACGGGGGACAGATAATGACAATTCCTCGTGAGCCAGAAAGCGGCATCTGCACAGGCAAATCGAGTGCCGTCCCAAGATGCATGGTTAACCCCGCCTTCAGCAACGGCTGCACCCCGGCAGGCACAGTGCTGAGGGAAAGGCACACTGAATGCGCAATGGGATTTGCTAGCCGTAATTTCCTGCTCGTAATCGAATAAAGCAAGGCAGCACGAACCTTGCCGCCATCCCCAGACCCCCGTGAAGTCCGCAGAATAACTCATTTAATTACGGCTTCACTAAGCTAGCAATGTTTTCTAACAGAACTTCTTGGTTTCACGTTTTCGCGTTTAGTATTCTTTTTGCATGCATTAATGTTCAACCTGAGTCTTCGACTGTCCGTTGTTTCTATGACTAGCGTTTTTGTAAGACTACCAACTTACTAGTAAATTACAAAGGCGCCAACCTAAATCCAGCTCGTAGCAATATAATGAAGGCACTCAAAAAAAGAAAAGAAAAGAAAGAAAAGAAAAGTATCTGATTTACTACGAAGTTCCTTTCGTTCTTTCTTAGAATGTGTACTAATTGCCCCCAGTGGTCAGAATGTGTAATTGCTGCTTTACTTTAGAGTTACGCAGCGCGAGAAGAAGACTGTGATACACGTAAGCCCGTAATTGTTACGGTCTGCCTAGTTAATCCTGTCTAGCTGTAATTTAATTTCTTTTCACCCACCGCCCTTACTTGAGTAGGTTTTAAGTTCAAGAAACTTCTGGATGGAGAAACGTGCCTTCCTATTTCCCAGAGATGCCCCGTAATTTCTTCTTTTTTAACAAACCCTCTTAATATGTAAATTTCAGACTTAACGTCCAAATGGTACTTACGCCAGATAACTTAGATAACTTAGATTGTTAGTGTTTCTACAGATAGAAAATGCTTCTTTGTTTTATTGGAATATTCTACCATGAGTTCATATCACGAAATGCAGCCCCGTCTTAATCGGCTTTGCAAATCTAGAGCACTTTTACTTTTTTTCTTATTAAATTCTAAATCTCGGCTCCAAAAGCAATCTTGAAGTACAATTTTGAAGTGCCTTTACGCAAGCCTACTCATCCCTTATTGGAATGTCACACGCGTGGCTGAATCGTGGCAATCGTGCAACTGTGAAGAGACGATCGAACACATTTTTTTGTTTTTGTGGTCGTTAAGACATCGAACGCGACGTTCTTCAGTTTGTTAAGCAGACTAGACAGCATACGATTTTCAGAGACAGATTCTACTACCATGACCCCACGCGTCGCAGGCTGGTAAAGCGACGCCGGCATTGCGACTGTTTATGAAGTGTAATGGCTTCGTGACCGATTGTAGGGTTGAAGTGATGGACAACCCTGCATGTTCATATTGATGGTATAATCCTCCCTCTCTCTCCTTTCTTTTCATCCCTTAACCTCCTTCCCCCCCGCGTAGGGCAGCAAGCCGGACGCGAGTCTGGTTGACTTCCCTACCTTTCCTTCCTTCTATTTCCCCTCCTCCTTTAAGTGCCTTTCGTGTTCAGATAATGAAAGCCTTGACCTCATTTAATCACGCGAGGCTTCAAGAGACGTAAGTAAGGATAGCAATTTCACCAAAGTCCAAAGGGATGTTACCGATCGCTCTATAAGGTAAGCTTATAATCTGATTCTTTATTTAGTTTACTGGGTACTTTATGCGATGGTCTAGCGTGCTGTTGCTGAAAGAAGCTTCGTTTGACCTCGTTTTCTAAAAGAAGTATTCATTAGTTAAGCGTTCTTTTGTTTAAATGTACCTTAGGCACCTAAGGGTAAGGCGCTGCTTATTAAAGCAGATGAAGTCGTTTTGACCACATTCGCACTTTCGGAATGCAGGCTTAGCTTGCGGGCGCATTTGGTTACGTAGTGTTTGATTGGTTGTGAAGAAATGTCGACGTGTTCTGTAAGTTGTCTATATTAGATCCGAGTAAATACCTAATCGAAAATTGGAACATTACATTTTCGCGCGCCTCTATTTACACCTAACGCCGTAAATCAGTCGACGAGATGAACATACAGAGCGTGCTATGTCAAGGGCTTGGGTGCACAAGGTGTCAGATTGTCACATTGGCTTGGATACGCAAAATGGAGGTACGGAATAAATCTATTTCTGCAGGAAAAGGAAGGCGTGCTTGGCGTGGCTTCCCGTGACACAAGTAACATATAGGCGCTATGGATTCACAAACCGAGGGGATGAGCAAGGTTTGAAAAGTAAAAAAAAAAAGGCAAGTCGTAAAGAACCAAGAGTAGTTGGAGTAGTAGGATCAAGAGTAGTAGGAAGACCATGTAACTATAAGCGACGGAACTTACGGCCTCTGCGCTTTTTCTGAACCGTGTCGGGCTGCTAGGCTGGACGCTTACCGCTGGCGCAGCCTGTCAGAAAAGCCGGCGGATTCGAATACGACGCGCAGGTATTGGCCTAACGTTCGTGACGCCCAGGTCTCACAGACATTCTTGTTAGTCCGGCACATTGTCTGGCTTAACCGCTGGTGTCACCAGTGCAACCACACCGCTATAGCCACGCATCTCGTCTCTATTTCGAATACATGTTTCCTCTATATACGTGCGGCAAGAAAAGAAGGAGAAAGAAAATAATATTTGCTAGAGTTTTCTGGCGAGGTCAATAAATGGGTAATAATAGACCCTGTTTAATGGTTGATCCATGAATATTCATTTGCTGAAGGTAGCACAAGAGGGTTTGTAGTGGCAAACAATGAAATCATACCGGTAAAACTGGCGTTAAACATTTAGGTCCACTGTCGACGGCAGAGCATCGAGCTTAAGAAATGCTACGGGTTTTTCTAGAGAGATTAACCGGCTCGCGCAGCTGTTGGCTCTCTAAGAGCTCATGAGCAAATTTTCAATTGACTTCTAACGACCCTAAAATACCGCAAAGATTTCTCTTCATTATGATTCTGTTATCATTTTTATGCTAATATCTCTGCTTCACGTTGTGACTGCAAAGATTAACTTCATCTCGTCACACCTTTTCATTCATGCATCATGCTAATATTGTGGAAACGCCGGCGACGTATTTACCACCAATATTTTCAGCATCGTATTGAATCGCTCAGTCACGCGAATGAGAATATAGAAGGGCTTCAGGCTCTTGTCGCTGCTCATGTTCTACCCGCCATTCGCAAGCGTCCAGTCGTAGCAGGTGAGGCACACGCTAAATCACCTTAACACTGCTGTTAACACGGTTGTTGATGCCGTGTCAGCTAAAGAGACATGTTCATTCAAGATGCTCAACAGCTAGCACTTTGCCAGATATATATGCGGTATTCAGAATACAGACACGTCTATACAGATGGCTCCAGCCCAGCAACCTCTTCAACTTCAGCACTCATTATACCGCACCTCAATAAACAAGAATAATTTAAGTCATCTCGTGCGACATCGTCCACAGTGGCTGAACTATTCGCGATCGTATGTGCGATAACATTTATAAGGTCAGTAAGAGATGCGCAAAAATGGGTAATTTTCAGGGATTCACAGGCGGCTCTAATATCACTCCGCAGCACAAAAGGAAAAACAATTAGTGATAGTATAATATACGAAATACTTAGAGACCTCACAAAGGCAAGCCAAGCGAATCATGTAATAGCATTCCAGTGAATACCAGGGCATTGTAACATTCCTGGCAACAAAGCAGCCTATGAAACAGCACGACAAGCACACCTCGAAGATGATGTGGTTCCGCTCCCAATATCAGAGAATGAATTATGCTGCATCATAAAGACAACGTCTTTCAAAATGAGTATAAATACGTGGTTTGACCAGAATTCTAAGAGCTGGGAATTGTATTATATTGGTCTGTTTATTGAATTCAAATTTCCATTGCCACTAGATAGAAATATGAAAACCCTCATTCATCGATTAAGGCTAAGCACTGCCTACACAAAACATTTCTTACATAGAATTGGGCATGCGGAAACCTCCGACTGTGATTGTGGATATATAGATGAAGATATACATCACCTCCTTCTAGATTGCCCACATCACGACACATCAAGATGCCGACTTCAATCAACCCTAATTATATCAGACCGCAGACCTTTCAGTTTAAAGAAACTTTTGGGTCTTTGGCCAACAACGGCCTTACAGAAGGGCGTTTTAAAAGTACTAAAAACTTTTCTCGAAGACAGCGGCATTGTCGGCGGTTATTGACGCTTTTAATGTTCCTTTCACTTCAATGTCACTGTATAGATGCCACGTAGTAGTGACGGTGAAGAAGGCAGCCAAACTGTGATTATAGAAACTAGCTTATTATTGGGCGAACTTGTGCCCTCAAAAGAAGGCGACACTCAAAGAACAACGATAGCGGCGAACACACTCGGCGATTGTCGAAAATCTGACCAGCGGGTCAAGCACGTCGTCTTTTATACATCAGTTGTCGAACGTTCCAGAGTAATCGCTGGGACCCGCGTGCCTTCCACGAAGTTCTACACCATTCGCGTCGCGCATACATGCAATCAGATTACGCAAGGTTCGGCGACAACAGATAGCGGATAGAACCATCGATAACATTCCAGAAACTTCTGAAACATGCAGGCGCGTCCTGCGCTGTGCGATAACATTTGTTAGGCGGTGAAACATGTCGCCCGATAAAGACAAGTACACGCGTCAATATGTATGTGTTTCTGGATTATGTTGACTGTTCTGCTGTTACTATATGTGATAATGCATTTACGCGATGTATTACCACCCGCTGACTAGAGACTGTATTATTAGGCGACAGTATCATTTGTATTTTTGAGACTTTCTTCTACAGAACTATGGAGTCATTTAACTTGTATATTGTATGTACCTTGTACTTCTTACGTCATAGTGTTACTGTGAAAACGTTGCTTGACAAGTTCTGGTGCTTCTATGAAAAGCTTATTTGATGTGTAATCTTGAACCCTGTATGTTGTAGGCTAGACCCGTTCAAGAGCTAAGGAGTAGCTGGCGCCTTAAATTGTGCGTCAACATCTCCTTATATCATATTAATAAAAAAAAAGCGTGGCTGGCTTGTTTTGCTGGTTCTGCCGCTAATCATCAACTGCACGATTCCAAACAACAAATTTACGGCCCTGCCCTCACCAACATTTCATGAAGCAAGTAACGACATTGAGAACAAGGGGAAAATTCCGCCAAGCAGAATGTCATCTTCCGGCAACGAGCATATAAAGCCTTCCCTGCCGCCGATGGCCTCCAGTTGGGGCGGCAGCACCGCAGCGACCATGTCACCTAAGCATGCCTGGCTTGCGTTGCAGGTTCTTTACTATTCTTATACGGCAAGTCTGCGCTCAAATTGTCTTTGCCTGATTGTGCTGCCGCTTCCATTGAAGTTGTGTGAATGTTTGCTTGTCATGTGGTGTCGCATTTTGCTTTAGCTGTGCGGTGATATTGAAAGTAATCTGGGGCCAACCACTGAGGAACTACTTCAACTAATTTTAGACAAACAAACTCAAATCGAAGTACGCCTGACAAATATCGAAAGCAAACTAGAATCAATCAACCACCAGTGCATTATTTACTAAGACTTGAAATATACTGTTTGCGGACTCGAGCGGGCTATTCAAATCCAGCAACTAAATTAAATGATATAAAAGACAGAACCAGACGCAATTATATTATGGTATTTGATGTCTCAGAGGATGCGAAAGAAACGAGATGCAGATGTTGAAACCAAAGTGGTAAAGAAATTTTTTTCCAAACAGCTAGGCGTCGCTCTCACGTCAGTGGAAAGATTACACATACTTTGGCAAAGTAGAGTTGGGCGGAACAAGCCGGTTATCATCAGGCTGTATGATTTCAATGAGAAAGTAGCCATTTTTAATAAATGCAACAAACTGAAAGGTAGCAGCGTAAGTATTTCCGACGATTATTCTCAGGTAACTTTGCAGAAAAGAAAACTTTTTTAAGGGGAATCAGTTCGGGCCGATAAGGATGAGGGGGCGGAACTTAAGCTCGTGCCCGATAAACTGGTTATCAATAACACTGCCTATATCTGGGACCTGCAAGATAATTCTCGTGTTCGCTACCCGTGCGAACACATCCGGTGGCTGTGAATGACAGATGAAAAAACATGAACTAAGGATACTAAATGTATATGCGCGAAGTATTGTAAATAAAGCAGAACGAATGGAATGCTTAACAATACTGCGCAATGCTCATTTAATTACCGTGACAAAAACGTGGCTGCACGAAAATATTCAGAGCGAAGAAATGTTTCCTAGCTCATATAATATGCTCCGCAGGGGTAGGGCAAACAGAGGAGGAGGTGGGGTATTACTCACAAGACCACATCGCAATATGAACCCTTCCCCTTTATTAGAGAGAGAGGGAGAGAAGGGAAGACGGAAAGGCAGGGAGGTTAACCAGACTGAGTCCAGTTTGCTACCCTACACGTGGGGAGGGGAATGGGGAGTGAAAGAGTGAGAGAGAGAGAGAAAACTTAGGTGTAGGATGTCTATAGTCGGGCCCCTTTATTAGTGATCATAAAATCGTATGATGTAAACTAGTTATGACTGTTGTGATATTAGTCATCGAAGTCATTTATAGACCTCCAGCAAGCCCTGCCGAGTACCTCCAAAAGGTTGATGAACAATTAAGTCGTGTTACAAACAATAGAAGCAGAATTACACTCGTAGGAGACTTTCACTTACCCGGTGTTGACTGGGACGCGCGAGTTCCCGGGCCTATGGAAAGGTCTCACCCTGACTTGATGCTAGAGATTATGACGAAGTATGGTCTCATTCAGACGGTCAAGAAACCCACTCGAACTCAAGCGAACTGTAGTTCGCTGTTGGATTTAACATTTTTGTCTGGAGGAGCTTTTAATTATAGAATAGGTATTTACGAGGAAATTTCAGGCCAGAATGGTGTACTTGCTACAGTTAATGTTAACAAGAGGTGCGCCTCAAAACAGAAGGTGATGAACATTTACAATTGCAACGCAGCTGATGACAATTCAGTTATTGAATGCTTGGAATCTGCATTTGATACAATGCGACAAGAAGATAGCGTTGAGAACATGTGCCAATATTTAGTCTCAGCTCTGAGGCATAGTGAAAAAAAAAATTGTACCACTAAAAAAAAAAGGTGGTTTCGAAAAGAGAATCCGTAGATTACTCGAGATATAATCCATTTAAAATGACGTCTCCAACGTGCTCGTAAAAAGAAACCCAAATCTAACAGCGTAGTTGCTCCTCTCAGTGCAAAAATGCTAAAGGAACTGAAGGAGGCCAAAACGCATTTCCTTTCTACAACACTGGCAGACTATATGAGGAGCGCTCACCAAAGGTTTTGAAGGTATCTGTCTGGCTCTAATCGAATGATAAATGGAATACGAATAAATGGTACTTTATGTCGTTAATCGAAATCAACCACTGAAGCATTTAATAGTTTTTTGTCTTTATTTAGTTCAAAACTAGGCGAACCATCAATGAAAGTTTCAGGCAGGGAGCAATGTGATTACATTGTCATATGGCTAGAAGGTGCAAGTTCACCTTCTGACAAATATTTTTAGAGCTGGATCCTAAGAAGCCGTCTGGTCCTCGTAAGATACCTAACGAATTTTTGACGGGCTACTGTGAATGGATTTACTCATGTTTAGAGTAACACAAATGAAAAAATAATTCGACAAACGCAGAAATATTGAACGGCACTTCAATACACTTCTAAGTATACAGACGCAATGCGAAAGGTCACACGAGAGCAAGTATAGCTTCAAAAATGACCAAGAATGCGTGCGTGACTACAGCATTTTGTTGAGTGGCAGAGCAAGAATATGTTACCATAGCAACCACACTCGCTCTCGCTATTCGGCTTTGTTATCGCGTTTATGGGGTTGGCCGAGAACGCGCTCGCTATATCAGATCACGAATGATTCTGGAACGTAGTGGTATTTCTCTGAAAGACGGGCCCTTCGTTTATCAGTTTCCAGGCGCACTAGCAGATGATTGTGGCACGTTCTAGAATTCACCTCGTCGCCGTGACCGCATCTAGAAGATTGGATGGCTCATGTATAAACGCGGCCTAACGCAAATGGTCGTCATTCGATTCGACGACCTCCGGCCACTCTTGGTTCCACCGCCGTCTGAGAGCTGTACGTGCATCAATTTAAACGACACAAGTTCACCAAATAGGCTCGTTACAGTTTATTCCGTATCTGCCTGACTGCCTGCCAGCTCGCCTTCCCGCCTCTGTGCCATCACAGTCACAAGGCGTCTGAGATGTCAGCTGTTCGAACTCTCAAGGACAGGACCGTGGGCTTGGCCGAAAACCGAATGATTGAAGGCCTTTTCTTCACACTTGCAAAGGCGAGGAGGTGAAAAACGTCTTCCAAAGCAAGTGTGTAGTGCAGTGTTTTAACCTTCGCCGGGTAAGATTCTCAGTGCGATTCTTTTATATAATCACATAACACGACGACTCCGTTAAAACAATACGCAAGCGCTGTTTACATTGTACGCACCGGTGCACTTGTGCAAGTTTAAGTGTGTAAGGTTGAGCTTGGTACTGCAGGTCATCCTCACTTACTAAGTTGCACACACATTTCAAGCAGCTAAGGGTGCTAACACAATGCTCCTTCTGCGTGAGAAAACTCAAACTTAAAAAAGAAAATTCCTTAATGGCGAAGCAGAACGCGCACCTTCGTTAGTATTCGCATCCTTGATGTTTGCTGAAATGAAGGAAGCCTTAATTTGCATAGAATTGCCAAATCGCGTGTTCCTGGAGTCTTACTTTGATGTAGAAATGAGAGAGTTCGCAAAACGAGTGAATAGCTATTTCGTGGCTTAAATAATTCGTTTCTTTTCATCCGCGGACACAGCATTGCCACTGAATCAAATAACATACTCGTGGGCCAAGTTTCGACGTTAGTCTTAAGAAAGCCATAAAACAACCGAGCATAAGCGTACGTCCTTACGGTATTCCCCTCTGTTGCGCAGTTTTAATCTTCTCTGCGCTTCAACTTTTGTAGAGGCAGCTTTGAACTAGACATATATATATAGGTCTAGTTCTGGAGCGCACATCGAGCCTCCCTCAGGACCTGTGTCAAAAGAGCCGGCATTGAATAAGGTTCCCGGAAATACGACGCCAACGTATCGAATGACCGAAACAAAAGCATGCGACGAAAATTGCGAGCTGCACTGTCGCTGCCCAGATTTCGTGTGTCGCCAATACGGAAGCACAGAACAAAGCAGACGGAGACAATACCGCAGGCGAGGCGCAATGCAAGCTGAGAAGGTGGGGAGCGGGACGTAAGAGGGCCCTATAGCCTTTTCTTCGAGAGCCTCGATTTCGCAAGCTATCCCATTCGATGAAGCACACGTTGTATTCGAGTTCCCGGTCGCCAGCTGCCCTTCTTTAGGGTATTGCCGAAGGAATTGAAGATCGAGTAGAACTTGTTGCTGGGCGAGTTGGGTGGGATCTAATGAATCAGTTGAAGTTCAGCGCTGAATCCGTCGTTTCGTACTCTTCTTTCCCAAGTCCTTATTTTCCTTTTCTTGGCGCAACAATGTATTCATTAGAACTGAAGATCATTGCAGGGCAAGAAAAATTTCCGCAAGACAGTCTTGTCTTGGTCAGATTCGCCTGCACTAGCGCGTGTGCTCGCTTCCGAAGCCTTTTCTTGTTATCGCTAACCCACCTTTTCGAGGACTTGAGCTAGTTTCGCCCAGGCGTGAGTATTACATGTTCGAAAAAAAATTGGCTGCCCTGGTCGTCCTTTGAATTCGATGTAAAAAATAAAGTTGTGCTGTGGACTTATCCCTTTCGTAGACTGCGTGACGTCACGGGCCGTGTGCGAAGTAGAGTGCGATACGTGCGCAAAGAGCTGGTGGGCAGGCGTTTCCCCTCGCGTCATAGCTATCACGGCAATCTGCAACGATTAACTTGTTCTAGTACGTGAGTTCGCTCCCAGGCGCTACTCGTCAGCGGTACTTCGAGCCACTCTTGGCCTGCAGAGAGCAGCAGTACCCTGAGCCTTTCTTCATATATGGCTGAAACAAACAAACAAACAAACAAAAAAAACGATCCGAACTGTTAGCCCGAGCTTGCGATTGGGCGACATACTATACCTTTAGCTCGTGAACACTCCTAGATCAATACGCCATGGGGACTCAGTAGCCATGCAATTGCGCTGCTAATCACGAGGTCGCTAGATGAAATTCCGGCCGCGGCGGCTGCATTTCAATGAGGGGAAATGAGAAAAAGAAAAGGAAGATGCCTGTTTACCATGCATTGGGTGCACGTTCTTCCTTTAGCGCTAGAAATGTAGTATTCTCGGTGTTTTTATGTTTTAACATATTATTTGAGGATGCATAGTAGTTTTGGCCTATACTGCCATTCATAAGATTGCAGCCTGATCAGTGGATTTTTGAATCTATGTATCACAGTAATAACCGCTCAGACAAATTGTGCGAATTTTTATGTGAAATTTGAAAGAAGCATCTCAAGAAACACGAACAAAAGTAACAATTCGCTATATTTAGTATAAGTAATGATAGTAAAACAAAAATTCATAATATACAGAGCATGCACCTGATCCCTAGCTCCCAACTTTCGTAAGTAAAATCACGCAAAAAATTAGTATCACGATTTGTTGACGTCAAAAGCGGCCACAGTGATGCTCATACTTTTGCGGGAATGCCGTAGCTTTGTAAAAAGCGAGAACAAGTAAGTTACTATTGTATTGGGAGCATTTGCTTTTACTCATTGCAGCAGATAGATAGAATAAACTTTATTTTCCAATGGATAAGGTGGTCTACCCACCCCCCGACATTCAGGTCGGGGGCCGAGTGCCGCCGCTTCAGATGCAGGCTGGGAGGTCTTGGGTCCCAGCAGCCTCTTCAGCCAGTTGGACGAGCTGGACCTAGAGCTCGGAGTCCGAGCTGCGCAGCAGGGTCTCCCAGGTGTCTCTACTACCTATTTTGTGGATCGAACGCAACACTGCAGTATGAGGAGTATTCTGCATGCTTTCTGACCTAACAACCGCTGCTCTGTGAGCCTAAAGAATGCATGAAAAAAGAAACCAGGTGTCATTGCAGCAGGCACCTGGTTTCTTTTTTCATGCATTCTTTAGGCTCACGGAGCAGCGGTTGTCAGGTCAGAAAGCATGCAGAATACTCCTCATACTGCAGTGTTGCGTTCGATCCGTTTTTCTCTGGAAGCAAGCTGGTCTAGTGTGCGTTGAACTGGCGCTGGAACCTCGAAATTCTTCGTTCAGTTTCTGTACAGTGCTTTACAGTTATGTGGAGGGCTGCCCAACATCGTATCGTAATGAATCTGTCGATAACTACAACGGAAGGTGCATCCTGCGATCACCAAAACGTATCGGGTATGTGGCGTGTGTTGCATAAAATTTTCGCAAAATCGGAATTTTCACGATGCCTACAATGTCGTCTCTACATGTGGTCCTAGATATGGCTTTTATTGCACCGAATCTTTCAACAAACCCTTCATAGAAACTGTTCTTTAACATTTGTTTTGTACCGCGGGTACACCACATTAATATATTTCAGATATATTCACCTTATGCAAGCGGGGCTGTTTAGCGCTGTGGGTAAGACACTCGGATTCTGAGCGTGAGGTCGTAAGTTCGTAACTCGCCACCGCCAACGTTCTTCCTTTTGAGTTAATTTTGCTTTGTACATTACTTCTTTATAGCGATTCGCCTTGAACGACAGACGCGCGGAGAAGTTTTCTCGTTTTGTAAGCATAAAAATGCTTATGCATTTAAAACAAATGCCTTACCAGAGGGGATGGTTCACAATTAAATTGGTGCTGCATCGAAGGCCTCCTCACTATAGTGTTATGACCATAGTGACGGGTCTCATCACAGTAGTCACTTACAGTGCACATATAGGATCACGCAAGCACGACCTCCTACAAAAGAGTACATGCCGTAAATGGTTCTTCCTTCGTGGGTCGGCCCCGTAATTATGTGGCCTTGTTCGCCATGCTTAATCTTGTGGAAAGCAGGGGGATAAGGGGAAAGGGAGTATCGGGGGAGTGAGTTTTCATCCTTTCGTGTGCGCTCTTTGCGATAGGTTTTTATTTTTCTTGAGTGTGTTTGCCATTGTGAGCGATTGCTGCGTGCACCCGAGCCGATTGCCTACGAGAAGGCAAAAGGGGTCGTTATCGGCTGGCTCTTTCGGCGCTCTTGCATGGAGCGCTATAGTAAACATCGATTTGCGCATCGGGTTTCAAGACGTCGGTAGATCACTACTCTGGCTGCAGGCTGCGTATGGCGCGGCCCCGCGGGTCCTATATTGAAAGCTATCTGTGATGGGGGCAGAGTGTGACGAATGCTGATAGCTTCATGAGCGCTGTGTTCTCACCGCTTAGTTCATGTTGAAGCGAGAGGCAGCACTAATGTGAATTGGCTCGCTGCTGCGGACTCAAGATTGAACGGGATCGTCTTACGTGACAGACGGACAGACGGATGGTGTTCCTCGTTGTGTAAGCATAGAAATGCGTACGTATGAAAAAAAATCATGTTCTTCGCTCATAGCGATCATCTCTAGCATTTCTTAGTGCTTTCAAACTGAATTCAACGTAAAGGATAAAATATTGGTAAACAGATTGAGCGAGTCAGTCAAATACGTGACATAAGGTCTGAGGCAACACGGCGTCTGCAAAAGGCTGGCCAAATGCTAGAGTCCTCGGCTCCTTACACAATAATTAACTGCTGGAGTTAGTGATTCACATCCCAATTCTGCACGGTGGGTTTCTAAAGGAGGTTGCGATGGCCGGTTTTTTAACGTCTAATTAAACATAAATACGCTAGCATTTCCGCAATTCGGGCTCCTACAAATGGGACCAGCCCAAGCTGAATGCAGTCTCAGTAATACTTCAGAAAGTCAATTTGGCTGCTTCGCTGCGGGTAGGGGGAGCTTTGTTATGATGGTTCATGAAAGACAGAAAAAATAATTATGCTAAAAGAGACATTGAAACGCTCCAAGTGAAGCATATGTGATGAGAGAGAAAAAGAGGAGGTACGCGGAGCTAGCGGCGCTGAGCAGAAAAAAAAAATGACTTCGTCATCACTGCATGAGAAGACGAAGACGACAGCGCTGGGTGTCCAGCACAAAAAAAAAAAGAAATGACGAAACGAAAAGGAAGAAAAGAGCAAACAGAGATAACGCGGCCTTAGATGAGACAAGAAAAGTCTCTTAACATTAATTTGTCTACTTTAATATGGAGTCGCGTCGTTGCTGAAATCATTGCGTGCTAAGTAAAATGAGCACAAATAAGGTTATGCGTGACGACCTTTATTGTTGATTACATTTGAGAAAAGTGACGAACAACCTTGCCTCTTAAAACCAGGATATTTACTGCACGGGCCTTGGGAAAATAGAGAAACGTTGCAAAAGTTTTAGGGGTTCATGCTGCAGCTTAGTGAACACTTAAGATGTGGCAGTTTCGTCCGATGGGCGAATCACTGTCTGCGCTAACAAAATTTAGGGTCACGATGGAACTTCTCGAAGGTTTTTTTTTTTAACTATAGGCGGGTTCGAGTAACGCGAACGTGACATACTCTAGAGCACTCTAAATATTTGGCACCGTTAGCACGCTGGAGACTTCATCGTATTTCATGGGTGTGGTTCATTACAGCAGCATGTACACTTAATGACAATAATGCAGTAATGTAGGAGCAGTGGAGTTTCTTTTTTCACTTTCCGCCATATTTTCTCAGCCGCCAAAGATCTACCTACCTATCCAAGAAACATAGTTCAGCCATCGATGTCGTTTAGCTATGGAATGGGCTGTACTTACATTTTTAAACGACACAAAGAGTTCAGGATGTCTGTCCTTTGGACGCCTGCATTTACTTTAGTTCTTTTTAGCCTCGTCATAGATAGCGTAAATTGTGACTATAACATTGAGTATTTCTATTTTAATAATGCTATACGTACCGGCTCTCTTCTCTCGCTCTCATTCGTGTCAGATGCATAATTTCCCTTGTCACAACAATTTCTCTTGGTTTGTTCGTAGTGTAGTGGCTTGAGAACGCCTTTGGATGTCACTAAGTTACCCTGTGCTTATTTATTTTCTCTATTAAACAACAAAGCGACAGAACGCTCAACTTTTCTCACGAACGCAAAGAGATTAGTTCTCGAACATTTATTTTGTGAGCCCTAATTAAGCGGCAGTAGGAGCTGTACTGAAACTAGAGACTGTCTTATTTTCATGAATTATGAGCAAGAACATAATTTGCCTCGCGTAAATCAGTGCACTGGTCACGTGAAACTTTTTTTCAAACGTTTTTTTTTTCTATGCTCCTCTCACTTAACTTCTGCTTGCGAGTTTTTTACTTCAGGACACGCAAATGGCCGACACCTCTAGGAGGCATCATCGTCTCATTGCTTACATATAATATTATAAGGGGAACTCGAGGCGGACCTGCTTGTGTCCTCAGCTAAAAACGCCGCCGCGACACCTCCTCATAACGCAGCTGCTCCACGTGGTCCGCTTGCGCTGTCGTTAGGGGAGCTTCTCAAATTTATGACGTTTCTCCATCACTTTACAATGGTTTGTTTTCCTACTCTTAATAAGCAGAATTATCGTGTTTTATGCTTGCTGTCATAAATAACGCCGAACGCTGTGCGAACAGCTGCACAAAGTACGCAGAACAAACTCTCAAAATAAACGCTTGTCTGCATAACAGAAGAACGAAAGAAGATGTGAAAAGTACAAACTTGTCGATAAAACGCTACGGCACATAATGTAGATTGCATGCTAACCTGACACCAAGAAGGGAGAGCACAGTATTGTAACAGATGTTCACATCTTTCGCCACAATTTTCTCAATTTTCTTGTTTTACTTAGCCTTCTTTTTATTGAAATGAAATAAAAGAAAGAGGCGTAGCCACATTACAATAGTGACGGCTACTCCTTTTCGCATAGCGCAAATAACAGTATAAATATATATAAGAAAATGAAAAGAAACTACGTCATAGGGTCAGAAATTCACAGCACATAGTCCTAATATATACCCATATGCATAACAATATAGAAGTCAAATGCAAGTTGAACCACAATCAGTTTGTAAACAAAGTCGGAAACGCACACAAACGGCCGTGATGTAAACTGCGATGAGCATACCAACAGATGAAGACTTGCACAGAGTTTAAATATTGCACGCACAGAATAAAAAAAAAATGCATAACACGTTGCATACAAGCACTAATAATTACAAATAATAGAAGAACGTTATAGTAACATCGCGTGATAATTCAGTGCAATACCTAGTACTTGTTAACGATGCCTGACTCTTCATAAAAATGTTCAAGTGCGTTCAATGCTTCTCGCTGTGCTATTTTCGATGGCCATAAGCCCAGCAATTTTGCGAGTGAGAAAAGGCCGGTGAGGATCAATGGAGTGTAGCTCTTGTTCTAGCTGCCGTCTTTGCATCTCGTATACGGGGCATTCGAGGAGAAGATGGCAAACATTCTCATCGTCGTGGCCATAGGAGCAAGCCTGGGAAGGTGCCCGTTTTATGCTATATAGGAAATGTTTGGTGTATGCTGTCCGAAGGTGCAGTCAATGAATTGATGTCTCGGCACTCTTAGAAACTTCTACATCCAGCTGGTATTTGAGTCGAGGGTCCACTTTGTAAAGGATTGATTCCTTAGTGTTTTCATTAAACCATCTTGACATGCACAAGTCTTTCTTCAGTACTCTCAATATCCGTTTTGTGTCCATTGATGATAAAGGGATGAGTTGAATGTCTGCATCTTTATGGGCCAATTTTTCCAATGAGTACGCTAGTTCGCTGCCTGCTATACCAGCATGACCCGGGACCCGCAATACTATCACTGCATGTTTCCTTTCATTAGCCTGAGTTAAACTGTTCCGTACTGCGTATGTGTTCGTGCGCGTGGTTAGCTGCCATCAATATTTTCAAGACGTGCTAAAGCCGATAAGGAGTCTGTGCAAATAACCCACTTTGTTGGTGTCTCATATGTCTTGATAAAGTAAGTGGCTTGGAGAATTGCCATTATTTCTCTATTGTAGGCGATGACGTGCGTCCTAGTCGACAAGCGTAATCTGCCTGTAAGCATGGTACAACATAAGCTGCGGTCGCACTTTCTTTGATTACAGAACCGTCCGTATAGACGTCAATAGATTCCTGGTACTTGTCAAATAGATGAGGTAACGTTAATTGTTTCGCTGCTAATGTGGAAATGTCGCTTTTATTTTTGAGTCCTTCGATTGACATGGTGGGTAGCAGAGGTCTCAGTGCCAAAAAACTGATCGTGGAAGTCGTGATTTATGCTCCTGGAACATGGCGTGTATCTGTGCACCTGGACTGTTCTCTGTCAGAGAGAGAAGGGGGTGCGCAAAATTCTAGGTAGAAATTCTGAAGAGATGTCGGCATGTTTCCCGGCTGCGTATTAAGGTGAAATGTGGTTCCCGCGCTTCTGAGATAGTGAAGTGACTGGATGTAGCTTGCGGGACTCCTAAACACACTCTTAAACTCCGTGCCTGCAACAGCTGTAGTCGGTGATGGGACGTCACGGATAATTTGTCCCATACAGGGGCGGAATAAGCAATTCTCTGACGAACAAGGTCTGAATGGACGCAAAGCACGGATGCAGTTGTTCCACCCCACTTCGCGCCCGTGATTCTGCGGAGAACATTTATCACACAACAAATCTGGTCCTCCAAGGCTGTCTAATGGTGAGTCCATCGAAGCTAGTGGTCTAAAGTCACGCCGACAAAATGATGTTTCCGAGCCAACTCGTTTTCATGGGTGTCTGTTGAAAGACCGACATTTCTTACCTTTTTCCTTGGGAAAGGCAGAACTGCTAATTTGGTATAATATATCTGCCTGCCCCGTTCTCTTAATTAATCACCTATTGCGTTCAATGTTTCCTGCAGCCGATGCTTAACAACCTCTAGAGACTTGTTCGATACCCATATGCAAATCTCATTCGTGCAGCTGTGCTTCACGTCTCTGTGTAGGGCGCGCAATTAGCCGCACGGCGCACTAGCCTTGACTGTCATTGTCTGTCATTTGTATTTATATATATCTTTCTGTCTTTGAAGAAGTTAGCGATCCATTGGAGAACCCGTCCATGCAATCCGAATCCGAGAATTGAGAGTCCAAAGGGAACATGAAGGTGACTGGCCGAGTCAAAGGCCCTCTTATCATCAATAAACCGGCAATGTTCCCACAGCTAATGTCGTGGTCAACAAACTTTACCAAGTCCCAGATGCAGTCCATTGCACATCTAAATTTTCTGAAACAAGCCATTTGATCTGGTACGCAACTGCTGGATTCTATGAACCATTTAAGTCTAATATCAATCATTTTCCCCATCACCTTTGAAACAAAGCTGGTTAAACTAACAAGACGGAAGGAGTCAAGAGACAGTGTCGTTTAGCCAGCTTTTAGCAATGGTATCACGGAACACATGCTTCCTCCCACATCTTGTTGAAGACGTATAGGAGAGTGAACTTGCCTGTTGGGCGAAGGTTTTTCAAGGTGCAGTAAGATGTTGTCAGGACCAGTAGCTGTTCTTTGGCGTGTCTTCGAGAGAGTATGCTGCAGTTCTTTTAGGGAGAACAGAATATCCAACTGGGCATGAGGTAAATCGCAAGCACCTCCAATCTGTTGCTGCACCGAAAAAATAGATTGATCTTGAATTGATACAGGCTGTGCGAAAGTTACTAGTGCTGCGCAGAACGTGTTTGCAATTTCGCGTTCAGATAAGCCAAAAGCTGTAGCAAGGCTTTTGAAGGGACTACATTGTGATACCGGATGGCCAAGGGCGTTTATTAACCTCCAGATTTTCGGTAAGTGACGAACAGAACTCACGCCACCATTGCTGTCGTAGGTTTTTCATGCCCCGGTTTGATTTTCGGTGTGCAGCTTGACTTTTTTGATAACCTTCAAGCCGTCTGGAACGACAAAACCGTCGTTTTGTTTTCCGTCTAACTGTCGGAGTCGTTTATAGTCTGTATCGACACTGTTTTATCCTTCCGGTACAGTTGTGTATCGTGTAGCCTTGGAGTAATTACTAAGTACCGACGACATAAACGAGCCCGGGTCATCTACTTGGTTCAGAACCGCAGAATTATATTCTCGATATAGGTGTCAATTAGTAAGTTTGGCTACTCTAGGAGATCTTGCCGGATGCATAAGGGGATGCACTTTAAGAATTGGCTAGTGGTCACTACCCCATGTCTCATAATTTGTGCACCATCCAATACCGCGCGTAATGTAAGGGGAGGCTATAGTAAGGTCAAGACAACTACCGCAGTTGTTGCCTTTTAAAAATGTAATTGAACCATTATTAAGCACAACAAGACCGCATGCGTCTATAGCATTTTCTAGAGACCTGCCTCTAGAATCAGCGTGGCTACTTCCCCAGGTATAGTTATGAGCTAAGAACGACAGCAACTTGTCTCTTCCATAGCAAACATCCATGAGAGACCGCTATCGGACGAGTTTCTTTTAGGTCCTTGGCCTAATGCAACCAGCGCAGCCCTGGTAACAAGAGCCGCTGTAGCTTTTCTCCAAGCCACTGGGCTGGACGCACGCCTTTAGAGATACCACAACTCTGTGAATTTGTATATACGCATCTCTTCCTTATACCATCATCATTCATCAGCCCTTTCCCTCCCCGTCCCTTTTCCCCAGAGTAGAGTAGCAGGCCAGAGCAAGTTATAGCTCAGGCCGACCTCTCTGCCTTTCTGTAAATAAATTTCTCTCTCTCTCTCTTGAAGTCGCAGCAGAGTAGGACTGGTTCTTGAATCCTTTGAAAGAAATGCATGAGAGTTGACTGAGTAATTCGCGATGCTGGTTGCATATAAACGCAAGCAATGGTCACTAACAGCTTTTAACTTTACAGGAAACGCACTCAGGCACATCAGAGTCCCAGGAGAAGGGAAGACAGGAAGTTAGATCGCGTCTGGCGCATAACAAAGTTCGGCTAGGGTTCGGAGTTCGGGAAGTTGAGTATATTACGTAGTTCGAGAGACGGAAATCACGGTCTACACCGGCTTCGTTCTGACATAGAACGGGGAACCTGTATTGCGAAACAAGCTTCCTGAAGTCTGCACTCTTAGATCGAATGCCATGTGCATTCCATTGAAATATGGTTGTGTTTCGAAAACGGTTATATATCTGGCAAGCTAATATACTATGTTGTAAGCTACCTCTGTAGTACCAGTGGTTCTAACGAAAGAACATCGCTCACCTCTGGAAGGTTGTTCGCCATAGGAAACGCCCGCAGAGTTGCTTTTAACGCAACAAAGAGCATAGACATCACCATATGCTGTTGAGATGATTCCGGTTCACGTGAGACATGAGCAGGTGCTTCTGTTCTCAGAGGGATGAATGCCTGTTGAGACTCATGTTGGCCGTCAACAACACCTGGCGGCGTCTTTCCTTGGCTGTCCTTTCTGCTTGGTTTGCCTGTCATCTCCTGTAAACCATTACCCATCATCGTATATATTTTCTTCCGCTCTGTTGATTGTAAGGAGATGTTTTCACTGGTTTGACAGCATCTACGTTCTGAGGAGGCGAACCTTGCTTCGGGGTCCGACCATATAATATTTGTTGTCGCTTGAGTAATGAAGCCGATTGATGCTTGGAAAATCCAGCGTATGAAGTTGTATGGTCTCCGTTGCAGTTGGCGCAGTTGGGTTCATTTGTGGAGGTGTAGGCTTTTTAATCATGTGCCCCAGCGCAAATCTTGCATTGCAGTTGGCCACGGCAGGACTTAGCAACGTGGCCAAGTCGCTGGCAATTGCAGCATCGAGTTGCAGGTTCTAAATATTCTTCCACTGGATGACTCGCGAATCCAAGTGGAACGCGTGTTGGCAATGGTTTGTCAGGCAAGCATTGTAGGATGACGCTCCCAAGTGCATGTGTTGTTCAAATGCTCCACATTCTCGCCGCAGCCATCTGGTCTGTTTCTTGACGGAAATGACGCCGCTATCGTGTAAGCACTCAAGTAGTTGGTCTGCAGCGTGTTGAATTGGAACATGCCTCCTTCTTCCTAGATTTTTTGTATAGTATGGTAGCACGTATAGTTCCAATGCAAGGCCTGCAACATGAGTCAACTGAGGTAGTCTCGCAGAGGCAACGATAGAAGACAAATTCACGGAAAAATTACCTTCCCTCCTTACACGAAATGATTGTACCTTCTCTCTTGCCGTGGTAATAATCTCGGTGGCAAACTTGTTTGGATTCACTTTCCAAAACGACGTTTCCGGGTCAATGAGCTTGAAAATAAATGGTATTCCCACTTGGCGGGACTTCTTGTACGTCACCATGGTGCACGAGCTGTTTTCCGCCTCCATCTCGGCGGTTTCAACTATTGTGGCATCGCTGTACGGCTCGTGATCGTCGCTACGTGCCCTCTTCGGAGAGATCGTCTCGAGGTCAGCATCCGTTGTCGCACTTTGGTTGAAGTGGTCACTGCCAGCCGGCTGCACAGCGGCTGCTTGTTGTTCTGCAGTAGCATTCATCTCTCCACTTGCATCAGGCAAGCGCTTCGAGGAACAGGGTCCCTTCTTTGCCAACTCCTTCGGTTGCCGTGGGAGCCGCTGGTATGGCTTGGAGGCCAAAAAGTCGTCCCGCCTGGTGAGGCGGGAAGCCGTCGACCGAATTTCGGCTACTGAGTGCTGAGGTCAAGCGAGGAAACTCGCAAATTAAGGCGAAAAAGCGGGTCCCTGAGGAGCTCACGTCCGGTGCTGGCACACTTCGTTGTCTTCCTCCTACTCAGCCTTTCTGTTCTTAATCTTCTTTTCTTTATATATAGACTGAATTTTAGTTACAAATTGTCTGTCTGTCTGTCTGTCTGTCTGTCTGTCTGTCTGTCTGTCTGTCTGTCTGTCTGTCTGTACTGTACTGTACTGTACTGTACTGTTCTGTTCTGTTCTGTTCTGTTCTGTTCTGTTCTGTTCTGTTCTGTTCTGTTCTGTTACAAGGCGGCTAAAATGTGCAAACATAACTTCTATAAGGTTGCGAAGCGTGCGCGCGTAATTTCCATTATAAACAGTTTGCCTTACGATTTCGCAAGGCAGGCGCTTCAGAGGCTTACGAAACACACCCAGCAACATACCGTGTGTTTCGAGACAGGCAGCACGATAGAAGTCTCTCGACAGCTGCCTGCTGGCACATTATCGGAGCTGCCCATGTAATGACAGCCGTCGGGACAGGTGACGGCCAGTTGGGTGTCTCAATGTCTCACATAAAATTCAGCACCTGACGACGTGTTTAAGTCGACACCTTAATAGGTTCTAAATAAATCATCAAGTCTTGCTGCAAGTCCCACTGGAGATAACGACCTTCATTTCTTTTATAGGCAAAAAAAAAAGGAAAAATACAAAATGGACAAAATAGAAGGCATCAGCGGTTTCACGATATTTTTGTTCCATTCTCACATTTCTGTTTCAAACAGTTTTATTGCTTCAGTATTTGAATGTCTAAGGAAGAATATTGCTGAAGGAATCTGTGAAATCCAGAATAACTGGACCAAAATTAAATTTAAGAACAGAGACAATAGCGAAAATATATTCCTCTTGTAAAGAGCAATGAACTCGTGCGTGATCGATAAGACACGAAGTTATTGGAAACCGTCGAGAGAGGATCGTGTTACGCAAAATGTAACCCCCTCCCCCTCTAAAAAATTGCCGCGGAAGAAAAAAGGAAGAGTTGCTCGCCTTTCTTTTTTTAAGTTTCAGTTTGGTGTGCATCTCATAATAAATGTTCGAAGCTGCATAGAATGTCCAGTTGTATTAAAAAAATAAGTATACATTTGGGTATTAGCCGTAGCTTTTTGAGGCATATAACTTATTGACTATTCCATTAAAGCGCCACTCTTAAAATTAAAATGACTATTTGATTACCTTAACTCGGAGCAGTAGGTTTCTTTCAAAAGATGATTCTGCGCCTTTTTGCCTTCATTTTCTGATTAACGTCCCAAACCTATCTTGTATTCAGTGTAGTTTTTCGCTATAGCTGTAGCTCACACTCACTGCTCACTTCGCCCAAGTGTACGCAAAACGAATTTCTCTGAAGTATATTGAAAGCAAATGACTTTGTAAATAAATAATAGCTAGTGTTGCTTGTACCAATTCTGCACAGTGGGTTGGTGGGAGGCTACGGAATAATTTTGACTACCTAGGGCTATTTAACGCACGTACACCCTAACCTAAGAGTCACGAGTATATTTTTTGCATTTCATCCTCATCGAAATGCGTCCACCGTGGCAGCACGTCGATTCAGTGACGTGCTATGCGCAGGAACGCCATGGACACGGAGACAACGCGGTGAGTTTGAAGTAAAACGGGGTAGGTTCCGGAATGCAGCAAGTAACATTCGATTTCAGAAAATAAGAGCAAGAACAATAATAATCTGAGAATGTACGATTTTTTCTCGTCGACACCGTAAGTTGCACGGACTACTAAAACTACGCTGTACTAAAATTGTCGTCAGTGTGCTTGAATGGAATTTTCACAGTGGATGTTACGAGAGTTCGTTCATCTAAAAAAAAAAAGAAACCTTATTCGAATTATGTCCGGTCACAAGGTACGTCGCTGTGCTGATGTTATTGCAGGACACTTTGCGATTGCACAAGAGACGAGGCTATATATTTCTTGGCAGTGTATGTTTAGTTGCATGCCACAGGCAGAGATGGCTTGGCGGAGCATCTTTGTTTTTTATTAGATAGAGCCGTAGGCGCTGCCACCTGTCACTTGCCTGTGTATTTTTCTTTCATTACGTCACTAGATGCTCTGGTATGCAAAATAGGGAAGGCCGCCGACGGTTGAGGAGAGTGAAGACCATGAAATATACAATAAAGGGAACTAAAGAGATCGTAAACAAGTCAACGTTCCTTTCGAACTTCCCTTGAGAACTTGAACTCGCGTGCCGCTTTGTAGGACCGAAGCGAAAGCATAATTTCATCCTGGTCTTCACCCGGCTCTTTTAACTTTGATATTTTTATTTTGTTCGTTTCACCGAAACGCATACTGCTCACGGAAGCCGGTCAGAATTGCAAAAAACGCGACCAATATTCTCTGTGGCGGTTTCATCCCAAGCAATCTCTAGAATTATTTTCTTCATTCATTCAAGAACGCGAAAAAGTGCCTGACACTCGGACTGGCCAAATATTTCTTCTGCCAGCAACTTACCATACAATCCCCTCTACGTGGCGACAGGTTTGTGCGTAACGTGCGTCGTTTGTTTAGTCTGCTTCTATAACCACTTGACAGGCTCAGTAACGTGTACGCTCAGATGAAAAAAATAGGAGACGAGACCTAATAGAGAAACTTGTTTTGAAATCATTTTGTTTCCATGCACCAGCAGCAAAAACTTCCTGGTGTGCAAATATTCTTATCTGCCAAAACTTGTCTTACTTTCACTGCAGTTTGACCAGTATTCTGCAATGTTTCTACGACATTCACAAGCTGGCTCCACATCAAGCGTAGTTTCCCTTGCATTTGCCATTCCTTTGCGTTTGGTGATTTGCTCGCTTTATTGTTGAAGTGATGTGGCTACTTTGGCACACGTACATTACGACTACCCTCTGCTGTCTTGCAGAAGCTATTGCCGGGTTTCAAATAAATAAATAAATAAATAAATAAATAAATAAATAAATAAATAAATAAATAAATAAATAGCTTGATGTCTGTCTGTCTGCCTACCTGTTTCTATATCAATTCGATACTGCCGAGAAAAGAAAACAGAGGCTATTGTTTCTGCTGTACCTCGTTACCATTGCTATGGTGTAGCGTTATGCACTTGACAGATATAACGCTCGTCTCTCGAGCCTGTCTGATGCAAGGTGTCAGGCTCGGTACATGAGCACGTAACCAAATGTGATACCTTTTGCTTTTTATTTTTGAGTAAGACTCAATATAGCGATCATGGTCACAACTGCAGCGAGCTGCTGCAATTGAGATGTGAGTCTTAGCGTGCTCAGCATACCTTTCTTGAACTTTCTCAGCCTCTTATTACGGCCCATGCAGAACGTTAAAGAGCTTATGCTTCTCCGTGAGCCCTCTTAGCAGCTTCATCGGCGTTTTCGTTGCCCTTGATGCCGCAGTGGCCTGGCAGCCACTAAGAAGTGATTCGAGGTTCTTTCTTTGCTAGCTGGGGATATAACTGCCTTATTTCTAGCACAAGTTGGCCCGCCGCTCCGACTGCGCATTCCATCTGGGCTATTTCGAATCGAGACAACTGTTCTCTGCCAACTATGGCTAGGAGTGTCTTTCACGAATGCATTTGCTTGCCGTATCGGAATGACTGACAGTGCTACGTGCGATAGTTGCGGTAGCGAGGAAACAATCGAGCGTATCCTCTGTCATTGCCCTCGCTACAGCTCCCAGAGACAGTCGCTCGTGACGGCGTTAGCACGCCTCGATGACCGGCCGCTTTCTGAGCAGACAATCTTGGAGTGCCGGCTGATGCGACCTTTGCACCAGAAGGCGGTGAAGGAGCTACTGAGGTTTCTCCGGTCAAGCGACCTGCTTGAACCACTGTGCGATTCCTAGGTTCTTTAGTGTGTGTGCGTGTGTGCTTCAAATTTTTTCTTTCCCCTCTCCACTCTTCTCATGTGTGTGCATTTTTTTAAAAGATCTTTCTATGTCCCCTTACCCCTTCCGCTGTGCAGGGTAGCAAACTGTTATATATCTTCCGGTTAACGTCCTTGCCTTTCTCATCTCTTTTATCTCTCTCTTATGCTTCTAGAGAGCCCGGAGCATTTAGCTGTAGCCGCTAATTTGAGAAAAACCAAATAAACGTAAATTTATGAAGCTTTTTCTTAATTGCATATCTGCAAGTGCTCTGGTTTATATATATATATATATATATATATATATATATATATATATAATAGCACTGACTGTGGCGTGCGCCGTGGTAATATAAGGGTTTTGTTACGATTAAATTCCATAACACTATTCCATCCACTCAAGCATTCGGTGTTCCTACCATGTATTTCCTTCGTTCCTATTGGGTTGAGTAGAATTCCAGGGTATTTGTTTTTCAGGCCGACCTCTCTTACTTTCTTAAGTTAGATTTTCTTCCTTGTCGCTGTGACACACATTACTGGCTTCAGGAAAGCCCAACCAGTGTAGACCAGTTATAATAAGGTCAAGCAGAAGTTACATAAGTAAGCTCAATAAATTTATTAACTGCAACGTGAAAGATTTTCGTACTAATAACAGCGGAAATACATCTGCTGAGGAGACGCCACGAGGGCAACGGAAATTTAACCACACCCTGGAATGGGTCCAAAACACTCTAGTATAACAAGGGGTAACTAGGTGTCCTGTCCTTTCCCCTTCTTGGGAAATAATCGATGTTCACACCGGAACAAGAGCTCCGAGGGGACGTCGTGCCATGTAACCGCGAAAAATTCGCCTCTCCTGGGAAACATGGGCGCTCTGAGACGGCGTTGGCGTTTGAGAAAAGCTGGAGTGTCCCCTGGACATTCACTACACGCTGCCGCCCTACATCGGGACTCGTGACAAAGCATCTCGAGGATAGTGCTTGCCACCTACGGCCATCTCCTCTCCAGGAACTAATTTGCATTCCCCGTCGCATCTGGCACTACGGCGGCCTGTTATCCGCGTCGAGACAGCCATGAGCGAGTGACTGATCAGCACCCCCTTCTAAGAATTAGCGGGTGGCCTTTCCTTCGGGCACTTTGGCAGAGGACGACGAAGGGGCAGAAAGCTTAGCATAGCGCGAGGGAACGCGTCATGCGCGTGCCTGTCTGCAATGTCTGCCTCAGCGCATTCGGATGACTGAGCTTGCAGCCGCGTTGTGGAAAAAACAGACAAATGCGTCGTGCTGAACGCTTGCTATATTACTTCCGCGTTTCATTTGCTTTTGCCGCATGACACCGTAGCGTCTCTGTGCATTTCATCTTCTATGTTATGTTTGTCGCGTGAACGAATGCCCCAGTGGCAGGCATGTGCGACCCTGTGACGACGATGATGACGATGATAGCACGTCGACAGCGTGACCTTTAAAAAGTCATGGTTGCGGAGTATAATTTTGGGAGTAAGGAAAACAGTTTTACGTCGAAGCTGTCTAGGGCTAGGATACCGGGATTTTTGTCGCGTCCATTACGTCGACAGAAAACCTGGTGGGCCGACCCCTGCGACAACGCAGGGCCAGGAGCAATGGCTCATACCTCCGTAAGGCAGGGGCGCGAAGCGAACATACAGCGCAGCTTTCGTTTAAATACGACGCGACAATACAACAAATAAAAACAGTCGCTAAACCACATGACGAGGCGCGCACTTCCGCGTTAATCAACGTACGTTTCTCCAACATTTCCTCGCCGGTGCTCGTTGTCGGATACTATAACGTAGACGTCTCAAAACCGGCAACAATGCAGTGGTTCACCCACTTCGTGGAAGAGTCTGGCCTCTATTGCTTCAATGGTCCGTTTCAAACAACTACTGTAGGCGGGACACGCATCGATTTAACTTTGGCAAATGACATTTGTCAAATAAGAACAGAAAGCATCTGTCTGTATCATAGCGACCACAAAACAGTTATAGCAGTAATTTCAAACTAATAAATAAAGGTCTTGTAAACTGCATTGAAACGTGGGTTGGTGTTGTATATCACTCTGAAGAGCAATGTGCGTAATGGGTGCACATCAAGAAATCAGTGTTGAACAAGTTGCCTTACATTAGGCACAACATATCTGCAGCTTAGCTGACCGACCACCTTCACAGGAGTGGATTGGTGGTGAATATTTTATTTTGTGGCAACTTGTGCAAGTGAAACATTCCCACAGTTAACGAAAAATTTACTGGCGACAGCTGCCACAAAGCCTAAGTGAACTATTTCGGACAAAAATAGTTGTATATGCTGTACGCGCGACCTTAAATCGGAGTAAACGGTGACGGCGAGATGCGCTTGGAAGGAGGTCAGCATTGTGTAGGCCATTTTTGATCACCATTAGGAATGGCTGGGCTCTTTGCTGAAAGGCCCGTAAATATTCTGATTAAAAAAAATTTTCTAGACCAGATCTCAGGCGCGGTTGAAACGAAAGTACCTGCAGATTATGCACCTCATGCCCGGTCAACAATGTACATCGACAAAGCCACGAGATGCAGGCAAAATCGAGCATAAATGAGAAAATAATCGAACTATTGAAATATGGTGCACCGATATATCTTCTGCATGCAACCCAGAATGTTTGTTTCCTTTCTCGCAACTGAGTGCCCCGAAGAGTGACTGATCACCGCGTCTCTCGCTTTAGCCTTCCCCGTGTAATCATTTTGCCTTGCACTCAGAGAACCTTTCATACAATGTTTTGCTCCAACAACGCCTCTTATATCCCTATATGTGCTCGATCTTCTGTGTTATGCTGCAGTCTATTTCAACAGGCAGTATTGTTTTTTTGCCTGTCTGTTTCCATGTAAGAAGCCAAACTGCTGGCGTTCATTATTCATTGGTGTCAGAATAGAGAGGGAATTCCCAGAGCACGTCCATAGCTGTTTTCCCACGATTTGCAGTCAGGGGGTCAGCCCGTCATGCTTGGGTCGCTCTTTCTGGACACTACTGAGATAATAATGTCCATCTCCTGGAACTTGGATGGAAGAAAAGTCCAACCTTTTACAGCGATTTTTCTTCGTTCTTGTTTTTGGAAGAGACCGTGTGTACTTCGCTTTACCTCTCTTAAGCCCAAATATGCATACCAGCATTGGAATTTGCTGTTGCCCAGAAGTCAATTTGTGTTTCTACGTTTATCCCCATGTTAAAAAATACACAAAAATGTTGTTGTCCCCCAATCTCTACGTGCGTGCGCCAACTGTTGTCTGTGAGACGAAGTGCCGCATCCAGAAATCACGCTGCAAATCGATTATGTGACGTCAAAAGTGTTATAGATCTTTGGTTGATTGTTTAGTGGCGGTTATAAACAATCGATGTTAGCGATTTTCTTTTTATGCATGGAACAGTCGTTGTGATGCGTATATAAATTGAGCACCTGTGAGGCACGCAGAGATATTGTATTGGCTATATTGATTGTATTCAAATTATTACATAATAGAACGTCAACGCCAGTCATTTCTTGATGTCAAAGTAAATAAACAAATCATTCCGCACACGATAACGCTATAGGCTACTCTTCATTACATAGGTATCGTAAACGTACCACAAACGTTCACAAGTGATTTACAAAATCTACCACACCATCAAATTGTCCCTATCGTAAGGCATATTGCTATGAAAGACACACACAAACATCACAAAGGACGAAAATCGAGGAACAACATAAAATATTGCAAATGTCACACTACGAGAACTGCGCGCTGTGCAATGGTAGCCCAAGGTTACTTTAGAGCAACATAGTATTAGAATGTTGCATATATTTCGTTCATTTAATAACTTATCTCAAGAACAGGCGACGTCATGGTTAATAGCGTCGTTTGAACCCGGCTCGTAGCCGATATTGCATTTATACGTCATGTTTCCCCACCAATATCCTGATTAATCGCGTTTCCCGAAATGCTTGCTTGCTTGTTTGCTAGGTTCCACTGTTAAAAAAGAAAAAGAAGTGCGCTGCCCCTCTCGCTTTCATCTCACCTTTCATACTGCACACACGGACAATAGATGTATAACTTATAGATCGGCTACTAAATCGATGCGTGAATGGATGAGTCGTTTTTGAAAATGGGGTATTGGACAGGGTGATTAGATTGGTGTGTGCCATTGGAGTAACTCCGCATTAGTTCTCTGAAAGTACAGTGTCAAGCTGTAATGATTAAAAATCATTCGTTTAATGCTTCAGGCGCTGTTTTCAAAATGAATTTTGTTTCATTCCATTTGCCACTACGCGACAGCGTTTCTGGTAAATATTCAGTGAGCGAGGGCCACCGTGAGGCACCGTAACATAAGCATTTGCAATTCTTCTGTCTATTAATTTTTAGTAAGACCCTATGTCCAAAATTTCCTTACATAGAGCAACGACAAGCTCACATGGCGCTACACTTTTTTTGGTAATGATAACAGTTACATGTAACCCTTAGTTACCAGTAACGTAGGGCGGCGATGTATTCCTTGTTTTTGAAAGCAGCGAATAACGCACCTTGTAACTTTTTTTTTTCAGTAACGCCGACTGCCCTGCAAAAATGAAAGCTACGGATGTTGGCGCGTTCCACCAAGACACCTTTAGCCATTCAGCCTCTTTGGTCGCGGGCTCGATTCCCGACTGCGGTGCCGAATTATTCTGGAGATCTTCATTGCGGCATCTCGTCAACGTCTACTGTGCAGTTTCGGTGTGTTGAACCCCAAAATTCATTCAAACTTTTATGCCGGGAGCTAAAAGCGCGAGACCCACCGTTGTATCTGGATGATTAAGAGAGAGAAGGGCGTCTCTATCTTATTCCAATCAAAATCTTCTTGTATCTGTCTTGACAATGATCAAACGAGCGTGCGATGCCAGACGCTCGAAGGTTCGTTCAGTTATTCACGGGAAGCCCCGATTACTCATCTTTAATCCTGAGTCTAAAAGAATATATTACAACAATATACGTTGTCAAATAGAAAGTAAGTAAATGGTAAAGCAGGAAAATAGAGAAAGCGTTTTTTTCTGTTGTGAGACAGTCATGCATAGTTTGCTTTTCTAAACACAAATCATTCTGTTATAGAAATTTGTCGTTGTTTCACCGCCATAAGTATTGCATAATCGTGGCATACTAATCTACCAGCACTGCGGTAAATCAGGGTATCACCTCAGCTTAGGCCACCACATCAGCCGAGTACAACGTACAAACTCGAAGCCGGTTCCCTCTGTGAAATAAGCAAACTGTGGCTAACATTTCCCGCAATTTTACGGCTTTAGTATTCTCGGCACGTCGAAAGTAGTGCATAAGTAATGGGCTGAATCGTTACACGGGTCCTTAACCAACCGTCAGGCTTGGTATCCACAGAACACGCTGCTGCGGACATCTAAATCTTACAGTCGTGGGTGGCGCGTGGAGCTCACAAACAGATCGCTAAGTCGCCTTTTACAGCGTAGGCTGTTGCGGGCTCATTTGAGTAGCCGTTGCGGCATAAAATGTTGTGTTCAGTCGCGCCTACACATCCTTCATAGACATCCTTCATGGCTTCAAACCAACTAGCCCGCCAACGTGTTTTAACCGATGTTGTCCGCCGCCGCCGGTGTCCGTCGCAGCTATCGACGAGAATTAAAAAAAAAAAAAACAGTTCCCCCCGGACCGTATCCGAGGTAAGTTCGAAAAGAAATGCGCTACTTGCCACTCGGTGCGAGAAAACTGAGCCGCGTATAGCTATCTAGTACACTGTAGCATAGCTAAGGGATGGGACACCGTGAACTCAACCGTAAGTTGAGGGACAGCCTCAGAGTTTGGCAAGTGGCAGGCTCCAAAATCGGGGGCAGAGGCGTCTACGTGAACATCCAACATTAATTTTGAACTGCGCGTCACAGTGGCATTCAGTAGGCGGGGCGTTTTCGGCACCACTCCACCGTAGCCTTCACAGTGCAAGGCATTGAAGGAAGAGGATCAAAGGCGATCTTTGATCGCCAATAACAACACTTCTGCTGAGCGCTTTGAAGTACTCTTTTTTTTTTTGCTGCAAAGTAATTCTGAAATATTATATTTTAACTTCAAATGCATTTCTAGACTTCGATAGATAGTGTTCCAGGGCCTCTTAAGCAGTTCTTAAGTTACGTAAGCTTACTTAGCTTACGTAAGCAATCTTGCTTGAAGAGTAATTCGTTGAAGTGATTTTTTTGGAACCAAGTTACTAAGCACTGACGAACAATGAGCACCTGAGTGGCAGTTAACTTTTCCCACACATCTTTTTCGAACCCTGCAGTGTGCCCGCCATGCAGTGGTATGTATACTCGTGCTATTCTTTCTGCTTGTCGGTTTCCTGAGGAGTGCCGCTCTCTGTTGCATAGTAACAGCATAGAGAATGGGATACTGGTAGCACCAGTAGTTTGCCTGTACTTCGATAACCTGATTAAATCACACCTGAGCCAAAATAATGCATGCATACAGCAGCGTGCTCAATTTTACGAGTGGCGCAGCTGGCCCATGTCACATTAAGCTTAGTTGCCAAACAGCCATTCTCAAAATCCTATATAACGACCACGACATCTAGTTTTGCAACGTCTGTAAACTGGCGTTTAATGAAGCCGCCGCACCAGCTACGTGGCACTGTAACGCAAAAGGTGCAGCAACGGGGTATGCTGTCCTTGAGAGCAAATTGCGAAAAGGACGGGTCCTCAAGTTTTTTTTTTTTTCTGCGGCAATGCTATGTGCGTTTCAAGCTGTACTGAGGGAAAGACGTTGCGCGCGCTAGAAGAAAGAAAATTTTCACAGCGTTTGTTAAAAAGTGAGCGGTTCTCGCAAGCTTTCTTGACGCGCGTGGATTTTGTCATACAAGTGCAGTGACTACTTAGACGAGAAGTTTTTCATTGGTGAGCTTGCTCAATAAATAGCGCTTGCTTAACACAGCACAGCATTCACTGTACACAGACTGCCTGGGCTCTTATCCGATTAATTTCGCGAGCGGGTATACCTCATGCCTCTCGTTACTGTGACGTACGAGGCCGAAGGCAACTGTAGAGCTGTCTCTTTATAACCGCGTGTAGTATCGGTTAGCTGCGTGTGCAGGCGCTAATGAAATCGTGTGCATCTCCGAAGCAGCGGGCGCTTCTATTATGCATTGGGCAATGTCAGCATGTTCAATTTTACAGCATGTAGATCATGTACACAGCAAAATTTACCTTGGCCTTGAAGGGTGGTTCAAGCTTAAGTGTCCAGCAGCGCATTGTCCTTGGGACATTTTGATATTCGAGGTTTAAACAGATTAAGTTGACCCCATTCAAGAACTTGAAAGAAGCCTTTAACTGAGTATGTATACAGCGAGTTGTTAGCAGAAAGCCCATTAATTGCATGAAAGCAGTGCAGTGCACACGCTGTGGTCATTTCGTCAGAGTGTATACAGCAGCGAGTGTTCTCTGTTTTCCACTATAACGATTACAAATCAATTTACGTGAATAACAGCAATGAAAAACATTGTTTAGCGAGACTCGCAGTGATGACACATGTACATCGCTGCACTCGGGCAGAATGCAGACAGTGCTTTATTATTGCTCCTTTAGAGGAAAGCAGAGGGCTAACCGAGTGGAAGACTGCACAGAAGACGGAGTGTGGAAGATGTTCGAGCTTAAGCGGGAGTCCTGTCAGCAATAAGCGTTCATTGAAGTACTTGCTCACGTTAGGAATGACCACGAACAAGGCGCCATTCAGACAGCATCGTTCCAGTAGCTAGGATCGGAACGACCGGACGGGAGCTAGCCGGAACAAATATCCGGGCACAAAAAAAAAAATAATTGCAACTCTCTTTTTCCATTTGCCTTTCTTTACTTCTCAAGGCCGTATAGAGCTGCCGGATAAGTGCTGCGAATGGCACTGAGCGTGTTTCCAGAATGATCGGTGCAGGCTGGTTTTCGTGAGCCTTTACGCCGGCGCCCACAATCCGCACACTCACGATTCAGTCGTGTGTAAAGCTCCCCATGCCGTGCTGTGCCCTGCGTGCAGTGCACGAGGAAACCCAGCCCCTTTAATCTGTCTTTCAGCCTTTTTCACACTACAAGAAACCTTGCTAATGCCCGCACTGAATGTGTACTTCAGGAATCATGTCTTGAGTGGCGACGCGTACTTGGATCAGTCATAGACATGTGCCACCTGTGCACTCCACGCTACCAACCCCCCCCCCCCCCCCCCCTAAATTTTCGACGGTATTCTGGTCTCCCCAAAGTGATCGACTGGTCCTGAACAAGTGCTGCCGCGGGAACTAGCATTTTCACAAGGGGGCCTTCTCTTTGTGCCCGATGAAGACGAGTCCATTCGTCGAAACGTTGGTTCCAGTGACATCCGATGTTCGACTGTTGTCGATCACTTCAAGTGTCCACCTTCATGTTATGCTTGTTCTTGATTGGTCTCGGCGAAAATAATTTATCCTTTAGGTTGTGTGCTGTGATATTCCTATGTATATTATGTGTTGCATGTTCTGTGCATATCATTTCATATAATATCGCTTGCATTAGGAGTAGCAAGACACCACAGTGATTCTATAAGAGACGCCCGGGCGGAGCAATTGTCGGCCTTGATCGCCAGGCTAAACCTGCCTGTTGTTACAACTCACCACCACCACATGTCAGGCTTACACTGAAATGAATGAGTGACGAACGAAAGCGATCCACCCGTTTCTTGATCGTAACTGTTATTCGCAGGGTTTACAAAGCGAGACATATTGTTGTGCCGCATATTGTAATGATTGCGTCGCAGCCATCGTAAATAAACCGGACACAATACGGTTATGTATTACATTTCCGGTTCAAAATGAGGCCCATGGCTGACACGCTCTAATAATGAGCCACAATCAGGATAAAATGACAGCAAAATTCAAATATGCTCCTTGACCTAAGGTATAAACACACCTATTCATCAAGGGGAGTACGGTAGCGCGATTAAAGGACGGGACAAAAGACACACAAGGACACGCAAAGCGCTTGTGTGTCCCTGTGTGTCCTCTTTTGTCCCGTCTTGTAATCGCGCTACCATACACCCCTTGAAGACGTATTATCAACAAGCCCACATTGCACCTCTTCAGTCCAGTACTTAACAATAGAGGAGCAATCTCGAAGACAATTTAGAACTAATATCGATGACCTGCTCAGAGCATGTTAGTTCATATGGTACTGTAACATCGACGTGCCAAAAGCAACGTCGAAGGCGATTATTTTTGATGCGAAAGACCTTGTCTTCGTAATTTTTTCCACCACCCCATATGGATGCTGGCGTGCTGTTTCTGTTTCTTTCCAAGAACACCCTGCTCACTGCTCTGCGGAGCTTTATAACCGTTTGTTTTTCTCCTTGCAAACTGAACACATAGTATACACTATGAAATATAATATACAGTATAATATCCAATAATATCCATTATATCTATAGCCTGTTCATCAGTCTTCACCAACATCTAAAATACCACCGGAGCGCCTAGCACCAAGACTTATGACTTTACCACATTTAAAGAAAATTATGCTTATCTTTATCATAACGCTTCCAAGAGAGATCGGCGTGAGGCCGAAATCATTTAGCCTGATACTTTGCTTAGAGCGAAGGGAGAGAGAGAGAGAGAGAGAGAGAGAGAGAGAGAGAGAGAGAGAGAGAGAGAGAGAGAGAGAGAGACGGGACATGTAGAACGGCAGGGAGGTCAGCCAGGCGAGCCCCCGGTTTGCTTCCATACACTGGGGGTGGGGGAAAGGGGAATAGAAAGAGGAAAGGAGGAAGAGAGCGAAGGGAAGATGAGAAAGAAAAAGAGCTATGAGGGAATGACGATGGAGGAAAAGCAGTAAAATGAATCTCCTAGTTTGTATCCAAAGGATCTTCCACAATTACGAATGCTTAAACCCACGCTCTTCGAAAATTCAAAGGACCCAGTAAAATGCCTTCAGTCAGTAGCTTAACAAGTTAACAAGTCTACCTTTTCTAAATTGGTTTTATATCGCGAAACATAGTTGCACACCTGCTGTACTAACGCTCCTGCTGTACTAACGCTCCTGCTTGTACGTGTGCCCTTGCGCCATTTCGAGCGCGCGTGCGGAGTGGAGACCGGTGTTTAAGCCGAAAAACCTCCGAAGGAAATCTCTTTTTCGCAGCTGCACGGTTTCGCGCTCCTTCGTATAGCGTTTCCACATGCTGTGGAACTTTGCGCTGATTCCTTCATTACGAGATGGAGGCTGACGCCTGTGTTATTGCGACAGTGCGAGGTATAGTTATGAAGGTATGAACAGCGCGCACTTTCGTACTGTCCAGACACGTTAGCAGTGGTGAAGTTTGGAAGCCGCTGGATTACGAGTCCTAACTTGGCTGCTTAGCGCATCAGAGTTAGTACGAGGATAACGCACAGGGCCGCGATTGCTTCGCCGAATGCAAGCATACAGGGTAGCGCCGATTGCGGTGTCGTTGAATAAGTCCGGGCGGCAAATTGGTTCCGAATTACCGACTCAGTTTGTTCAAGGTTTCAACATAACTCTGCGACTGCACCTTTAATTCTACTGTAGCGCGTTAACATTCAGGTAGTGTGAAAAGTCCTAAATGGCCACAAACTGTCACCTGGTTTCATGTGCGTTCTCGTGTCGCTTGCGTTATGCACTAGATAAGGTGTCCAGCTTTCCAGGTGACTTTTTTTTCTAGCGGCACAAGTGTGAGGGACAAGAGCAGCAAACCCGAAAGCTATCACACTAGTGGGATAAGCTCAACGTAACATTTCATGAATCCTAATGAGTGGCCTCTGGCTGGTTTTCCACGGTGACTAGGAGCGGTTTTTCGACGAATTTGCAACAAATTCATCCACCCTAATCAACATGCGTGACGTATTGTTCGAAATATGGTTTTATTTCAAGCGCGTCATTCTTACTTTTAAAAAGTCTTGAGAGGAAAGGTACCTCCTCGTTTTGGGCCACTTTACAGACAGTCGGGCCCACTTCTGCGTTCTTGTTTATTAAGCAACTGTGCTATTGTCTGTATGAATTTATTAGGTGCCATGGTTCTGCACACATATTAGGTGTGGCCAGATTATGGCAGTTCGATTCACAGGGATCCTTTTAGTTATTTCGTATCTGCTTAATGTTACAACGTGCGTGCAGAAGCAAGCAAACCATGAACTCTTGAAGACCCGGAAATGTGAGGAGGCACCCCTTTTTTTTGGTAAGAAACAAGGAAACTGAGGAAAGGAACTACTTTGTTATCTCCATTGAACTAGACTCCAAACAAGTAGGCTTGAAGCACTCTGTCCTACTTTTGTGCTCGTATACGCAACAGTCTAAAAGCCTCGGAGCGTTTTACAATATGGTGTCATTGTCCCTGAACTCATTATTTATATTAGGTTTTATTCAATTCCAAGTGGCTTAATGAACTGGTTAGGCCCTTTTTTCACGCTGAGTCTCTAGTTGCTCTTTGAGAGAACTGAGCCTATTATTGAACTTCTTTCTTTATTTTTTCCCCTTTTTTCTTTGCATGGCGTTTCTTTCGGCAACAAACGGATGTGGCAAATAACATTTTGCGTTGCACCTGTAAAGATACATCGGGGCAGTGTTTCAGAAATCGCAAGATACAACAGCAATACTGTAGGAAAGGTTTCAAAAGCGATATCTGGTTTCAGAAGCGCCTGTGCAGATCTGGCGCTACAATACAGGTCTTTTGTGTCAATTATCTTCCCAACAATGGCTCAGTTTATTGCATGTCTGCAGTTACTGCTCACTGTAGCGGAATAGCAATGTATCGCAGTCAAACATAATTACTCGCCTATTATAAAACTAAAGCAATATTCTATGGGGTATCTGTTTACGAAACGTGATTGTTATTTGTGTGGCTATTTTCTTGTTGCCCCTTATTTATTGGTTTGATTTTGCTTTTTATCTTCCCTAGCAGGGTCGATATGTTACTGTTAATTTCGACATAGCTAGAACGTCGGCGGCTTGCTTTCTCAGGTTAGTAATAAAACGTAAATTTAGAAGAAAAAGATACCTTAAAATTTTATCAAATTTGAAAGCAGTATGGCAGCAGAACACAAGTCCCACGCTTTACAGTGGTTGTGGACAAAGTGGTTGGAATCATAACGAACAGTTTTGAAAAGCTTAAACAGAATGAGCGACACCTGTCTTTCTGCGTAAACATGGATGCATGTTCAGTGGACGTATTGGTGCTTTATATTTGTGATAAGACACCATATCTGCACGGTGTATGCCAGCTACCACACCAGGCAGCAGATCTGCTACTTCTTACGACCTGCACAAGTGGCTGGTTTCCGACAAATACATGCGAATAAGAAAACGGCAGTTTCTGTTTTCACAGCTACTAAGCTCAAAAGAAAAAAGTTCTGATTGTTTTTTGGAGCTAAAAGTGCAAGTAAACTTCGTGGGCACTATGCATATTTTTCTCAGGTTATCGGATCCAAACCTGGACGATGTATCCACCCAAATATAGGGGAAAGAAAAAAAAAATCAATCATCTTTAAGTGCTCGCAAGCTGCAGTTCGCAACAGCCTGTCGTTTAATGCTGACAAAACATACAGGAAGCCTCCTAAGGGCCTCGCGGGCATATTGTCGCCAGCGTAAAAAAGGATCGTGGAAGTGAAGAAAACCTAATTTTCCCTACTTCAAAGCTGTCTACCCCATTAGGACTCGTGTACGCTTACGTACGCGCACTTTTCGCCTTCGCTGGCTCGCCATGTGCTCGTCATGTAGTTCTTCAACACACCGAAAGATGGTGCTCATGGCTCTTGTTTAACAACGCGACGTGGTACCTTTCAGCTTTATTAATATGATACCATTTTTACATGGGATTGCAACATGAAGAGTACTAGGGGAGAAATTCATAAAGAGAAATTTGTCTGAACAACAAACGCAGTACACCTTCCTCCGTAGAAAAAACAAAACAAAACAAGAAACTCAATGAGGAACAACGCGAGGACAGGAGAGAACAATACTGCGTACCATGCCTGACAGAGAAACGCTTTCAGCGTGTTATCGAACATGAAGGGCAGAAAGAATACAGGAACAGCAGCCTGCATTACCTTAATGATACTGGCTTTCCACTTCCGCGTTGTGCCCCCCCCCCCTTTTTTTTTTTGGCATCTGATAATTCTTTTAAGGCTGCAGTATTTTTCGTTCGCTGTATCTTGGACGTTGCATGACGATTATTATTTTTCATTATTCCTATGGCTGTAGGACGAAGGAGATGGAACTTGTATGACAGTTGTGGCTTTGTGTCCGTGCAAGTTTCCAGCTCATAATAGATTATCTGAGGCGGCTATTTGAATACGCTGCTTATCGTTCACGCCAAAACAACACTGCACATTCGTACAGGGAGGGAAAAACAGACCAGCAGCCTCCAGCTGTCGACAGATGGACGACAGCAGAAACACACGAAAAAAGAAAGAGAACAGGGCAACAAACATTCTTCAACATACAAAAGGATAATAAAAAAGTATAATCACCATGGGGAAGAAGAGAGATAGGACAAGAAGGAAAGGAGACAGGTTAACAATAGTAGCAAGTGTATAATATGAGGGAATGCAAGCAAATCTTGTGCGCTCTTTTCCTTTTTCTTTTGCCAGCTAGGGGCTTAAAGAATATTTTAGTTGCCGAGCTTTAGGCACCTGCAGACACCTCTATGTATGTTTCACCAATGGCCCCAGCTCTTCCTCACAAACTCAATAATTTTAGATGAAATAGTCCGTGGCAGTCAGGTGTAACTCGCTCAGCGTCGACAGGAAACTTCTAACGTGAATACGAACTCCGCACTTTTACCTCCTAGAAAAAGAAAAAAGAAATAACATTATTGATTTTAATGGCATAACATGAGCAATTACTGCACATGTGATGGCGCGGTTTTAATAATAAGACCACAGTTTCA
This sequence comes from Dermacentor variabilis, assembly GCF_050947875.1. Classification (NCBI taxonomy): domain Eukaryota; kingdom Metazoa; phylum Arthropoda; class Arachnida; order Ixodida; family Ixodidae; genus Dermacentor; species Dermacentor variabilis. The sequence goes on along the minus strand of NC_134572.1, from coordinate 87,870,629 downwards.
CGAAGGAAAAATCCAAGCCGCTACCAAGTGAAGCTTCTAACTGAACTGCTGCGCTGTCAAAAAGGCTTTCAGGAAACACACGTTTTTGCCACTTATAATCATTTCAGTTTAATAAGTCAATTTCTATGCATTTTGCACTTCTCTCATATGCATCTGTTAATCATGGCAGCTTGGTTGCATGGCTTAAAGAAGATAACACAATGTGGACTGGTTACTGCCATTTGAAATGACTTGTCGTTTATGTGGTGGTAATCACTACCGTGTTTAAAAAGAATATGGACTGAACGATGCAAGCCTATATAACTGGCTTCTTCTGAATGAATTGTCAATCTAGGTTTGGCATCCGCCGCTACCCGTTTGATCACATATTATGTACTGAACTACTCTGGGCTTTGGAAAGCTTTGGCAACATGAGGTGCTTCTGCTTTGCAATAAAGTTTTCTTCTTCAGCCACGTATGACATTGGTGATTGGATCGCAAAAGTAAATTGTCCAACCAACCATCTTACACGCTATAGGTTGAGCATAGTGCACTTTATCGCGTCTCAGGATTGCGTCTCGCCTACGCTGAATAATGAATTGCTGACCGACTTTTTTCGCACTCGCAGCTTCTAACTCTTTTCGCCGGATCCCTAATGTCTGCAATTTGGGAAGAGAAGTGCTGAGCAGCCTGACCAGTTGGGAGTGCCCGCAAGCTAATCTCGGTTAGCTTCTTACGTATGCATGCAAATGAACTTCGATGAATGCATCGATTCTTTTGTGAACGTTCGTTCGGAGCCTGAAGTTCCGGTGTACTTGTTTTAACCAGCTAGTCTGGTCATCTTGTTGGGAGAGCAATTTCTACTTAATATCGAGCTTGTTCAGTGAGGGCAGTGAGGTGTTTGCTACAAAGTTTCAGTCTTGGTATTTGGGGTTGTTATAAAGGCTGCAGGAAGTTTGTTCTTAAGACCTCCCAATTCTAATGGGAATGGCGCACTTGCTGAATGTATGCGAAGTGTGTTAACTTCATCAGCTGAATTTCACGTTTCGAAACCTCTTTAAGATATAAATAGTGTTGATATATATGAAAAAAAGGAAGACCTGAGGGCACATGAAGTGAAAATAGAGACGAAATAAGGCTTACTCAATTTTATATCTATCAAAACATGTAATTCCGCGTATCTTTCCACCTGCCTTTTATCGCAGGTCTAATTGTATTGCTTTTGTTGTGTTATCCGGCTGTGGGAGCAACAATGTAAGACCACCAGTGTCTTTCAGAAATATTTGTGAAAGTCAATGATGTTGTGAACTTTTCCTCTTTTATATGAGTGCAGCTTCCACAGCAGAGTATGCTCGAGAAACGCCTCAATGGCTGGCAACCACCATCCAGCTGCTGCTGTAAACTATCTAATCTTAATAAGAAAAAAAACTTCTAAGAGGTGCATGTGTCCATAAATTAGGCTTAAACACTACAGCCTCAGTACTAGAAACATGCATGTGCTCTTGTAAATGATAACATTGCCATAGCAGTGGCAATTACCAGTTAAATAAGCAGTATATACGAGTGGCTCAACTACAGTCGAATGGGGTCGTTCTGAATGGTGAGATACAGAAAATGCTTATTTTCTGCGATGCTTGCTCCGCATCACTGTTCTGTATACAGCAGGTGACCATGAAGATGCCGGTGGTGAGATGCGTAGAGTAGTTTCTCGAATATAAAGGAAGCCAATATAAAAAAAAGTAATTTAATGCATCAACAAAGTGAAAAACAGGGGCCATCGGTCCACGTTGTGTGCTTAAGGAATACTTTGCGACACGGCATGTGGTGTGATTGTTGCATGCGTAGCGCTGATGAATGCAATGACCAGTAGCAGCGTAGCTGGTGCAACACCAAGGGAGTGACTTATATAGACACTAGTTTAACGATTGATGTGCATAATTAAATGTTAATTGTATTCAAGTTGTCCTAATAGTTGTCAACTCTGAACTACGTGCAGTTGGTGGTCGGTGCAGGGCAATAAATTGCACCAGGAGGAAACGCTGCAGCGCATTGCACAAGCTTGCAAAAAGTAAAGCCTTCAGCAGTTTGTGGTATTGCACAGTGGTACAAAAAATTGCGAGAGTGTTGTTTACTTGGAAAGCATATTTAGCGCCAGCAAACAAGGACAGAAGGGAGACGACACCACAATGCGCTAGTTCAACATCTGATTTTCAGGAAATACACCTATTTCTAATACACATCCCTTCCATCCTTGTTTGCTGGCGCTAAATATGCTTTCCAAGTCAGTTTACCAACACGCCCAACAAATGGCAATGTTGTTTACTTGTTGTTGAAATATGTGGATAATCGCCTCCTTCGAGTCATTTATGTTCTTAAATTGTATGTACGTAAATATGGTTGTTTTGCATAGAAAACAAAGCACGCAATGCAAGGGACACACCATAATTGTCTCCAAATCTATGAAAGAAAAAATAAGTTACTGACGCAGTGCTTGCCGTACAATAATATTGTTTTGGTAACACGCAAGACGAAGAGATGCTAGTATATTTCAATGGCCGTGTTTAATCTCCCCCCCCCCCCCCTTTCTTTTACCTTCACAGTCAAATACCCCTCAATAAAAAAAATCACCGCCAAAACACTCCATACAGATGGTTAAACAGCGACGCTGAAACGTGCGGCCCCGGTGTTTATCACTGGGTTAATTCCAACGGTTCCTTAAACGAAAGCTTGGTAGGCTGCCGGATCCTCTGTACACAGCTTCTGCTTGCGCTCGGCTGCGAGCCTGTTCTTGTGTCTGGGCTGCAGCATCAGCACGGCATAGACGAGCTCGTTCGTAGTTCTGCTCGCGGTGTTGCTGATCGAAAGCTGTATGCTCCTAAGGAGTACGTATGACGCGTATGACGTATGATCAAGGCCGATCCAAATAGGTCGCGAAGCTTCGAGTGAAAAGCGGTTCCGAACAAATTGTCACCGACATCAGCAAGGGTGGTTATGGGATCAGCGATTGAGGTGCGAGTATGTTTGGAGGCAACAAACACTGGGAAAGAAAAAGCATTTTTTAACTGAAGCGAGACAAAGTTAGATTCATTCAATGACAATAAAATTCCGTATCAATCTTATATATGCTTGACGAGTAAAGAAAAGACAACTCTATTTTATTTTGTCATTATCATTAAATACCTTTTTTCAGCGCCCGTCGTTGACGCCCCTATCGCATGCGAGGCAATGTAGCTCTTGAAGTGTTCTGAAAGGCGCGCTCGCGAAATTCACCTGTTACAATACGCCCCCATAACACGTTGTGCTCTTTTGCTTGTTGACACTTGTCTGAATTTTGTGACGCGGGCATCATCATCATCATCATCATCATCATCATCATCATCATCATCATCATCATCATCATCATCATCATCATCCCCACCACCACCACCGTCGTCGTCGTCGTCGTCGTCGTCGTCGTCGTCATCATCACCATCATCATCATCAGCAGCAGCAGCCTGGTTACGCCCACTGCAGGGCAAAGGCCTCTCCCATACTTCTCCAAGTACCCCGGTCATGTACTAATTGTGGCCATGTTGTCCCTGCAAACTTCCTAATGCCATCTGCCCACCTAACTTTCTGCCGCCCCCTGCTACGCTTCCCATCCCTTGGAATCCAGTCTGTAACCCTTAATGACCATCAATTTTCTTCCCTCCTCATTACACGTCCTGTCCATGCCCCCATTTCTTTTTCTTGATTTCAACTAAGATGTCATTAACTCGCGTTTGTTCCCTCACCCAATCTGCTGTTTTCTTATACCTTAACGTTACACCAATCATTCTTCTTTCCATAGCTCGTTGCGTCGTCCTCAATTTAAGCAGAACCCTTTCCGTAAGCCTCCAGCTTTCTGCCCCATACGTGAGTACTGGTAAGACACAGCTGTTATATACTTTTCTCTTGAGGGATAGTGGCAACCTGCTGTTCATGATTTGAGAATGCCTGCCAAACGCACCCCAGCCCATTCTTATTCTGATTATTTTACACTCATGATCCGGATCCGTGGTCACTACCTGCCCTAAGTAGATGTATTCCCTTACCACTTCCAGTGCCTCGCTACCTATCGTAAACTGATTTTCTCTTCCGAGACTGTTAAACATTAGTTTTCTGCAGATTCATTTTTAGACCGATCCTTCTGCTTTGCCTCTCCAGGTCAGTGAGCATGCGTTGCAATTGGTCTCCTGAGTTACTAAGCAAGGCAATATCATCAGCGAGTCACAAGTTACTAAGGTATTCTCCATTAACCTTTATCCCAGTTCTTCCTACTCCAGGTCTCTGAATACCTCCTGTAAACACGCTGTGAATAGCATTGGAGAGATCGTATCTCCCTGCCTGACGCCTTTCTTTATTGGGATTTCGTTGCTTTCTTTATGGAGGACTACGGTGGCTGTGGAGCCGCTACAGATATCTTTCAGTATTTTTACATATGGCTCGTCTACACCCTGATTCCGTAATGCCTCCATGACTGCTGAGGTTTCGACTGAATCAAACGCTTTCTCGTAATCAATGAAAGCTATATATAAGGGCTGGTTATATTGCGCATATTCCTATATGACTTGATTGATAGTGTGAATATGGTCTATTGTTGAGTAGCTGTTGCGGAATCCTGCCTGGTCCTTTGGTTGACAGAAGTCTAAGGTATTCCTGATTCTATTTGCGATTACCTTAGTAAATACTTTGTAGGCAATGGACTGTAAGCTGATCGGTCTATAATTTTTCAAGTCTTTGGCGTCCCCTTTCTTATGGATTAGGATTATGTTAGCGTTCTTCCAAGATTCCAGTACACTCGAGGTCATGAATCATTGCGTATGTCAGCTGTCTTACGCTTGTTGATTAACTTGGAAAGTTCTGCCAGTTCTATTCTAGCTGTAGGGTTAGAGGCTTTCATATATTGGCGTTTCTTGATCAGATCTTTTGTCTCCTGCGATAGCTTTCTGGTATCCTGTCTAACGGAGTTACCACCGACTTCTATTGCACACTCCTTAATGATGCCCACAAAATTGTCGTTCAATGTTTGAACACTAAGGTCCTCTGCCCGAGTTAAAGCCGAATACCTGTTCTGTAGCTTGATCTTGAATTCCTATATTTTCCCTCTTACCGCTAACTCATTGACCGGCTTCTTATGTGCCACTTTCTTCCGTTCCCTCCTCAGCTCTAGGCTAATTTGAGTTCTTACCATCCTATGGTCACTGCAGCGCACCTTGCTGAACACGTCCACATCTTCGTTGATGCCAGGATTAGCGCAGAGTATAAGGTGTATTTAATTTCTTGTCTCGCCATTCGGACTCCTCCACGTCCACTTGCGGCTGTCCCACTTGTGGAAGAAGGTATTTATTATCAGCATATTATTCTGTTCTGCAAACTCTACTGATAACTCTCCCTTGCTATTCCTAGAGTCTATGCCATATTCCCCCACTGACTTGTCTCTAGCCTGCTTCTTGCCTAACATGGCATTGATGTCGCCCATCAGTATAGTGTATTTTGTTTTGACTTTACCCATCGCGGATTCCACGTCTTCATAAAAGCTTTCGTCGGTTCCCAAAGAAAGTATGTTCTGTTGAGGGGTGCGATTTCGACACCCGTACGGCTGGCATTTTCTCGCATCGCTTTCCGCGCTGAAAGCTCGAAACGCCCGGCAAGTCGAATGGCGGAGCATCCAAATATACAGCTCTAATGGCGGACCACCAAAACAAATTTCGTGCCTTTGAGAACAAGATGATGTCACTTTTGTTTTTAACAGATATGGCGTCACATTGTTTTTTTCTTGCGCTGGAAGTTTTTCCTCCTCGTACAGATGGCGCTAAGCCCCATGAACCACCGATGAACCGCCATGTTTTCAACCTATGGGCTTCTATGGAAGCTTCGAAATGAGTACAAGGTAAATATACCTGGTAGCGGAGCCGGAGAGAAACTGCTGCGCGTGCGCTCGGCTTCGACAGAGAGCAATGACGTCACTACTTGCGCAGCTAATTCAACACTACCTAGATAGCGCAGTGCCTTTTCACTCCGATCCATGACGCCATGTTAACTGGCGCGACTGCCATAGAATCTAATGGGGATGCTCCCGAGTACGCAACAGTGATTTTGGCGTCACCACTTTCATCCTGCCAGCCTTGTCAATGGAAACTTTGGGCCAGGTAGCGCGACGTCATGGATCGGAGTAAACAGGCGCTTTGCTATACAGGTAGCATAGGGGGGGAGGGGTGAGTCGTGCGTCTCTCTTCCTCTCTCTTTTATTTATTTATTTTATTTTTTTATTACGCATGGGGCTGCACAGGAGGAGTTTTCGACATACAGGTGACAGATGGGCGGATGGACAAGCGAATCGGCTAGACCCCCCCCCCCCCCATATACAGCTTCACTGTAAAAAAAAAAAAAAAAAAGAAGGAGTTGGAGGCTTGCACGGCACTCACAGCAGTTACAGCGTAAGCTGGAGGAGCGGCTCCGTAGGACCTCCGTTTTCGGCAGCACGCGTCGTTTTCACGGGAATAATCTGAACTGTCCGCCCCGCGTTGACGGCAACCTGCAGCTTGTTTCGCTCTCTCCACAGCGGTCTGATAAGCCCGACGTTGCGTTGTTACAGCCGCGCGCGTAGCTGTACGATTCGCTTCTCCAGCATCGGTGCATACCTTGAGAGGAGGTGCCATAACGTGCACCGAAGAGTAAACACTGGTATTGAGACTACGTGGCGCACATGTCACATCCCTTGACACGTGGTACGATGCGATTGAACTGCTACAAGTCGGGACCCCTGGTGGAATACAACGCAGCTGCAGTGCGAGGTTTGCACGTATCGACGATACAGGACGCACATCTCACGTCTCGTGACATGCGGCACGATACGATGCTGCTGCTGCTGCTGCTACATGATGACAACGATTATGAATTATTGGTGTCCCCTTTGAAATGGGGCGGGGAGAAATAGCCGCCTAACTTGCTTGGTTTAATCAGGTATGCTATACAGGTTTTTTCATTCCAGCATTTTTGTGGACATCTCCTTCATCTCTTTTTTGTTCCTCAAAACTTCTCTATCTGCCTTGTAGCGCTACCTATGCAACTGCTACATGGCGGCCCACCTGGTACACCAGTATGCAAATGCAATGCAAAGTGTGCACATATCAACGCTACGAAACATAAACTCACTACATCTGCAAAATTAATCATCTGAGCAAGGCGGTGCGCTCTCGAGTTTTCCAGGTTGAAGAACTGCTGCTCCATTCCAGTCAAGTGTTTGCGCGCGCCGCTTCGTTTAAGCGCTTCACCAACGCTGTTTAGAAATTAGCACGCGCGATGTAGTTTATGACACGCCGCGCTACACCCGGCGCTGAATGTTTGACTCGCTGGCTTACTGCAATCTTGCGTCCCGTGCTACACATGAGTAGACGCAATACTAATCTTTCCAAAGCCTTCGTGTGGCTGCACCACGGTGCATTTACGCGCTGCGTTTCTTGGTTATAAATAATTTAACCGACTTAACCGGAGAAGTTATTTGCTCTGCGATGGCGAGAATTTCGTAAACAAGTCGTCATTGCGTGCACAAGAGTTTCGCGGTCTAGGCGCAGAGAGCGGCGACATTGCAGGAGCTTCTCCCCACCGAAACAGGCCGGCGTGGCGCCTTCGCCTAACTACTGCAGGATTAACGCAGTAGAAATGAAATATGGGGGAGAGAGAGGAAGTAACATGAGAAGCCCCGCAGTCTAACGATGTTTCATCTCAGATATGATTCGGAGTGCGGAGAGCATTTTCATTGCATGCACGATGGGAAAGAAGAAGAAGAAACAGAAAAAAAGAATCCGGGCGCTTTAATTAAGTAGTGGGCTTCACATGAATTGATAATCCGGGGAGAGCTGATCTCTGCATGGTCTTTACGCCTACACATCACACAACAGCGGGCAGGTGAGTCTGGAAACGGCGATGACGGTGTTGGGCGGACGCAGATGGCTGCGCTGGGGCGTTAGCTTCCATGGAGAAGACAATTAGAAAAGAAAGGTGATAGAACAAGGACTACAAAAGAGAAATAAAATAAAATAAAGGAAAGTATGTTAAAGCGGGAGAGAGGAGAGGCTCGTATTCCTGGGAAAACAGTGAGCAGAGAACGGCCGCGGACTTTTTGAGTGTCTACAATTTACAGTATGCCCTTTCTCACTTCGAATGTTTTTATATATTTTTGGCCAGTATTACTTGCGAAGATGGCTACTAATGCGCATTCTTTTCTCTCTAGTAAAGTGACCTTATACGGGATTAGCTGCCTTTCTCGATGGCCTCTTCTTGTATCGTTCTCGTTTTCGTTGTCCATGCAGCCTAGATTTTATATCGCTCTCTTGGCGCTGCGGCAGCAGTAGCACATTAGGAATAACAACAACAGTAACATACGTTATTGTTGCAAATGGCGATTATTCTGCCCTTTCGGTGTCCGCGCGTTCGCGTACCTATAGCCCTGTTATGACGTCAGCGGTGGAGAAAACGCATTCGTGGCGCGCTACCGTCCCATGAGAAACCGGCGATGAACACAGCACGAGATATATCCTCTGGAAATCGTGAGAACTGCATTGCTGCGATCATAATTAGTGATGCATTTATACGAAAGGGCCACTTTTGAGTGATCACTTGACAATTTTTGAACTCGTGGATCCGGTGCCTCAAAATCTGTGACAAAACTGCCGTGTGCACGTTTATATGTATACTTATTATGACAGCCAACCACACGCACGAATAACATACACAGTACTGAACAGCTTAACTGAGGCTAATAAAAGGAAACATGAAGTGATATTACAGTGGGTTCCGGGCCATGCTGGTATAACAGGCAACGAACTGGCGGACTCATTGGCAAAATCGGCCCATAAAGATGCACAAATTCAAGTCTTACCTTCATCACCAATTGATACAAAATGGATATTGAGAGTACTAAAAAAAGACTTGTGTATGTCAACATGGTTTAATAAAAATACTAAGGAATCAATCCTTTACGAAGTGTACCTTCAACTCAAATACCAGCTGGATGTACAACTTTCTAAAAGTACGGAGACACTAATTAATCGACTGCGCCTTGGGACAGCGTACACCAAACGTTTCCTATATCCCATCAAACGGGCTCCTTCCACGGCTTGCTCCTGTGGCGACGACGATGAGGATGTTCGCCATCTACTCCTCGAATGCCCCATATACGAGATGCAAAGACGGCAGCTAGAACAAGAGCCCGAGCCCATTGATCCTCACCGGCCTTTCTCACTCGCAAAATTGCTGGGCCCATGGCCATCGAAAATAGCACAGCGAAAAGCATTGAATGCGCATGAACATTTTTATGAAAAAACAGACATCCTGAACTAGTGCTAGGGGCTGCACTGAATAACCACACGATGTTACTACAACGTTCTTCTATAATTTGTAATTATTAATGCTTGTATATTACGTGTTAAACATTTATTTTGGATTGGGTGCGTGAATTATTTTAACACTGTGTAATTCCTCATCTGTTTATATGCTCATCGAAGTCTACATCAAGGCCTTTTGTGTGTCTTTGGGACTTTGTTTACGAACTCATTGTGGTGCAACTTGCACTTGACTTTTATATCGTTATGTTCATGGGCGTATATGACTGTGCTGTGGATTTCTGACCGTATGAAGTGATTTCTTTTCATTTTCCTACATATCTTTTTATATTGTTGCTTCGCTATGAGAATAGGAGTAGCCGTCACCATTATAAGGTGACTACGTCCCTTTATTTTATTTTCATTTCAGTAAAAAGAAGGCAAATTATTACAGTGAAAGTAGAAACACCGGAAAGAATGCGAACACGAGCGCTAGTGAAAATATATCATTTACCTCTTATATTCTGTTGTGAAATGCGCATGACCTGCACGTATTCAGGAATGCACACACCGGAGTGCAAAGAAAGAAAGAAAGAAAGAAAATCGTGAATGGCAGCGCGAAGGAGAACATCAGGAGTCAAAGCAAAGTTTGCCGGTGTGAATTATTTAATTACTTAATGTAATTAAATAGGGTACGAACTTTCCAGAGTAATGTAGACATTTTATTCGCCAGTCTGCCTAACGTGTGAGCTGTACGACTAAGACGAGTGTCACAATATTCGAGACGCATACAATAACGTTTCTTCCTTTTTCTTTTCTTTTACTTTTCCTGTTGCGTATGTGTTGCTTCTCTAAAGAAAAATAAAACGGGGCACCCTAATTTCACTTATGCGGCTTGCTTTAGATGTGCTTGTAAGTCAGCGGTGCCCTCAGGCTGTTCCTATCGAATTACATCGTGAGTTACGCCCTCAAAGGTGCGAGAGAATTTAACGTCTCTTGTTTCGTTCCTCGCTTTTATGAGTTCATTCTATTCTGTGCAGAACATCTGGGTCCGTATTCACAGAACGATTTTACGTTAGAATTGTTCCTTAGAGAAAGTTTTAGCTAATCCCGATGCTGGGCACATAATAAGCGAAGCGGCCAGCGAAAGGCAAAGGATACTTACAAATAAAACGCTTTGTGAATCCGGCCCCTGACGTTAAGATATTTATTTTCCTCTCTATATAAGCAGACTTTCAAAGTTCTCTTTTATGTGCTGTGTCGATAATCCGGCACTTGAAATACTCAGAAACGCACTATGCAATTAGAGAAGGCTCCCTAGACATGACACCTGACCTTTGGATTAGCTATCATCATCATCATCATCATCAGCCTAGTTACGCCCACTGCAGGGCAAAAGCCTCTCCCATACTTCTCCAACTACCCCGGTCATGTACTAATTGTGGCCATGTTGTCCCTGCAAACGTCTTAATGTCATCCGCCCACCTAACTTTCTGCCGCCCCCTGCTACGCATCCCTTCCCTTGGAATCCAGTCCGTAACCCTTAGTGACCATCGGTTATCTTCCCTCCTCATTACATGTCCGGCCCATGCCCATTTCTTTTTCTTGATTTCAACTAAGATGTCGTTTACCCGCGTTTGTTGCCTCACCCAATCTGCTCTTTTCTTATCCCTTAATGTCACACCCATCATTCTTCTTTCCATAGCTCGTTGCGTCGTCCTCAATTTCAGCAGAACCCTTTTCGTAAGTCTCCAGGTTTCTGCCCCATATGTGAGTACTGGTAACACGCAGCTGTTATACACTTTCCTTTTGAGGGATAGTGGCATCCTGCTGTTCATGATTTGAGAATGCCTGCCAAACGCACCCCAGCCCATTTTTATTCTTCTGGTTATTTCAGTCTCATGATCCGGATCCGTGGTCACTACCTGCCCTAAGTGGATGTAGTCCCTTACCCCTTCCAGTGCTTCGCTACCTATCGTAAACTGCTGTTCTCTTCCGAGCCTGTTAAACATTACTTTAGTTTTCTGCAGATTAATTTTCAGACCCACCCTTCTGCTTTGCCTCTCCAGGTCAGTGAGCATGCATTGCAATTGGTCTCCTGAGTTACTAAGCAAGGCAATATCATCAGCGAATCGCAAGTTGCTAAGGTATTCTCCATCAACTTTTATCCCCAATTCTTCCCACTCCAGGCCTCTGAATACTTCCTGTAAACATGCTGTGAATAGCATTGGAGATATCGTATCTCCCTGTCTGACGCCTTTCTTTATAGGGATTTTGTTGCTTTCTTTGTGGAGGACTACGGTGGCTGTGGAGCCGCTATAGATATCTTCCAGTATCTTTACATATGGCTCATCTACACCCTGATTCCGTAATGCCTCCATGACTGCTGAGGTTTCGACTGAATCAAACGCTTTCTCGTAATCAATGAAAGCTATATATAACGGTTGGTTATATTCTGCACATTTCTCTATCACTTGATTGATAGTGTGAATATGGTCTATTGTTGAGTAGCCTTTACGGAATCCTGCCTGGTCCTTTGGTTGACAGAAGTCTAAGGTGTTCCTGATTCTATTTGCGATTACCTTAGTAAATACTTTGTAGGCAACGGACAGTAAGCTGATCGGTCTATAATTTTTCAAGTCTTTGACGTCCCCTTTCTTATGGATTAGGATTATGTTAGCGTTCTTCCTAGATTCCGGTATGCTCGAGGTTATGAGGCATTGCGTATACAGGGTGGCCAGTTTCTCTAGAACAATCTGACCACCATCCTTCAACAAATCTGCTGTTACCTGATCCTCCCCAGCTGCCTTCCCCCTTTGCATAGCTCCTAAGGCTTTCTTTACTTCTTCTGGCGTTACCTGTGGGATTTCGAATTCCTCTAGGCTATTCTCTCTTCCACTATCGTCGTGGGTGCCACTGGTACTGTATAAATCTCTATAGAACTCCTCAGCCACTTGAACTATCTCATCCATATTAGTAACGATATTGCCGGCTTTGTCTCTTAACGCACACATCTGATTCTTGCCTATTCCTAGTTTCTTCTTCACTGTTTTTAGGCTTCCTCCGTTCCTGAGAGCCTGTTCAATTCTATCCATATTATAGTTCCTGATGTCCGCTGTCTTACGCTTGTTGATTAACTTAGAAAGTTCTGCTAGTTCTATTCTAGCTGTAGGGTTAGAGGCTTTCATACATTGGCGTTTCTTGATCAGATCTTTCGTCTCCTGCGATAGCTTACTGGTTTCCTGTCTAACGGAGTTACCACCGACTTCTATTGCGCAGTCCTTAATGGTTCCCATGAGATAGTCGTTCATTGCTTCAACACTAAGGTCCTCTTCCTGAGTTAAAGCCGAATACCTGTTCTGTAGCTTGATCCGGAATTCCTCTAGTTTCCCTCTTACCGCTAACTCATTGATTGGCTTCTTGTGTACCAGTTTCTTCCGTTCCCTCCTCAAGTCTAGGCTAATTTGAGTTCTTACCATCCTATGGTCACTGCAGGTATTAGCTATAGCCTTGAGTAAAGACGCAGGTTTGCAAGAGCAAGTTTACAGCCGAACGGATCAGCTGAGAACTGCGACGCCGGCTTCAAATTCGTGCTAATTAGGGCGCCTCTAGCGGGCACATTATTCGGTAATATTCCTACACTGCGTCGAGTTTCTACCGTTCTTTCGCATACTAACTTAGCGCGAGCGGCACCGAGAGCAGTGGTGGCCCCGGTCGTAAACTCCAACCCCAGGTTGGGCACGCAGTTGAACCTGCATTGAACTTTTGTGAATGCTAGCATTTGTTGCCACTTATGTATGGGTTGCTGTCGCTTTCTTCACTTCAGCGTTTAGAAGTGAAAAAAAAAACATTACTTAAATATTTTCTCACTGCAAATTAATTTTTTTGTAATCTAAGTACTTACATATATTACCCTAGGCGAATAAGCGGTTACATATCTTGTACATCATGAACGGTGTAGTGTGTTACTACTTTATCTAAAACCGCGTTCTTTCCACTCCAAAAAAAAAAAACAGAAAAACTACTCCTAGTAGATATATATAGGGGCAAATTTTATCATTTCATCCTACTCGTACGTGAACGTCATCCAGTACTGCTACAGCTAATAGGAAAAATTTCAGGGTGAAGAACGTTGAAGTACACATGTACGCAATGGAGGTGCTCACGGAACCGTTTCTAAACAGCGGTGCGCTTGCAACGTCATCAAGCCTCTCAGAGGCTTAATTAATCAGAGCCTCTCATTAAGCCTCTCTGTTACCGCAAATTAAGCCAATCAGAATTTTGTTCCAGTTGGCCCAATCGATTCATTATCTTTCGACTTCAACAACATGAGTGAAATAACTTCAGGGAGGCATATTATCAGATAAAAGGTGAGAATTCAGCATATAAAATGGTGATTACATCTATATTTGCTACACGTAAGATTCCTTGCCTGGCCCGTACTTACTAGTTTTCGCACAATAGCTAAACACGCTGTTGTTTTCTTTTGGTGTAAGGATACTACGTGATGATTTTTAGCTAATGTAACAAGACGGGTACGTAGAACATCGTTTACAAGAATATCTGCTATTTACAATTGGTTCTTGTTCCCAAAAGTAAAAACAAGGAAACATTGCCTGTTTTTTGCCTATAGGACGGTGTCTTAATAATACACGGAAGAGACATTCTGGCTCGACGCAGCACGCGAGATGACTGCTGCTGGAACCAGAAACAAGAACCCTGGCAGATACGAAGGGTTTCACAACGCTGGCGCCACAAGTAACGCTAGTAGCAACGTTGCAGTCCTCGAACCACAATGGTGCACCAGATGAGACCGACGGAAAACGGTCGATGTTTCTCAGCGCCCAGTGAGCAATAAAATAGATTATTCAGCCTGAAGTTTATTGTGTGCACAATGCCACTGAGCACAAACGTCGTCAGCGTCTATGCGTACAAAGTTCATGCCAGCAGCGGAAGGAAGAACGCTGTCCTATAGCTCCTCTACAGAGCCGACAGAGCGGAGCGTGATGGCCCGTCTACTTGGCTTAGTCATTTTTGGAGCCCAACGCACGGCGCGTCTCCAGACACTTTCTAGCCCTCTACGTGTTAGCCGCAATGTGCGGTCGATACCGGGACATCACGACGACGACGGCGGTGCGAATGAGCTTTGAGTGTCCGTATTATTGCTCTCGTAATAGAATGCTTTTTTTTTCGTGCCCGCATTTGAATCAGCATACTATTCTTTAACATAAGTAGCTGCAAAGCACAGCTACTTACGTTTTAATTCCTACGAGAACAAAAATAAAGAATTTAAAGAAAATAAAGTAAAGCGAAGTGTATTAGGTTGAGTCATCACAGTACATGACAAAACTGGATGATTATGCCGAAAAATTAGTCTTCATCGATGTAAACTGTCGATGAAATCCGTAGACAAAAAGCGTGTTCGCAGGAAGTTGAATTGCCTTTGATTTGTGAAAGCTCGAGTTAGAGGCATCGGTGTTTCCTGTTCTTCTAGCAATGGACGCTTTAACAAATATTTCTCTCTGTAAGCTGCCCCTACTGTTGTTGTTTATGTTCCTGTCAGGATTTTTTAAAGCGATTTTGTCCTTGCATAAAAGCTAAAAATGACATGATTTCGCACTTTGAATGGCATGAAAGTAACCGGAATTGTACGCATTGCTGTCAATTGTAATGTATTTGAATAATCGCTTCACTAAAGCTTCTTTTTAGATAGAATCCAGCATGTGCGTTGGGTATTCAGAGTGTTTTGTTTTCAGTCACAAGCGGACGCTACCAAGGTAACATCCCATTTTACTTTTGTGGTAGATAGTCATGCCGTTGCAGCTACTACTACAAATTACTCAATTTTCCTATGAAATAATATGGGTGTCCAAAATATTTCATTCGTCTCTCTCGAAGTTGCAAGTGCATTTTCACCGGTTACTTAAACTAGGCTTCTAAGTAAGACAGAAGACTACGTGGAGAACATAGATACCGAAATTTAATAATCCGTTTGTCAACTCTCACCCTTTTCCAAGTTTTACTATTACGCACTTGAAGCTGATTTGGAGAGAACTACTTCGGCAGAAAGAAATCAGAAACAAGGCTGATAACCGATAGGTAAATACAAATTTTGAAAACATAGTTTACACAGGTGCGCATCAGTCTGTCTTAAGTTTGTAGATCGAATTCGTAAGAATTCGTTCCCTTCATATTTATGAAGTTTCCGTTGGAAGTATTGACTTTAAGCCTCCCTACAGGCGGTTTGTTCAAAGAAAGCTCCTGATAGATGAGGGCTCGTCCAAACATCTCTGGCTGGTGTATATTTATTACGCTTGGGTTTAAGCATGTTCTTGCGACTTGACTGAAATCATTCTCCTTCAAAATGTATGAAAGAAAGACATTGAAAGTCCAATTTGTAAGCCTAAAGGTCAGAAGTTCTTCATCCGCGTGTTTTTTCTTGTGCTCTCTGTGTCCTTTTCTCAAGAGGAATGAAAGGGCCTCTTGTTTCATTTTAACGATGTGCTAGAGAATTTCAATGAACCTTCCAGTTCATTCAGGCTATGCATGGAATTCTTGTTTTCGATCTCTGAGAACATATCTGAAATTCAGTAGAACTGGTAAATACAAGGCTGAGGTCACCCAATACTTTTGAATTTATTATTGCTTGCGTGACCGACCAACCTCCTGATATCGCATTGCAGTTTCGGTCGCAAATGCACAAGCTATACATTCTTTTTGTTAGGTATGTGCTGTTATGGACAACGCCTCACTAATATTCAAGCGCGCATATCAGCATAAGTTTAGAATGAAGGCATGCAGAATAGTACTTGAATAAGAAAAATAATTGTTGGCCGTCATGTCAACCTTGTCTTATAGCATAGAAAGAAAGAAAAATGAAACTTCGGTGTATTAGACACTAATGGGTTGTACTACCAAAGAGCGGGCAACCCTGTATCTTGCAGTCAGCTAGAAACAATTACTCCATGGGGTGCGCAAAAATTTGAACCTAAAATGTAGAAGACGTTGCAACTCATACGGTGCCGATTGATGCTTCTAGACATTCAAAAGCAGGGGTGTGTGAATATTCAAAATTTTGTACACTAATCGATAGTCTTTGGTGTTAGGTATGTGTTCAATTCAAGAATTTGTGCAAGACGCGGATGAAGAACTTCTCACCTTTAGGCTTACAAATTGGACTTTCAATGTATTTCTTTCATATATTTTGAAGGAGAATGATTTCAGTCAAGTCGCAAGAACATGCTTAAACCACAAAGAGCAGTCCTCTCAGCCACCTTAGATAAACTGGACAAGCGCCCAATGACCGAAAACAAGATCCTTGGAACCTGGCCTACGCGAACATCAGCGCGATCCGCTATGAAGGCGCTGCTGCGATACTTGAAAGACACGATACTTTCTGACAAATTGTGACTATACACTGTGTGACGTAGGCATGTACGGTGACACTGCGTCAAACTAGGAACGCCTTTGCGGGCTGCGTGACAGTGCCCACAGAAATAGTTCGTGTGTACGTGCGCGTGTGTGCTTAGGTTTCTTTCCTTTCTTTATCCTTCTTTCTTTCTCACGTATTGCATCCCCTTGCCCCTCCCACAGTACAGGGTAGCCAACCGGAGATAATCTCTGGTTAACCTCCCTGTCTTTCCTTTGCATTTCTCTCTCTCTCTCTCTCTACTCGAATTTGTCAAGTGTTCGTTTCTTTAGAATATGAAAAGGTAACAACACTTATCGGAATCTCATAGGAGAGAGAACGATGGAAGGGAGGATTGTTCCGAATGATTCACCCGCAGGGAAGTTGCTGTGCAGGGGCACCAGTTTCTCAGCGAACGCGGGGAACCAATTAATTCAGCTTAATAAATGTCATTCATTTATTGCAAATGCCTAACTTATAGGCAGCATATGTGCGAATATGTAGTCTCAATTTAGGGAAAGCAATTTATTATTTGGGTTTCTCGCGCAAAGTTTCATTTCCATTAAAACAACTTGCGGTGCTGTTGAATCGCACTTCCCTCCTTGAACGAACTCAACACTCTATGTGCATCTGGTGATGTGCTGTTCAATTTTTTTTTCATTACTGACATCGTCATAGCACACCGGATAACTGACAGTAGCTGTTTCTCATTTACAAGCCTTTCCTTTGCTCGGATGTTCGATTGAGAACGACATTAGAGACATTTAAATATGCCTTTATATTTCGCTCTGTTTAGAAAAGAAAATACTCGCTAGTCAATATTCGGAGGTTAATACAAGAAAATAGGCATTGCTCTGTACAGCAATCGTAACATAAAGCACGGGGGGGGGGGGGCGCAGGGGGCTAGCTTACCCTACGGCGGGCGCTGAAACTGTGCTTTCATTTTTGAAATTCAAATTCGCATACGAGATGTTCCATTTTTATTGCTAATTTCTCTTTAATGTTACCCGTTGCTTGCAGCGAAATTCTACTTCTTGAGGTGAAATTACTCTCATAGGCGGACATCACTTCAACAAAAAATCCAGACGAATAATCGACTCATTAAGAAATGCTTTCATTATTAACTTTTGAACTAAGGACTTCACTGCACACATTGCAATTTACGAATTGTAACCGGTGAATTCGATGGTGACATCTACTTGGAACAGTTTCTGAGGTTGCCACCCATTTTGAGATATGCATTCCCAAAATATCAAAATCCCCAAAATAATTCTTGAGCTTCAATACATAAATATTATGAGACATTTCACTGTGTGAAGGTGGATGACCGGCGAAGCTGTTTAGCACACGATAAAGCGGTGACATAGAACTTTGAACAGAAATACGCTCATTTTTATGGTCCCGATCGGTCGTCATCATAACGATAGGTATGCACACAGATTGTCGTATCATCTCTGTTATTAAATGCGTCCGTCACGTAAGACAACGAATGGCTCACAATCCTTTAAGCAATGGTGCGCACCACCGTAAATAAAATAAAAATAAAATATAACGTGCCCTCCTCATTACGACGACATAAAAAAAAAGATATTTGGAGGACGCTTAAGCTTCGCCTGCTAATCGTTCTGACCCGCCAAATTATCGTCCAATATCACTCAACTGCATCGCTTGCAAACTCTTAGAGCACATTGTATATTAAGATGTCGCTTTCCACTTTGATAAAAACTCATTTTTCTTTTCCAAACAGCATGGTTTCTGGAAAGTCTTGTCTTGTGACACACAACTGTTTGAATTTACTATTAATTTTCACCTTAAAATGGATTCTTCTTTTCAGACAGACGTGATCTCTCAATTTTGCTAAAGCCTTCGACCGCGTAGCCCATATTTGTTTATTGACAAAACTTTCTCGACTTCCCCTTGACCCTCTAATATTATCATGGATTGAGTGCTTCCTGACTAATCGTTCACAGTTCACTATTATTGAAGATCAGGAGTCTAAAACTTGCGACGTATTATCAGGCGTTCCCCAAGGGTCGGTTCTATATCCTCTTTTGTTTTTGATATTTATAAATGATCTCCCAAATAATCTCGCCTCTATCATACGACTTTTTGCAGATGACTGCGTCTTTTATCGAAGAACTGCTTTCAGCAGTGATGAGTCTAAACATCATGATTACTTGCGTAAAATTTAGAATTGGTACACTTTAGGGCAAATGTATTTAAACGTTTCTAAATGTAAATTGATGCAGATTTCTCGGAAAAGGTTTAACTATACCTATCCTTATTCCCTCAATTCAGTTAGTATTGAGCAAGTTGGTTGTTATCGCTATCTTGGAGTAACAACACTAACAACTTATCCTGGTTAGAACACATACTCAAGCTCGCTCCTGATACCTCCAAGACCCTCGGCTTCATCAGACGATCATGCACATTTGCGCAACACGATACATCTCCAACCAAAACAAGCGTGAATGCCTTTAGAGCACTCATCAGGGCTCTAAAGATAACATCCGCAATGTTTTTCGCCATGGTGCTCTTGAGTGTCGCGCACAGTTCACAGCAACCTTTTTCTGTGCTCACGCAAGAGTCACTAATGGAGCCCCATATTACTTTCGTTGCTTTAACAAAGTTCCTCACAAAGAATAATGTGTTAGTAGATGGACTTAAGCATTGTATGGCACCGTACAGAAGCGCAAGTTGCATGTTTCTCCCGCGAGGACAGCAGATCCTTAGTGATAGACGTGCTTTGACTCCTCTTCGAATTCCCCCACGAGGGCTGTTTAGCAGCGCGAAAAGGCGTGGCTGGCGCTCAGTATCTTACGCTGTGGTCGATTTGCGCCTGCTATTAATCTTTCATATCTCTAAAATGACGGGCTTCTGGCTCTACCTCAATCAATAGGCGATGCTCTGAAGGAGCAACTGCTGGCAGTTTTGCAAGGCGAGGTCGAGATGCAGCACAGATCCTTCTTTTGTAAACAGCACTCAACAATGTCCAAATGTGTCCCGGTGTCCCTCAAGAATGCTGACAATGCAAATAAAAACAAAAATATAGCCGATTACGGACACACACTCTCAGATAGCAACGTTGTAAGCAGTGTAGAGCAACGTCACGATGAAGCTGGTCTCTCTTGGTGGACGCGCAAATGCGTAGCATCTTTCAAGGTTAGAACGTTTCAAGCAAAATGTCCCAGAGAGAGAGAGAGAGAGAGAGAGAGAGAGAGAGAGAGAGAGATAAATGAATGAAAGGTAGGGTGGTTAATCAAGGACGTGCATCGTTGGCTTGGGGAAGGGCACTTGGGGAAGGGCAAAAGGGAAGAACACATAAGGAGGGAAAAGAAAAATAATAGTCGATCATGCACAGTGAGTCGCAGAGGAATCTCCACTGTCACAAGCGTTCATACAATCCAGTTTCCTTCAGGAAACATTGACGGGCATTGTGTGGCCTTTTGTATGCAAAAACGCATAGGTCGTGGTCCAAGAACCTTTTCTTCTAAGAGCGTTCTATTGTCTAGCAGGTTGAGTTTCGCTTCTAATGTACGTCGCTGAGTGTCAAAAGATGGGCAGTGACACAGAAGGTGCTCAAGAGTCTCATCGCGCCCGCACAAGTTGCACGTCGCACTATTGGCCAATGATATCAGGAACGAATAGGGACGTCCCAGGAACTCTGATTGTAATGGCGTGGAAAAGCAAAAGCGAAAAGTGGGGGCGAAGAGGAGGGTGTAGGGAATATTAACTTTGTCATAAGCACTTAGCTCAGCCACAGATACAACGAGCGTCTTCGCAGGGCCGCGTGCCTCTTGAAGCAAGAGGTTCTTTCATGGGTAAGTGCATGTCAAAGATGCATCCTCCAGGTTTCATTATGTGGCAAGCTGAGGGACTTCCAAGATCCTTACGAAATGTCCTGTGCCTTGTGAGGAAGGTTCTTCAATCCAGGCGTGCTGTCACTTCGTATCTTTCTGTTTTCACTGTGTACTCATTTCTTTTATTTCCACGGGCGTGGGCTCTGTAGATAACATCCGAAAAGCTTTTCGTCATGGTGCTCGCACTTTTTGTCTTGTGGAGGCACCGCCCTTTTCACTAGTGCGTTTATTGCTCTCTCATTGCTCAGACGTGCGGCCAGTTGTCTTATCGGAAGTAGGCTTAGGCATCGAGCTTCCGCCTCCACTTCGTCCCCCTTCTATGTTTCTTTAAGTGCGGCCGAAAGAGCCATAACGGCATGGTTTCCCTGCCCTCATTATCAGGCCCGCCTTTAGCCGTACATTGTTCCTATTGTTCCTTTCCCATCTACTCCAGCCTTACCCTCGCTCGTGCGCACTTAATATATAGTTCTCATTACACCAAGAAGCGCGTAGGGTACTACATCAGCCATTGTTCTTATCTCCAACCTATCATATCCCACGCCATCCAGAATAAGTTTGCCTAACCTAATCATTTGCGATGTTGCCATCGCATGGCACTACTACGATCACGAGGTGAAAGCGCTGCATGAAATTTACGGTGAAAGAAAAACAGCGCAGCTGTTGGAATTGCTTTCGATCACCTTTTCCTTTTTTTATTACACGCACAAGTAGCGCTTCATTAGCGTCAGGCTGAGTGTGTTCACAGAGTAGAGACGACCACTTCGTGCATATAATCACTGTGCGAATCCGGCGAAACCGACTCAGCTGTTTGATTAGCGGGCCAGTTAATTTATGTGTGCACGTTTAATATTTGTCTCGTTTACGAATCAACTTTGTACTCTTCTGCTCAGAGAGAGAGAGGGGCACATAAAGTACTTTTCTGTCTGTATTTTTGTCTTTTCAGTTCTCAGGCAACATCAGATTTATCCGCGATAAAGGAGGAAGAGTAGTCCGTTGGTACGCAAGTATAGGTGAAGTTTGTATACGGAGCATTTGCGCTACGACGGTCACCGTTCTTCTTGACCGATTGGTATAACAATCATTATTTTCTCTGTCATATCCGTGCTAAGAAAACCCGTAGAAACCTGGAGAGGGTAAGCTTTTATTCATATGATGAGAGAAGCATGTTCATTTGCCAAGTATTCATTGTTGTAAGCTTGTAAGCTTATGGTACATCACTATGTCTTCTTGCTATTCGTCAGGTCACGCCGGGTGTGATAAGCATTTTATGCACATGCTAGCGTTCTGTCTGATGGGAAGATGCTGTGCACGATGAGGCCTGTGAAATCAGTCTCCGCACCGAATTGTCGGTCAAACTTCTCTGTCCTGTCCTAAGCATTCTGCCTCTTCCCTTATGTATAGCTGTGATGTGCCTGTTCTCAATTTCAAGCGCAAAGACAATCTTTGTCCAACACATCACGGAAGCTAGATCATTGACCTCTCAGTGAACAGACAGTACTAGCGCACCGTGCCCACCGATCACCGGCTCAGAAGGCAGTGAAGGCAGTTTTGTGCTTTCTATCTGTGCACGTCGGT
Organism: Dermacentor variabilis; assembly: GCF_050947875.1. Lineage (NCBI taxonomy): Eukaryota > Metazoa > Arthropoda > Arachnida > Ixodida > Ixodidae > Dermacentor > Dermacentor variabilis. The sequence goes on along the minus strand of NC_134572.1, from coordinate 87,848,463 downwards.
ATAACCCCCCCCCCTCTCTCTCTCTCTCTCTCTCTCTCTCTCTCTCTCTCTCTCTCTCTCTCTCTCTCTCTCTCTCTCTCTCTCCCTCCTTTCTCTCTTCCCCTTCTCTCTTCCCCCAGCGTAGGGCAGTCAACCAGCCTCTTGACCGGTTTACATTCCTACCTTCCTTATATCCTCTCTCTCTCTCTCTCGCGGCTGTTGCTCTTCAGCGAAACTTGCATTTCTGAGCCCGCAGTAGTGCCAGAAAGGCACAGAAGGTAATTAATTCACTGACGCGCTGTGATTACAAGGAAATACGTGATTTGATCCCACATACTGAAAGACAACTGTGAGTTTGAGAGAAGTAGACATGTCAGCGGCTTTATACTGCAGGACATCTGGACTAAATTGGTAGCGCATAGAATGAGCAAACTTTAGCATCAGCGCATAGCAGTGTTTTGTTTTTGTTTGCTTAGTAATGTATAAACTTTATGGAGGCTAGTTTTCGTGAAACCTGACTTCACACTCAACGTACTACGTACACCTTTGAATTTTTACGAAATACGAAGATAGGTGAGCACGGGCTTCCACTTTTGCAGATGTTGGGAAGAAATACTTTCGTAGTAAGTGCGCGTCGCATAACATGTGCTGATCTCTCACTTTCTTTCTCTTATTTGCATCTCTCTCTCTCTTCATGGCATACCAAGTGATCCCGCTGCCAACTTTACGCCTCACAGTCGAATTCCTCAATGTCCTCACAGAGAATTTATAAAGAGGTTCCGAAAGCAGTCGGGGCTTTCTGTGATTTCTTAGAAGCCTTTGACTCAACTCGCAGCAACACGTCCTTCTGAATAGGTCTGGGCTCCATACACCTTTGGAGCATTTTTTAAAACATAAAAGGCAGTTTTTAACTTTGGTAGATACTCACGATTTTAATGCAGCGCGGTATTCGTTAACTCTCAGGGAAACCTCCTGAGACCACCTGAGAAGATATTATCAAAAGGTATGAAAGAAACTAGCCCTAAGCCATGAACAAGTCAGTAAATTTTGATGGTTGCAAAAAATGTTTCGGCAATTTTACGTCTTTGAAGAGTAGCGATTATGTCACTTTGTAGGTATCGTGCGTTTCGTTCTAGGTATCGCAAGAAATTGTACTTACCTCTACAGTGGTTCATTTTGCTCGTCAAGTAAGTCACTTTTCGTTATTTCTCACTATCACTACATCTTTTAAAGGTTTTTAAACTTTTAAAGTTTCTTTTAATAATACATCCTCGTCCACAGCATCAACATGTAAACGAAAAGAATATCACTACTATCAGCACTCGTCAAAGAAAGCAGTGTCGGTGAAGTTGTATTTCATCCGAAATTGTGTCAGCCTCAGAATTATCCCAAGAATTCCCAAAGTAACTGTTCCACACTTTTTTGTCGTTCCGCCACCCCACGTGTTACCGAAGTCACCAACTTAGCAAAAGAATTGATGACGCAATGAGAAAAACCAGTTTTCGCGGAATAAAACAGCAATGCTTTTGCAAAACTGCTCGCGTTCTGGGGGCACTGAGGTAAATGTGTTTCCAGATGCAGTACACGTGCATACGCTGGAAACCCTTGTCAATTCAGGGCACGTCACACTACGGGTGCACCGGATATTCAACAAAAGGCAAATGTAGAGCTCCCACACTCCCTGTAGCTTTCACGGGTGCAATGTTATTGGGAGTTGTCGCCCATACAAAAGACCCGAGGCGTTTCTGGTGTGTGCAATTTCTACTGCCTTTTTCAATCTTAGGAAGTAAATAAGGCAGCGTGGCGGCTTTTGCTTGTTCGAGCGGCGGCTGTCAGAACGAGTTACATGCGGCTATCACCCTACTACCCTACCTTCCCAACGTCTAGCCTTGAAACAAAAGCTCTTGCTATTCAATGAACAACCCTTGTCCATTCGTGTTGTGTACTTACTGTCTTGCTGCTGCATTGCAAGTTGC